>NC_133223.1:23102909-23440409 GCF_040436345.1 Pagrus major
CACCAGCAGCTGTTTCATCTTGGAGGTCTTCTCCTCCCCCTGGTCCAGCTGCGACTTCAAAGACTCTGGACACACAAATACACACCCACACACACAAACAGGCAAATAAAATGGTTTAGGTGAAATACATACTGTAGGCTTTTAGTTTAAGGAGTTTTTTCAGCATTTTGCCTTAATTATAAAGCTTGAAACTAGAAACATGGAGAAAGACAGAAAATGCAACAGAGAGCCTTGTAGTTTCATGGCAGCAAATCATCAGGCTTGTAAAGAAATAATACATATTTACCATCAGTGAATGTGGACTATGTACATTGTACATGAATGTCTCATACGTACCAATCTCCTGTTTAAGCGTCTCCTCCTTCTGGCTCAGTGTGTTTATCTGGGCCTTTAACTCCTCAGCAGACTCGTCTCTCTCTACAAGTTTGGAGTTGAGTTCTTTGACCAGGCGTTCGTAGTCGGCCATCTCCATGTCCAGCAGAGAGCTCTGCTGCGCCTCCTACAGGCAGAGCAAATGCGCTTCATTATTACAGGTAACAAAGCTAAAACAAAGCTCATTTATCTAAAACATCTAGGCCAAAAAAAAACAAAAAAAAAAACTGACTTCATCTTGTCAACATTTATAGGCCCATTTTATCCTGCGTAAAATATTTTGTTAGAATTTTTGACACTTTACACAATAATACATGTACAGAGCCAAATTAGTTTGCAGTTAGCTGCTGCCCTACTTAAATATATATTTAACTAAGAGACATTAAAATTGTGACATATTTTTCAAACGATTTCGCCATTTGTGACTGCGTGTGTGACTGGTAAGGAAGGGGACTCTAGTGGTTTTCAAAGCAATTTAGGACCTGACCTTTAAAAGCGCCAAATTCTTAAACCATTAAATTACCACAATTCCAGACACATGATTTATTATTTTCCTCCCAAAGTGGTAGGAAAGTAAGGTGATATTTTTATTCTAGAGTTTCAAAAGGTTTTTATTGCACTTTACCTCATTCCAGTGAAGTTTACAGTTAAAAATGACCATTATCATGTATTTAATAATATTATTATGTTTGACAATAACCCAATAATCATGCTCATCTTCAATACATTTCTGAGTATATCTTTATCACTATTCTTTAATAACAACATTTCTGGGCTCTTTGCCAAAAAAGGAGAAGTGCCAAAGTGTCATTGCAGGTGTTTTTTTTTGTTCTTGCAAAAATTCCAAGATCAGCCTCAATAATACCACGTTTGAAGGGCTGTACTAACAATGTGGACACATGACAGGGTCAGACCTCCTGGCAGATCCCACGTACACTGCTGTACTCTGTAGGTCTCCACTAATGGAAAACAAACAGCAGCTCCTGTGCTGTGGGCTAGAACTGCTCTCTGTCTCAGTGAGAGGTGCTGCTGTAGCTGCAGGCCAGCCATCACCAGCCCAGCCGCTTGAGTGGACAGGCCCTCTGAGACACTAGAGTCTGAGAAGCTGTGTGTGTGTGTGTGTGTGTGTGTGTGTGTGTGTGTGTGTGTGTGTGTGTGTGCGGGTGTACCTTGCGTAGTTGCTCCAGCTCCTGGGCAGTCTGCTGAGACTGCTGCTGCTGCTTGCAGAGCTGGGCTGTCAGCTCTTCCACCTCCTTCATGGCAGATGACAAGTCCTGCAGAAGCAAGAAAACACACACACACACACACACACACACACAAAGGGGTTTTTAATATGTATATACTGTATTTTTCACATTATTTCATCAACCTTAAGAACGAAGAAAGGATACCTAAAGCATTTCTAAAAGAACCAGTTACACCTACTGTGTGTGGTTCAACTACAAGATCAGCTCTAAAATACAAAATAGAGAGCAGAGGCTGGTACGACCACCAATAAACACACAACAGTAATACAGAGTATCCACCTGTCGTTATTCCTACCTTGATCTTCTGCTCTTTCATAGATCTCTCGACCAGCAGGTCTCTCTCCAGACTGCCTGACTGCCGTTGCAGCTCCTGGTTTTGGGTTTCCAGCTGCCTCACTGTGTTCCTCACAGTTTCCATACCAGCCAGCAGGTCCTCCTTCTCACTTTTCACTGCCTCATTCTGCAAAAACAGAAATACGTCTCAGAAATGAGGTGTTTACCAATAGAGAGAAAATGGGATTTAATGATTATTGTGACAACCATACAGTGGCAAGGTTTTGACTCTTATATCTTTAAGTGATCAAGTGAAAAATTCTCTGCCTTTCCTGGGCAGGTGAGGGGTCCTATGAGCTCTTTAACTAAAAACTCTTCAAGTAAACTAAAATGAGCCTGTATCTTTGAAGCAAGTTACAAACTACAATCCAATGTGTAAGACAATTCTCTCCACCACTCCACCATCTCCATAACATTAAACATTAAATGACATAATTCAAATCTTGATGTCTGTGATGTTCTCTGATGCTTTATGTGCTTTTGTTATATAATGAGATTTTTCTTTAATTTGACACCCATCTGTAGGTATCATTGAGAATATTCAATGATCTTATAAAATCCCAAGAGAGAGCTGTTTTACTCATTTCAGATTCAAGGTTTTCACCTTAATATGCACATGTAGGCAACACACGTGGCATATTTGAAAGTCATTCATGCAAAACTGACAGCGTCAGCCTCTGAAGGCTTCCTCCATAAGGAACACTGAACCAGCAGCAGCAGCAGCAGCAGCAGCTTCGTCCCATCATCTGTCAGCCAAACACTGAAACTATGATTGGTAAACAGAGATATCCAGACGTACTCTGAGATTTCCGACTAGCTTTCTGTCTGCCTGTTCCCCCCTTGAGACCCATGATCGCACACAAGAATAAACCCCAGTCTCAGGAAAATGGTGTAGCACTAGCACGCAGCAGATGGAAGCTATACTGCGCTCCATTTACCTGCCTGTTGTTCTTTCATTGGAAAGAAGCAGTTATGAGCTCAGGGAGAGGAGTATATATAAACAAAATTTCTCCCCAGCTCACCCAGTCACATCTGATGGGCTATTTGTGGGAGCCGGGCTGTCAAGCATAGCTGGGTAAAGTGTCGCTGGCTGAAATGACTCACTGTAAATCAGAGGGAAACTGAGTTATGCGAGAAGTATTGGTGAGATGTATGGCCGAACAAAGTGGCACTACGTAGATTTACTGGAGGGCGAGAGTGGTGTGTGTGTTTGTTAGAGGTAATGTGTGGGTGTGTGTGATTGAGTGTGTATCTGTGTTACCTGTGTGACAGCACTGCTGAGTCGACTGGTCAGCTCAGCAATCTGTCTCTCCGCCGCCTCCACCTTCTCTCTTTCCTTATCCAGTTGCTCTATCTGCGTGTCGTAATCTATCTGCAGGTTCTACACAAATATACACACACACACAAACACATTCATTCATTACTGGAAGCCGGTTGAACAGCTCAGTGAAGGTAAACACTATGCATCTTAGATATTGGCTGCATTTACATTAGAGCGTGGGACAAAACTCTCATTAGGCACAACAGACTGGTTCCTTCTCTAATGGGGACACAGTCGTAAAGCACAGTGCAGTCTGGGGGCGGTTTATGGAGACCTCTGGGAGCCACATCATGCAAAGAGTCTGTTTCAGAGTGAGCAGTTTCCACTTGCAAATTAGCAACACATTAGGAATGTACACAATTAATCAGATGTATAACTATCAAAAGTCTCAGCTTATGTTGGGCTCCTCTTTTGAGGAAAATCTAATGTTTCAGTTCAGTCATGAAAGCAAAAATAAAACAATGCACTGTGTAAATATGCCGCGCGTTGTCTGAATTGTTTCATGTAAAAACACAAGGCAATATTGATTACATGACATATTTATTAGTGCTCTATCGTAAATATTATCAAGTACTTTTTAAAACCATCATTTGGTAAATTAGTTGAAATAATTATTAGAAAAATATACATCTTTCACATACATGATAAATAAAGAGGCTTTTACTTTGATGGTGATAATAAACAACTTACTACACAATAGAGCAGTGATAATAGCACCCTTCTTCACTCCACAGACAACTAGACGTCTTTGGGACTGTACCTTTAGTACGACTGGGTATTGTTAAAATGTTTTCGGTACCAGCACAGATACTGGCACCTTGACTTTAACACTGGTTCCTGAACGATACTTTTTTCAATTTTACCAATTTTATGAAATCCATTTTAACAAAGGATTACATTACACATAAATGGTGAGCCCCGTTCTCCTGCATGCATCAAGACAGCCAATCACCAGCAGTTTAGGTACTGAAATTTTTCACACAGGTCAATATCACCAAGTCTTACAATTCATACGATACAGAAAGATGCATGTGTGTAAAACTGAGTGTGCTAAAGCAGGTTTTACTCATTCAGTACACCTCCTCAAAATAAACAACTGCTTGACATAAAAGTTCTTATGAATTACATATATCACAGAACTTAACAGGACAATGTGTCTCTTACCTTGTAGCCTTCAGCCCCATGGATGATATCTTTCATAGAGCTGTTCACTTTCTCCCTCTCTGCTTTCAGTGTTTCTACTTCCTCCTTGAGGGTTGCAACCTGGAAGAAAACCAAATAAGTTAAACATTCATCTGTGCACAGTTGCTACTGTGACCACTGAAGAGATTCAACATTTGTTTCTTTTAGATTTACATCAGAGTTTTATGGTTTATTTCCCTGCTCCATGCTAATGGTTAAATCACTGTAACATATAAATCCCTGTGTATTAATATCATTATATTTTCATGTTGTTAAATAAAGGATAGCAAACTGACATTGTTAGTTAACTATTTACTCTACCTCTTTCTTGCTGATGTCCAGCTCCTTCTTTGCTTTGATGGCCACTGCCTTGATTTTGATCATCTTCTCATCCTTCTCTTTGTGTTCTTTCTCCAGTAGAGCTGAAGGGAGAAGCAGTTACATGGTCTGAATTTAGCAGCTATAATGTATCACCTGCTCCCAAGAGCATTCAAATTAAATTAGTTTTTGAAGGTCCATAGATTTAGCAAAATAACTTGTAGTTTGAAATTGACATAGACACGTGTCACCTCCATACCTATTTTGTTTGTGGTCTCACTGGCTGCATTTTCCTCAGAGGAAGCAGACTGGGCAGCAGACCCCTGTGAGAGTGAAAAAGAAAAAGTAGGACGAGGAAAAAACAGAAAACAAGAAAAAAGGCGACTTCTATTACATGTCAATCACCACTGTTTTTTAAATTGAGTGTTTTGTTGGTTTATTCAACATTTTCTTCATTTCCATGAGAAAAGCATTCTCCAAAAATATACAGGCACTTGTTTTTCTCCTCCAGAGTTTCATAGTCAATACGTAAAACCCTCCACTTGACAGAAAATAACAACTGCAATATCTTCAGAGCTGGAAAACACATTTAATTATCCGTCAATTAATCTACAGATTATTTTGTCAATAAACCGAGACAGAAGTTTAGTCGCTAAATGTAAAAAAAAAAAGTTATTTATATTATTCATTTATTTATAGTTATAAGTTATAGAAAATTATGGTCAGTCACAATTAATTGTTTAGAAGATGAAGTAGTAATTACGATCAGTGATTATAATCAGGATTAGGAATCGGCTTGGTCAATTACTGGATCCAATATTCAACATTTTTTTTAAATTTCGGAATTGGTGTGGGATTTTTTTTGTCTGATTGTTGATGAAATGAATGAATAATAAAGTTATCAAATAAATGTGGAGTTAAAAGTACAATACTTGGCTCCAAAATGTAGAGAGGGAAGAATTAAGTAGCTGAAAATCAGATATACTCTCATTCCAACACCAACATTTTCATTTTTATTGCAAATGTTTATTGGTTCCAACAATACTCATAATCACTATCGGCCCTGAAAAAACATATTGGCTAATCCCTCATCAGGACTACCTTAAATGTCAAATTCACAGAAGAAGAACCTGACACATCAGGAGCTCCACTCACCTGGAGGGCAGCCATCTCGCTCTTCATCTGAGATATGACTGACTCCTTCTCTGTCAGCTGTTCTTTGAGCTCTCTTCTCTCCTGCTCCATGTCACCCTCCATTTCCCCCTTCTGCTTCTCCTCTTTCTCCTCACTCACCAGAGAGATGTGAGCCTGCAGTTTCTTGTTCTCTTCATTAATCCTCTCATTGACTGCCTTCATATCCTCCAGGTCTTTCTGCAGCCCTTCGGTATCCTTCACCACCTCATCCAGGTTGTTTCTCAACATGTTCCTCTCCTGTTCCAGGTCTGCGATACGAGCCTGGAGCTCCGTCTGCACCTCCTCTAATGTTATTACCCCTTGAGCCTCCTCGAGACTACTCCTCAACAGGCTCCTTTCCTTTTCCAGCTCATCTACGCGTGCTTGGAGCTCCTTGACTTCTTCGCTGGAGTTTTTGAGTGCGTCAGACTGATTTTCCTCCAGAGCTCTGATGGTGGTGCGGGCCTGCTCTGCCTCCTCTGCCAATGAATTCAACTTCGCCTCAAGGTGATTTTTTTCAGATGTCTCCTGCTCTAGCTGAGCCTCCAATGCTGCCAGCTTGGAGCCCAAAAGCTCCCTCATTTCCTGCGCTTTGGAGAGCTCAGAGGATGCCTCTTGTAATTTCTGATGGAGGTCAGTCTTTTCTGTCGAGAGGTCTTTGATAGTCAGCTCTAAAGCAGAAAGCGACTCTTGCCTTCTGTCCACCTCCTCTTTTAGGTGCTCCTTCTCCTCTTTGAGATGTTGCACTTCATCCTCCAGGCTTTTCAACTCCTTCTCTTTCTCCTCTTTTAGCAACAGTGCCTCCTTTTCTTGCCTCTCAATCTCGTTCGCTCCCTCATTGCTCAGCTTCTGCATTTCCTCTTCTCGGAGCTGAAGCTGGGAAAGTGTTTTGTCTCGCTCTTCAGTCAGGGTGTTGACCATCTCTGTCAGGTCTTGAGTCACGTTTTCCTTCATCTGCAGTTGAGAGAGGATCTCCTCGTTCTGCCTGGTCAGTTCCTCCACAGATTGCTTCAGCTCACAGGCTAAAGTTGTTTGTTCCTCCACAGTGGATTGGAGTTTCTGGTCCTCACCAGCCAAAACTTCAAGCTTCAGCTTTAGATTGTTTTTCTCCTCTGTAACCTCTCTCATCCTCTCCAACAGTTCATCCCTCTCCTGGCTCAGTTGTTCCATCTTCTCTTGGAGCTCCTGTACATTATTAGCCCCCTGCTCCTTCATGGCTTCGTACTGATGAACAAAATCTTTTGTCTTCTCACCCAGTTCTGTCTCAAAACCTTGCAGGATGTCCCTCATGTGCTGACACTCATCCAGAGCAGAGTCTCTCTCTCTGGTCAAGGTCTCACACTGGGCCCTCAGCTCCTCTGGATTCAAGTGGTCCCCAGGACTGATTGCTGACTCTTTGGACTCACAAGGCAGGGTCTCTTCTGCATCTCTGTGTGCTTCCTGCTGGTCTGGGTCCAGGGTTACGGCTGCATCATTGGGAGCGCTTTCCCGGTTCATCTGCAATTCATTGATTTTGAACTCCAGCTCTTCTCTCTCCACCTGGAACTCCTCCTTGATCCTCTCCAGCTCTGCCTCAAGCTCACCCTTCACATTACTGAGCAGGGTGAGCTCGTCCTGCAACATGGTGGTCTGGGCTTGAAGTTCTTCAAAGGCTGCTCTCAGTCTTCCAGTCTCTGTCTCCTCTACATCACCATGGCTGGAGTCACCCTGGCTACAACCAGACAACTCCAGCATTTTGGCGATCCCAGACCCACGGAGAGGTTCCTCGTCTTCCTCCTGCACATCCTGCAGGTAGCTGTCTGGAAAAATACAGATGATGTTAGCTGAAAAAGTCATTTTAATTTCCATGTAATCGATGATGTAAATACATGCACACACCAGGCTTCACAAAAAGCTTTTTAAGAGTAACCATCAAGCACTTTTAAGATACCTAAACAAAACATTTCCAGACTCTCATGTTTACATGATTAAGTTTTACCTTTGAGTGCGAGCTGCTCGGTCAGTTCCTCATGGAGCAACAGGAGTCTGTCCCTCTCGATTTCACAGTCCTCCTCCAGAGCCCTCATTTCCTCCTCATGCTGGAGACTCTTGTGGGCCAGCTCCTCCTTCAGATTCTCCACCTCCTGCTGGGCCTCTGTCAACTTCCTTTGGTGGCTCTCCTGCAGCTCAACAATCTCCCGCGATTTTCCCTCTTGGATAGCTTCAAGTTCGGCTCGGAGGGTTTCCAGCTGAGCTTCTAAGCGACAGCGAACTCCTTCTGCGCCCTCTTCTGCACTCTCTCGTTCAGCCAGGTGCTCCCTCTCTCTTTCACTCTCCCTCTGCCTGTCACTTTCTTCTCGCTCTTTCAGTAATTTCTGGAAATTAGCCACTTCTTCTTGGTGTTTGTTGTTGGATTCCTCAATGCTGCTCTCCAGGCTCTTGATCTTCCTTTGGTGATCTTCCATTACACGGTCAAGGTCTCCTTGCAGTGCTGCCAGACCATCCTGCACAAAATAACAGTTAAGTGTGTTATGACAATTTGGCCATTCATCCAGTGTTACACCTCGTACAGTATATGTGATATATTTCACCTTGGCTTGCTGCTTAGTCCTCTCTAGATCTTTACGAGACAGTGCAAGACTTTGCTGAGTTTCAGCCTTCTCCAGCAGTAAGGCATCCATCCTTTCAGTCAGCTCCTATTACACACACACAAACACCCGCATGATTTGCATGATGCAGTATGGAAATGAAATACAGCATGTTAACAGAGGAATATTTACAGCTGAAATATAATGAGGTGCTGCCCTATAAACATACCTGTATCAGAGTGGAGTCATCTGAACTGCTGTTACCGTTTTTGGACTGCTGTCTGAGTGATGCAACTTCTTTTTCTAAATCTGTAAAGGGAAATAATGTTACATATGCTTACCCTATTGGCCCACAGAGCAAAAGAGTCAAATGCAAACATAAGCTTTTGTAGCATTTAAAGCTACCTGAACATTTGCTCTTCATTTTCTGCATGCCAGCCATCTGCTTCTTAGCAAACTTGATAAGGTCATCTTTGGACAGTGTGTCCAGCTGAGAATAAAATACAAAGGAAAAGGGAGGTACATTAATCTGTACCAAAACATATCTAACAATGTATCATGTTTATACAATTTTAGACACATATTATAGATTTTAATAGACTCTTTGAGTGCTTATAGATGTGCACTACCTTTGATTTGGCTGCACCCCCTGGTGACTGAGCCACAGACTCTGCTCCGGTTCCACCAGGGTCCTGTTTCAGTGAAAGGGAATAAGAAGAAATGACAAACCCAACAAGGTGCAGATTGTAACAAACAGATTTTGACCAGTGTGTCAAATGTGTTTTTAATGTTTGCATTTATGTTTTTCAAACACTGTAGGCCTATTGCAGCTATCTTTGCCAAGGTTCCCTTAAAAAAACAGATTTTGTAATTTGAATGGGACTTTAATAACCTAATTAAATTAAGGTTTGATCATAATTATAATTTAAAAACATTGTGATGGAGGCAATTTTTCGTGTTTAACAGCTTGACTTAAGCCTGATTAAAGTCATCAGTCGGCACAGAATTTCCTTTGAAAAACCACAAATTTAATGTTGCTCTGCTTACAAGCAAAAGTGCATTGTTGACAGGACACGTTTAAAACCATTTGTTGTTTTATTTGGAGCCACCCTTCAATTCGGCACATATAAACCAAGTGTAAGTACTTTAATTTAAATGTAGGCTTTAACAAAGTCAGTGTCAACATTACACGAGTGCACTGGATGGAGGAGACGAGCAGTGTTAATCAAATTCAGAAAGCTGTATTAACATGGTTGATATACGTGTGTTGTCCCGTAGAAATACAGCATTGTGTATTACCAAGTAACGTTAACGTATTGTGGACATTCAGAGCATTTAAATACCAGGGTTTGAAGTGAGTTTCGGTGATTAAACAGCGCATAATATGTAACCGGACCTGCTGCGGGCTGTTCGTGTTGCCAGCCCTCTTTCAAAGTCCACTTACAATTAAAACACGAGCAGCTTAGCGCCGAAATTACAAACAACGGAGCATTATATTACAGGCTAACTTGAGGATGCTATACACGTAGTACTAAGTTGTGGCAGACTAGCTAAAGCTAACTCCTCGACTCTGAACGTTTACCTCCATCTCAAGCGGAGTTCAGCTGCTCCTCAGTCGTCTGACAAACACAGTGAGATAACCGGTAAGTCGACCGGACAGAATCGAAGCGATATGTGAAATTATTTCCGATTTCTTTGCGATTTAAGACGAAAACATCCCCTCTGTTTTGGTTTTGAGGTAACAGGCTAATGCAGCGACCTGCTTCCGCAAACGTCAACCAAGTGACGTCGATGTGATTGACGTCACAACAGGATATATATATTTTTTTTCTCCCACGTTTTCCTTTTTTACACTTGTGAACTGTACTGTAAAACATTGAGCAGTCAGAAACAAATATATCATCTTTTTTTATTTTGGAAATGAAAAATAATATAATTGAACACCTTTTGGACACCTGGTTGTCCCCAGCAACCAACTAAAAAGCAAACGATATTAAACCACTATACTTGTGTCACATACCTGGCCATCTACAGTGTGGTGTTACCTGGAGGCAAACATGTTATTAACCACACGGTGCATGACCTGATGTCTGAGGGCCTCCAGCATGTGTCAGAACTGAGCGATGAAAAGGTCAAACTGCACCTTTAACCTGTTTCATGGGAGCTGGTCGAACAACATTATGTCTCGGCATCTAAATGTAGAAGAGTGAGGGATAAATAAATACTATGGCCCATTGCCACAGGGAATATTAGCTCAGATAATACATGAAATATGTTATGAATAGAAGTATTACACCGATGAGTAGGCCTAATATTTTATTGTTTTTATCTGACATTTTGGAGCCTTATGAAAGTAAGCCATATAACCTCTGACTCACAGGGAAGAGGGCTAACTCGTTGACAGTAAAAAGATATTGTAAGTGCTGTGACAGCATAGACACAGTTGATGTTGTCACATAATATGTTCTATATTAAAAAAAATATAAAAACAACTCATTCCAAGTTTTACGCCACACAAAGTTTTCCATTATCTACACTAAAATATTAGCATATATGTTAATTTTAATGGTGTTAATTGTAGCGTGATAATTTCCTTCCTTGAAACTTGAATATTTTAACCCTTAAACCAACGAATGAAACTGACACTTCCCGCTTCTCACATGTTATCTGAGAGAGGCAGAAGAGGTCAGTGTATTTACCCGAAGACACCCTTGCAGCGAAGAGTGGCTTGGGAGGAAGAGCAGACGACCGGGAGAGAGGCCGAAGAGGTCGGTGTGTTTACCTGAAAATCTACTCAAAAAAAAACGTAGAGGTTTGTTTATATGGTAAAAGGAGAAGGTGTAGCTTGGATAGAGTGTATGTGGAAGAGAGATCGTAGTGTGTCTTTCCTGTGAATTGTGCATGAACACATCAGAATTAGATAGTGACAGTGACATCATATATATGCGTTAAAGGGACAGTTCACCCTCAAATCAACTATTTTCTTTCTGTCTGTTCGGAAGGAAGCATCGACATCTTTTCATGTCGGTAGAGAGAAAATAGTTCCTACATGAAACTGCTCACAACAAGGTCTGTGGATTGTATGTTCATGAGAAGACAGACATCTCCACAGCCGAAAACTCTGCAACTCACTCCAAAGTAATCTACATAGACACTTTGATTTTGGTTGAACCGTCCCTTTAATGAAGATTAAACACATTTGATGACCCAGCACCGAAATAAAGTTTCATTCGGTGGCTGCAGACAGTACAGCTGAGAAAAACTAACTGACTGTTTTTTTTTTTTTTACTGTGTGTGAAGGCCATATGGGGCATAAAATCACCCCAAAGCTGTCTGATGCTAACATGATGTTGTTTTTGGGAGTGCTATTGGGAGGTGGGGAAGTATCTGCCCTCATGCTGACATCAGGCCTGTCACAAACTCAATTGATGGCCTGGCTGCGCTTCTGTATTCCCGTCACGTGAGGTCCAGTTTTATCTGTTGAATATGGAGAGCGTCTGTTTTGACACGAGTGATAGAAGCACTGACGGAGGCAGCTTAGCGAGATGCCTCTCATCCTGACAAGGCTGGGGTGCTCTGGGCAGAGGGGCAGGGGCTCTGCCGACTCCCTGTCTCTTCTGGAAGAGACCCATCTCTGCCTTCCGCCCCGCCTGGGTCAAACACACCCATCCATCACGGCCCCTCCCTTGTTTTCTCCCAGGGCATCGAGCAGTGTTTTGCAGCCATTTTTCTCCCCCCACTCGTGGCCGTCAGTCATGGACGGCTTTGCAGTAATATAACTGACACTGGCTGGCGTTCAGGGAGTAATGAATAGCCTAGCTGGGTCTATCAGGAGGAGACACTCTTTCATGCTTCTCTCTTTCTCTTTATTTCTGTCTCTCTCTCTCACTTTCTCCTGCTAGCTTTGGCTCAACAGTCTCCACATTTCAAACTAACGTTCACCTCTTTCCTGCTGTCTCTCTCTCTCTCACCTCATCTCTCTGATTTAAGTTATGAAGGAATATCTGGCAGGCTTCTTCGACTGTGTACTTAAAATGCAAACACGTGTCGTATATTTTACCATGTAAATCTTGCAAAAACGATGATCATCATAAACTGCTTATATAAAGGCAATTATCTGTTTAAAAAAACATGTCACTTGCAAAGATTTATGCCAGTCTACACAAATGCAAACACAGGATCTCTGCAGAGTCACCCTCTGCTGCACCGCTGAGTATCATTATTGTCTTTTTTTCATGGCTAAGAAGTGACATCAGAGGGATATCTATAGCTGCAGGACCAAAGCTGTAAATGTGCTAGGGTGACAAACTTATGCTGTGAAAAATAGTCTTGCATAAATGGTGAAAAGAGCCAAATGCGTGCTTTGATATTGTTTCCATAGGATTTATGTGGGTGTGAGAAATAAATAGTTAAGACAGCAAAGGAAGTTCCTGCTAGCCTCAGCAGATCTTGCTACATTTCTCTGGTTGTGACCAGCAACTAGATTATGTCCCAAAAATCCTGATTGGACATTGAGAGAAAAGAGATACTCGACGCCACTCTCTGAACTGTAAATATGAAGCAGCCAGCAGCTGGTTAGCTTAGCTTAGCATGAAAATTGGGGACACAAAAAAAGCTAGCCTGGGTCCGTCCGAAGCTTACAAAAGCTCACCTATTAACCTGCAAAATCAAATTTTTCCATTTTGCACAAAACCAAAGCGTAAAAACGTCATGCTGTGACAGGGGTGACCAGTGCCACCCCAGGCCCCCCCCTTTCTGGACACGCCCCTGGTCTCAGCCATTCATTGAGATTAATCAGCGTAGTCGCAGAAACACTGTAGTGAGAGGTACAGAGAAGTAGTCGTCCTCTCCAGCCTACATTCCCCGTCTCCTCCTCTCCACTCCACCACACTTGACCTCCCACCCAATCAGTGAAAGGTGACTTTGGGGAAGGAGTGGTAGAGCGGTTATGTCACTGACCCCCTACAGCGTGATTGAAGCCTCTCAGAGGGGCCACTGCAGAGGCCGAGAAAGGAGTTGTAGATTGTTGCCTAACAGGAATTCAACTGTGGGTACAAATACACAGTACACATAGAGGCAAATACACATACTGACTGTCAGTGTACCTGCAAAAATATGCAACTTTTTTCACTCATCCCTCATTGTCACATACATTTTTTTTTTGCAATTCCTTCTCACTTTCCATTCTTAGGACTATCCAAATCCCAACATTGGTATTTGCATTAGTTTGAATGATTCTTACATGAGATTCTTGCATTTTCTCAGCTTTTACACCGCTCCACCCCTTATTTTGTTCATCGCATTGTTTTTCTTCCTGACATTTTACCTCCGCAGACTGGCAGTGCCATTAATAGGTTTGACATTTTAACATATAGCTTTGACATTTTAATGTATTAATGAAGGAATTGAACCTCTCAGATTGTTCTTTTCACTATGGACCCTGAGAGAGTGTTTTTTCTTCTTCTAGTAAATAACCAAAGCTCATACTACTGAAAGATGACAGAATGCACCATTACGTTCTGAGCTGCTGTTAATAGAGCCGGCTCTGAACATAATAGGTTAATGGTTAATAAAGTCTGTGTGTCATAATCTGAAGAGAAGGTAATCTGTCAGAGGTTGTGTATCATTAATCAAACAGATTCTTTAAACGAGCGATATATTTTCTTTTCATGAATCAGGCTGGATACATTTTTATTATATAAATTTGCAAACATGTGGTCGACCCCTCTCCCATCACTGCCACACTTCTGTAGGGGGATACACAGCACTTTGCCTTCATTGTGTATCTGTGTGTGCGCATGTGGAGGCCCCATCCTGACGCTCCTCTATTATTGATGATGTCAGAGTCGCGTCCTGTCAGCAGGGCTTCTGATCTGATGAATCCAAGCTGCATAGTTGACCTTTGATCTCAGCGTTGATCTCACCCTCAGGTTGTTCTGACTTTTTGCGGCAGGGTCCACCACAAAAGAGACAATAACATCCGATGACCAACAGAGACAGTAGTCGGTCCATCATTTGTTTTTGATTGGTATTTTTTTGTTGCTGAGTTTTGTGCACAGAGGGTCTGAGGTGATGCATCGCCTGATTAAGAAGAAAGAGCAGTAAGTGTAGCAGTTTTCTCTTCCGTGCCCATAGGCTGTCGGTGTTTTGTGTATAAATAGTTTGGCGGCTCAGCAGGAGAACAGCACTTCATCAAGGACCACAGGCGCAACCTGCATCCGTCTGCACTTCGAGTAGCGCTCAGCCTTGATTACAACAGTCTTCCTCTTCCTCCTCTTCCTCCTCCCCATCAGTGCCCTCTCCTGCCCTCCTCTTCTTCATGCTACAGCACATTTTGCACATCCTGTACAAATGTTGTAGACTCACGGATTTGTTTCCTCCAACAGCAGAGTTGAAATAAGGTTGTTGTGTCACTTTTCTCCAAGATGACGCATAACAAGAACTTGTTAGACAAATAACCCCTGGCCCAAGAACTTTGCTGATAATCTGAATTTGTAAGTTTCTGCTGTTTTACTGGCATTTATTTTTCATATTTTTCACATAATGGACTCCCAAGTTTGAAGTTGGACAGCACCGAATCCACATGTTGTCGAGGTTACAGCTTTGCGGCCGAATAAACAGACTAGATTGCCATTTTGTTTCAGTTCATTCATTCAGCCTGACATTGTGTTCATGCTGGCTGATTTCTTCTTGTTGTTCTTTTTGTCATTATTGTTTTTTTTTTGGCGTTTCTGCTTTTATTTAAACGGTGACAGCTGAAGAGAGGTAGAGAAATCAGTGGGGCGAGAATTGCTGTTCTGTTCACTTGAGTAACGAGCGAACAGGTGACTCCAACTTTGTTGTTGTGGGGATGTTACAGTGACACAGTTGCATTTTACAGAGTTAACAAAAAGTCCTGCTTTTATCCTCAATTTTTCCATCGAACTGATGGTGTGAAGTCCAAAATGCTTCCACATATTACTTCTCAGATGGTTTGTTGTCATGATTTAATGTTTCCTTTATTATATGTTTTGTTGCAGGACAACAGCAATAGCCTTGTTTACTGAAGGAACTGGGATACACAATATGTATTTGCATTTTACTCAGACTATAGATTCCTCTTTTGTGTTAATACTCATTCTTTAAGTTCATCTGTGACTATGACGTGTGGTTAATTTAATAAGTTAGTGAGTGGTGCTTTGAGATCATTTGTTATGACATATATTCAGACATTTGAACAGTAATTTGTAACATGCATCCATCTCACTAATGTCATGGAGGTAGCGGTATGGGTTGCTAGAAGCAGCTGGCGTATTATGTTATACTAAAATTGAATAAATAATCTGAGCAGAGAAGTGAGATGAGGAGAGTTTCCTTATGCTATCCCATTCTTGAGCTGTACTAGCGGTTTGCATTGACTAGACCAGCTGTTGCAGATTTGCTTCTTTAAAGATCAATGAGTCTGTTATTTTTCAGCGTTGGCCTCTTGTACATTACTCTCTTGTGCAGTCACAATGGAAGCTAATGTACACATTCACTCAGCCTAGTGAGGCAGCCCTGAAATGACAGCCCTGTTTAATGCATGCTCCTTTTAAAGAAACACAACCCAACACATACATGCAGATAGAAAACACACACATGTGAAGCAGGCCAGTGCTGATTTCATTAGCCGCAGTGGAGATACAACACAGCAGCTGATGGTTTACAGAGTGATGAAGCATCTGGATTCACCAGTGACAGCCGTTTGCTAAGTGTGACTGAAATACTGCCCCCTCCCTCGCTCTGTCTCTCCCCCTCATGCTTCTTTTCTCTCCATCTTTTCCTCTCTCTCCTGCTTCTTGTCATTCATCATCAGTCTGGTGGAGCGGTGGCCTGTAACCATTGGCCTGTAACTGTGTTTGTGTGTATGTGTGTGTGTGGAGGAAGACTCTTAACTAAATGTATTTCATCTGCACTGCCTCAATTTCAATCAGAGCTAATGGAAGTGCTGGCCAACGCTCAGCTCAGCCCTGGTCTTCAGCACACACACATAACCACAGCGGTGCATACACACTGTGTAGTACAGTAATAGTCTGTTCAGACAAGCTCAGCACTCCCAGTAAAGCTATAAAGTTACCCTTACATCAAAAATGCTACTCAGCAATGCGGCAGTCGTTTCCGTATCATTTATCGTTTGGATAATTTAATTAACTAATGACATGATAAAGATGAACCAAAGGCAGAGGTGCAGTCAGTCCGATCATGTATCTATATGTATTCTAACTATTCGGTCTTAATGAAAGAAAATTGTTTCCAGGGCAAAAGAAAAGAGAGGCAGCAATGTTGTCAGTGTATAAAATCCTTGTATCCAAGCATTATGTCAGCATACTGAACCCAAAATGAAATTAAAGCTTGATTGTTGCTGTGATTTTGCAATTGTTGTTTTTGGGTCTGAAACTTTCTTGAGAGAAATACCAGACATTTAGAGTTAGCCACTTGTTTGTTGTATTATGAGACATAATAACTGAAAAAGTACAAAAAATTGAGACTAATCTGGGATGTATACGCTTGACACAGTGGCTAGGTGAGGATAGGTGGCTTGTCGCTAGGGCTAAGCTGTTAATGGCCAGTACACCTGGAGGGTGTCGCTCAGCCTCCCTTCCAATCTGGCACGGTGGCCATTCTCGGTATTGCAGTGAAAAACTCCCCTGCGGGCAAAAAGTATTTTCCACATTATCCACCACCCATATCGCAGAGATGTCTGTAAAAGGGTTGGCAAGACTTTATCGGGGCAGTATTTCAGGATCTGTGATGACTAACAATGAGTCATTTGATAGCGGTCTGCAACTAATTCGCCCAACACTGATTACTTGTTGCATATTTCTGCTGATGTCACAAATCAGCTATGAGCTGGAGGTCGGTGAGTTTTCTAAGATACCCTGTCTTCCTATGTTTGTACTTTTTATACAGAAAACACATGATTTAAACTCTGATATTTAGATGATGCTCTACTGGGAATGGCAGCAGAGATGGTATGTTTTTTTTACAAGAAACCTTTCGCTCCCAAGGCAATCTTATTTAAGTGTTTGTAGTAACAGGAGACGGTACTGTATTGATAACTCCTCATTTCAACTTCATGAATCCACCATTCCTCGTTCATCGTGATGCTCGTGGCCAGTTAGGACACTCCGAATAAAGGAAACCATGAAATCAAGCTGACACTTGTGGTGTAACTCCCTACGGATGTGTCAAAGCACAAAAAACAACCTGGTTTGCAGCTGCAGATTTTTAAAAATGGTGCCACAATAAAATGGTGACATACCTCGACTTATCAGAAAATTTCTGCACTAGTCCCACAAGTTCCCGTAGAGTACTACCCTCAGAGCAGGGACTTTTTGGGTGTAAAATAATGTCCCCAGAACTTATTTTTTGACCCTGGTCCCTCTGGCAGAAATGCACTAATTTCCTCCTGAAGGTTCCCGGTTCCCTGGAAAAGTTTCTACAGTGGAAACATGGCTTTATATTCACTCAAAGTTCAGTTATTTCACTGCATGTACACATGGTGTAACACTCTTTCACTGTCTTCTTTTTCTTTTTTGAGTTTTTTTCCCTGTACTATGAAATGCTATTCTTCATTAACCCAGTGCTAAAGTGTACAGCTCTGCAAAAATAATGGCTTCTCATTTTGTTCATGAGAAATAGAAAGACCTGGCTCAGCATTTAATATAGCCCCCTTGTGACTTCTAGCAGGATGTGCTTAAGCCTAACACGTCTTGGTTATAGTGATGAGAGCTCCTGCACCTCTCTGTAGCTACAGTTATGCTGAATTTAACAGCAGCCAGGAACCACTCTGTATTTTTTCAGCAATTAAGCAGCATCGGTCACTGTCAGAAAAATGGCCCTGAATGGTAGGCACTCCATTAGTGGAATTACAGCAGCTTCAGAGCACTGCAGAGAGACGGGGAAACGAGGGGAAGTTAATGAATACAATCGGTAATCCATCAGTTGTGATATGCCTTTTGTCGAAAAAACACTCACTGAGTGGATTGAAGCAGTGGTTTGAGAATACCGATCCTCAAAACACTGCTGAACCCTTTAGTCCACTGTAAGGTGTAAATAATGAACAGTTAGTGCGTTCAGGTGGAGGAGGGTAGGAACAGCAATTACAGTGTGACCTTCTCGAGTAGCTCCAGATGGGCTGAGTGGAGGACGGCGTCTGATGCCTCTATGCTTCGACAACAGCATGTTGCTCAGTTGAATTTGGATTATACAGAAAATATGGGTTTATTAGGGGATTTTGCAATTACTGGAGAGAAAATTAGCTTTAGATTCACAAAACGTAGTCACATTTGAATATGCATCTTCTCTTTTGACTTTATAGACCAAATTAAAGGTACAATATGTAAGATTTTTAGTTGAAAACATTTAAAAAATCAACTAAAATTATCAAAAAATGTGAAAAATGGCAATGTTGACATCATGACATCTATGTATTGTGTTGCAGAGATATCTACTGAAGTTAGCATGCTAACCAGCTAGCTCCAGCCTGTCTGTTCCAAGGCTCCTGTGCTAGTCGTGTAAACACCAACGCTCCCGTATGCTCTGAGCTCCCAGTCTGGATCGCTAGATGCACGGCTAACCTAGCGCACTAGCTAACAGCAGCTACAGTAGGCAGCAATTAGCGGTTACTCTGCTAAAATGCTGCAGCCTTTTTGTTCGGAATCTGGATTCAAATCTTATATATTGCACATTTAGGTTTGTATTTTATACCTCCAAAAATGAGAGCTATATTCATGTCCATGTTGTACCAAAATGATGAGACGAAACATAAACAAGTACTTTTCTTTCAGAGACTTAACCTTCCCAACAGCGATCAATAAACCAAATGTCTGGTCAAATTAAAGAAAATCCAGTATCTCAAATCTAGCCCTTCTAAAATAGTTATTGAGTATGCCTGGTAAACAGAGTATGTGCTTCAGTCAGCTCTTTATATTTAGTTAGTGAGGTCAAAGACGGAGTGACCAGTAAGTGATAAGTAGCTCCGCTCACCCTGAGGCCCTGGATAATCATTCTCAGCAGCCTCTACATCTCAAATCAAACAAATGAAACCAAAGTCTGTGATGGCCTTTTTTCAATCCTGCTCTGTAACCTCCATCATTACTCACCCTGAAAGCTCCTCCAACATGTAATACCTTTCTGTTTTTGGCGCTTGATGGGCATCATATACACATTTCCAGGGGAATTCTTGGTGCATCTCCCCTGCGTGCGCTGATCAAGATGAACTGCTGTGTGCAGCCCAAATTCAATCCAGTGAGACCCTGACATCAATAATATATTAGTGGAGCAGTTAGCAGCCTAAAGGTATCAGTATCGATCTCCTACTTAGATTCAGCTTGTTTGGACTTGGAGACAAATAGCCTCTCCGCCTCTTTCGAGGAACCCATTTCATTTTACAGAAAGAGTTACTCTACACTGTTACTGCATCTCTGGTACTGATGTCAGTCACATCATCTGCTGCATGTAGAAAAGATATTAACAAAGATAAGATAAAGATATATTACTGAATGGTGAATTCATTCATTATCATTTCTACCACACAGACTGACTTGACTTGAAAGTGTTCAGACTCGTTTACATGTTCAAAATGTCACGATTGAAGTTTTCCATCAGATTGATGGAAAACTCTCTTCAGATCCGTCCTATTTAAAGAACGGGTCAATCAATGCACGCTCTCCCTCTCTCTCTTCTCCTGTTGTTTTCTTTATACTCGCTCTTTGTCCATGAATCAATGCAAGAAAAACATTTTAGTGGACTGACAGATGAAGAACCACCAAACCCTTCCTGGTCAAGGTTGCATGCTAATTGTGACATTTATTACACATTCTGTCTGTCCATGCCGCACGATTCTCTCTTTGAGCAGGCGATTTCTGAATCTTTGTCTAGTTTCTTATTGTGCAAAATATCAAACAGTGAGATGGTGAATCTCTTAGGTTTGTGGTCATTCTGGATTGTACTCATATGTTTGCATTTTTTAGAATGACAGGAAGTTGAGTTGAAATGTAAGCTGGTACGACAGAAGTGACGGCAATCTTAAATCAGTTGTGTGCTTAATTTGAAGTTAAGAGGTTCCCACCAAGCATCTGTTTGTAGGCTGCAGTGTCTCGCAGCACAATCTCTTAACATTGCTGATGTGTTTTCCTCTTAAAAGGAAAACACACCCTGTCACTACCCAAGACAGTAAGGTATGGCAACACCACTTGCAAAATAATATTACTTTTTAGATGAAGATTAATTACATTTTTCTAGAAACTTTCAGAAACACAAATGATTGAGAAATAACTGGTCCCACAACTAGTAAGCTTCAGATATTAGCAACATTTTCATAATTTGATTTGATAATAAATATTTGATAAGATAAGCCTTTATTAGTCTCACAACAGGGACATTTGCATTATTACAGCAGCAAAAGGGATAGCAAAAAATAGAGAGCATCAATTAAAACAATAATATTAAATAAGTAAAAAATCTAAGTAAAAAAGCAGTAAGAACAATATAAACGATATAGATAAGAAACACCACAGTTGCTACCAGTTGTTCTTTGGACTTTTCGTCTTGTTTGGTCATTTTCACAAATGCTTTGTCTATACTTGATCTTTGTGGTAACTACATTTACCTAAAAAAAAATTGCCGTGTGATTAAATAATTAATCTTCATATTATTTTGCCATAAAGACCTTTTGTTATCCTCTAAATACACCATATTTAGACTGTCGACTATACAAACAGTTTAACAGCGTCCTTCTCACAGTCAGCGATGGTCATGCAAATTGTGTGTCACTGCATCAGCCTCCCTTCTGGGTCAGCTTTTGTATCTAGAGCAGACAGTCCTTTTGAAACTACTGGTGTGTTGTGTCTCTGTCACTCAGAAACCTGATGTCTCAGACTATGTGTGTGTGTGTGTGTGTGTGTGTGTGTGTGTGTGTGTGTGTTGTTTTCCTAGCTTCAACACGTCTTCAGGGCTTTTTCCATTTAGCTCTGCACTCTCACTGCCCCGAACCGAAACCCACCTCCATCATGACACAGATGATGCACTTCAGCGACTTCAGAAATTGAGCACACAGAAACATGCAGACGGAGAAGAGCGGCGGTGTTTCGTAGCAGAAAGCAGAAAGACTTCTACTATAAAACATAATACAAATTCACATCATATGTTTTAAAATCAGTCATATAACACGGAGCAAACGATGAAGTTCACAAAGAGTTCACCCGTCACAATGTCCCAGCGTTAAACTTATAAAATATACAGGTGAATGTAAACACAATCGTTACTCTACAATTGTATTAAAGGAAAAATAAGAATGTGAACCTGAAACAATGTGATTTACATTTTATTGATCCCAATTTAAGAGCCATTCCTCTGCATTTGGAAAAGGGTGTCCCAATCCGTAACAGTGGCATTAAATTGGTAAATGGGTTAGCTCATGTTAGATTTAATTATCTTTCCCCATTCAGAACCGGTAATCTGATTTTCCTCTGCTGCTTCCTGCACAGAGTGGAGGGACACAGCAGCAGGAACACTGAAAAAACAGTTGTTTGTGAAATATACGACTGTGTCCAAGCATTATCTTTATCTCAGGTATGTGTGCCAGTTGTACTAAATATAGAACAATATCAAGTTAATAACCACGCATCAAACATCTAACACAATTCTACATAAATCACGGACGCTCGTTTAATTCTTTCATGACAACAGTCCAATTAGTGCAGCTGAAGATGCGCACTGGCTTTTTTTCTCCACATAAACGAGGAACTCTTTTCCCGGTAGATATTTGGAGCAATTACATTATAGGAGACATCACTTAGTGAACACATAAATATTCCCTGGTTGAATGCACTTACAAAATCAATAGGCCTGTTGTAACCAATGGAAAAATGTCTTCATAAATGAAAATTCACATGCAAATGAGAGGATTTTCTTTTTTTAAAAAAAACAAAAGTATATTGTTTTTTTTAGGGTATGTGTTCTTGGATTCAATGTATTGGGATAGTTACGCTTACAAATCTGAACTTGCATCCATCAATAAAATCTAATTTCAAAGTATAGTGTCAACAACTTTAATGTTCCCCAACATAGCTCGAGCTGTATTGTCCTTTTCTTTAGAGAGGACACCAAACAGAGCCGTAAAGATGTGTTAGCGTACTTCCGCTTCTTTTGCAACAAATGTAATCGGAAACAAAATATAGCAACCGAAAGTTGGCAAAGACATGGGCATTTATCAGGGAGGGCAACACATCCTCATGTCTCCCACCACAAAATGACGTTGCAGCGTACCAGAGGCATACTGTCATACACTTTAGGCATGAAGTACTTGGTTGGTTTAGGGAAACATTGTGGTTTGGCTTAAAATAAATTGTTACTTGCATACCCACGTTAGGTATGCAGCTTCAGTATGTGACACAACTTGTTCTTTCGTAAGTTAAAATAACTCAGCTTTGACTAATTAAAGACCTCCCGTATGCTGACTTTCCACTCTTTACTGCCTGACTTCCTCCTTTGCTGCTCTGATAATTACTACAGCCACAACAGGTTGCCATCTAACAAGAAATGCAAAATATGGGCCGCAGTAAACTGCATTCACAGTCGACCTCAGTGTCTCTAAAAATGTTTGTTATGTCGCGTCAGGGTGGAAAAACATGATACTAAGTGTCTGCATTAAAACACAAGTTTTATATTGTTATAAATGCATCTCTCTGTCCGGTTACATACTCCATATGTACGAGCACTGAGTTGCGATGGAAAGGTGACTGACTGGAGAAAATAGTCAGGTCCCTCAGAGAACTATAGTTACATCTATAACCTTTTGCCTTTCTTTGGAGGGCCCTCTGGCTCCGTCACAGTATAAGATGACATTAATGTCACAGTACAAAAACATCACAGTACTCAGTGCTCTGCATCTGTACTCCCCCAAGCTACACTCAAAACATAAAAAGGGAAAAAATAAGAAATTAGACTATTTTTGTCTCGAAAAACATGCTTTTAAAATGAAGCTGTTCAATGTACAAACTCTGTCTATCTATCTATCTATCTATCTATCTATCTATCTATCTATCTAACTATCTATCTATCTATCTATCTATCTATCTATCTATCTATCTATCTATCTATCTATCTATGGTAACACAACAGTATGCTCTCTGCTGTGTACTATAATTAGGTTTGTTGTGCCACTGGACTCACTTTCTCTTGTTAATTAATCAATTATTAATTGATTAGTTAATAAGTAATGTGTCAGTTCAATAAGTGATCACTTTTGGGACCATGGGAATCACCGAGGCACATACATACTGTATTCTGTTGTTGTCATCATGTTGCTGGTTTGGCGCACACACACTTGCGCGCGCACACATACACCTACACGCACATATAGATAGACACACACACACGCGCACACACACAGTTAAATAGAGAAGATGGCCAATATCCAGAGGAACACCGAACCAATCCTCTTGATTCATGAGAGATGTAAAACTGGAAAAAATAATCAAATAAATAACCAAGACTACAGTGGGCAACACACACACACACGCACGCACGCACGCGCGCGCACACACACACACACACACACACACACACACACACACACACACACACACACACACACACACACACACACAGCAACAGCAGCTGCTCATCCATCTCTGCCTCTCTGGGTTGCCTCCTCAGCAGCTGTGTGTGTGTGTGTTTGCCTGTCGGTGAGTGTGTGTGTGTGTTTGTGTGACGACGGGGGATATTGGCAAGCTAAAGCCCGCTCCTATCATATGTCATCTTTAAATGACAGTGTCGTGAAGCATTACGGCGAGCAGAGTCGAAGACAGGGGCCCTGCCAGGGCTTTGTTAGCCAGATAAATGTTTCTGCCCTGTTAGCTTGTTAGCCGGCAGCTGGTATCACTTCTAATCAGAAACACATCCCGCCTGCTGCAACAGGTGCCCTGCAGCTGGGGGAGGGTAACAACAATACAGATACGGTTTGACTGATACCAAAACCGATCATTTTGTCTTGGTTGTAAATATTCTTTTCTATTTTAGACCAAATCTCTGTGACACTGCGCTACAACCAACAGAGCTACATCATCATTCATTTGGAGTCATGTCTCTGGCCATTTGGCTAATTTACGCCTAATACTGACAGTCGTTTTTGCTCTGTTTTGGTCTCCTCCAACTGCTGAGGGAAATTTCCGACTCGCTGCTAAATACTCCACTTTGTTCGCCAGCTAGTCGCTAACAGGTAACCAAAACAGTAAAGTCGATGGCTTGAAGACCAAAACTAGAGCTAAAGACTGAATTGTGATGTCTGGTAATAATTCTCTTACTGGGAATTATCCATTTTTAATATAGAAATATAGATTATAGCCACTTTAATCAGATTGTAGGTGAAAGATGAGCTCAGGATATATAGGCTATCTCTAAAATGAATGTATAGGGTGTAGTAAAAGACATGTGAATAAATCAGTAGAGGAGGGGTGGAGTGGATTGAAAGACTTACTTTTCTCTCTAAAATGGCACAACTGGGCATTTTTACATAAACCGCATGAAATTATCATTTCAAATGGGATAAATCATTTATTTTGCTATTCATCAGCCCCATCAAAGTGGAGCTTGAATAAAGAATCATTCGTCTGTCCGTGCCAAGTGAATGTGTTATTAAATGGGAATTGACAGCTTCAGTTTGAAATGAAACTTGTCTTTGATTTCTTCCATATTAATGTAGGAGCATCATTTCACCTGCCAGCTTCTGCCTTTTTATCTCAGGCTTGGATGTTTTTTTATTTATTTTGTTGCTTTGTCTCCAAGGGAGCGGGCGTCTTAACTCGTCTGGTGTGTGCTGCTGGAGGAAGCCAGATGTGCAGCAGCAGCGAAGCAGAAACAGGACCTGATTTACAGGTGGACACACACATGAACACACATGCAGAGCCTTGTTTTTCACACTCTACTGTATGTGTCTAATGTGGCTTCAAGGCTGCAGCTCCTTCCCCCACTCAACAGTCATGGTAAGTCCAGACATTAACTAAATCACTCTGAAGGAACCCCCCCCCCACCCCTCAAACTGTGGCGTAATATAATTTGTGTGTGTTCAGCTGATTACGTTAGCAGTGCTGTGACGCGAGTCAGCTCCTGTCGGCTCTTTAACAAGGAGGAAAAACGAGCTTTAGGCGGCTGCGGATGGAGGTATAAACTGGTGAGAAAGAGAGGAAACAGAAGTTGATTATCATTGATTCTGCATTGTGACTAACATAACACATAAATAATAAGATAAATTGTGTGTATTGTCCCAAGAGGGGGATTATTTTCACTTTAGATTTAATGATTGGCTGTCAGAGTAAAGCAGCTCAGTTTATTTCTGTCTTTCACAACACCTTGCTCATTACACGAGCTATGTTCACATGGACAATATTTCTTCATTCAAAATTGAAGATTTTCGGGTCAACTGTTTACATGGGACGGATTTATAGGGTGTGACATGCGCAAAGTGATTTTACGTCATGCATTCCTTTTCCTCGTCAGATATTTTATCCTTAGTATTTGCCGTGTGTTTGATCAGCTCCCTGTCTTGAAGATGGATATCTATACTTGTCCATGTTAAAGGTGCAATATGTTCGAATTTTTGTTGAAAACATAGCTAAAGTCCGTCCTGGTCCAAAACTCCTGTGCTAGCCATTCGCCGTTATATAAACACCAACACACCCCCGGTGCTCCGAGCTCTCAGTCTGGACCACTAGCTGCCAGCTAACTGAGCTAACTAGCTGACAGCAGCTAAAGTAGGCAGCAGTTAGCGGTTATTCAGGTGATACAACGCACCCTAATTGCACAGCTCAGGTTATGATTACATGGGACAATTTTTATTTTGATTGGTTTATGAAAAGGTTTGAACTATCGCTCTGCAGCTGGTAGAAAATGTGTTCAGTTTGGCCTTGTTTATTCTGATTGAGATGTTTATATTGAGCTGTTTTATTCTGCTTGTGCTCTTAATCAGAATATCAGGCGCCATCTAAATGCAGCTACTGACTTATTGTGAAATGCTAATGTCAAATGTGTTGAAGGTAGAATATAGCTTTTGTTGAGGTTTGTTCAGGGAACATTTGCGAAATCTTTTTACAGGTAAGTTATATATTCATACAGTTTAACTTAAGACTTCATACAGTATCTTACAATCACAATCTGGTTTCATCTCCTCTCCCTCAGGCCTATTAGGGCCTAATTGGAGCCAAGCTACTTACCACTGATGGGATCAATAGGAGCACCAACAGTTGACACACACCATTTTCATTACTTACCGCAGTTCAATACATAGGCAGCCCCCGCAGCAATCAATGAGTGCAGCGGTAATAAGAAAGGCTGCAGAGTCTGTCAAAAGAAAGAAGTGCAGCTGAATTATAGTCCATGATGCGGATGGTAATTTTCCATAAGTAATCCGAATAACTGCAATTGACATTTTACTGGATACTTGATGATAGTGAATCCAAAAGTGGCAGCAAAACTGAGCAAAAAAGACCAAAGAAGATAACTTCTAAACAGGTTTGACCTTTTGTGAAATGTACAAAAGTGTGTGAGCACATACAGCATTAGACACACACACGCACACACACACACACACACACATACACACACACACACACACACACACACACACACACACACACACACACACACATAAAATGCAGCTCCCATGAGACGCGTTGTTGTCGAGGTGGTCTTTCCTCACAGTGTAACATCGATAGGAAATCAATGGGTGCAGTGTATCAGTCAAATGTGCAGGAGAACTCTGTCAGTCACATCAAGTCATGAAATATGCTGCTCCAGTCATCTGTCGAGAACATTTTGTGTGTGTGTGTCACAACCAGGGGAAAAACAGATGAGAGAGAACAATTGATTTGGCTTCACGAATGAAAACGCCTGTGGTTTGTAAAAACAAAAAAGAAACTGCTTGATTGCTTTCCTGGAAAGCTTCCAGATCGCAGCTGTACTAAAGGAGCGAACTCTTCTGTTTGAAAAATGGCAAATGTCAAAAAAGTGTCTTTTATGCCTTTAATTTTCAAATAATTACATCTCCATTATCCATGGTTTGGTCGTGATCGTGAATACCTTGGGACATGCTCTTTTCAAACCTCAAAGAAAACAAAAGGGAAGTCAAAGAGTACAAGAACAGAGTTCCAGTGTCTGACAGCTGAGGGCTCGATATGGAGCAGAAGAGACAAGTACAGAAACACACACCAGACAGGCTTGTCAATACATCCTACACACAGTCTGCATGACTGATTGTGCACAAAAAAACCTTCTTATATATGATAGTTATGTATGAATAGTGAATATGTTGTTGAGCTTAATATCATATTGTTTCAACAAATCAGAAAAATATTAAATTATTTTGTTTATGAGCATTATCTAATCAGTCTTAGGGTTAGGGTTACCATTCTGAAAAATAGTTACAGTAGTTATCCCATTAAAAAAGTAAATAAATTACTTTACTGGATACTTCCACCAAGCAATAATGCGTTACTGTGATTAGTAGGTTTTTTTGTTACTCTTAAATCGCTTGTTTGTGGGAGCGACACGGGAACACGAGGGCGGAGCAGAATGGACGAACTGACAAAGAGAGAGAGGACGAGGACCTCAATAGACCAGGGGGTGATTACTAACACAACACAGGTGAGGAGCAAAAAGGGCGGGACAACGGACAAAGGGAGGAAATGAAAAGCAAAACACCTGAGGGCAGAACTTCAAAATAAAACAGGAAATGACAAAACCAAAAACTCAAACCATAACAGTTACTGTAATGCCTCAGTCACAACACTGTCACACTCTTTCCTAATAAACTTGCCTCTGCAGTCTGAGAGTCGTCTCTAAAGCTGATCGGCTGAGTGATTGAATCAGTAAGCATACGAGTCAGCATCACAGCGATGTTCACAAATTTCGTCTGATGAGTGATTGGATCTTGAGAAATGAAGACGAACAAGATATCACCTGAACAAAGGGGCGTTAGAGTATCTACTTAACCCACATTTTCAATCTCCACCTAATCTAGTGCAAGAAACACGTCGTCTTTGATCCAGATCTTTTGTTGTTCGCTGCGACTGTTGCAAATTATAACTAAAGACCCTAAAAGACTGCGTATAGAAGTGGCACAGAGCACAACTATAATAAAGATGGTTGCACATCAATATGCCTCGAGCTAACTCAATTATAGCCACGCGATGTTGTCCATGGTTTATTATCCTGGTTATCACTGTACCTGTCCAAAGGTATTGTCCGGAGTACATCCAGATCCCCGGACGACACGAGTAATTTCATTACTCCCTCGGAAATAAACCTGCTTTTGGAAGAGATATATTAGACATTATCAACCATGATAACGATGCAGAGTCTAATTTTCGTGTTTACAATGTTCAGATGTGATTACTTTGATACATTACTTCAATCAGAAAATGCCAATTAAAGAATGTTACAGAGTAGAGTATCTGTATTTTTTATAGAATAAATGATGCGGCCGGTTGGACCACAAGGGAAAGTGTTTAATTGTCAGGAAGAGTTCTCTCTGTCTGTGTTTTTGTTGTGGCTAACTGTCTAATAAGAAGCCCACTTGAGACTGAACACAGACTGCTAATGACACAGATCTGAGCTCCTTTGAAACCCAAAGGAAGGAGAACAACTCTCAGCACAAGAATAATCACTGAAATGGCAGAAGGTGATATCAGGAGAATTAGAAAGTAAAATGATCGTCCTTATTCAAAGGAGTTTGCATCATAGTCTGTCACAAAATCAAATTTGGCCATTGTGTGAACGAGGCAGATGCTAAAGGAAGAAATGGATGGAAAAATGAAAAGAAATGTGGATGATTACATAAAAAAAATCACAGTAGCCTGTATTTTGAATCAACACTTCAAGAGTCAGTATAGTATTTCTTCTTCGAGCTTTCTTTTGTATGAAGCAAAATATTATCATTTAAAGAATTATATGTAAAATGAAAACAATGAAGTTAAACTATATTGTCTGTGCTCCTAGTCTCTGTTTGTTATAATATTCTTGGCGTAGCTCCGGCTCTAATAAATCCTCTGATAATTTATGCTCCTGTCGACAGCATTGCCAGCATTAATAAAATGTACCCTGGGGACAGAGGGGCTGTGTGTGAGTGTGTGTATGCAATGAAAAATAAATTGACTACAAAAAGGTAGTTACACAAGCAAAGAAACAAAAGCTGATGGTGTATTATGTAACATGGTGAAGATGTACATGTTACACATCAATCAGCATACTGTGCTACTGTGCTTACAGAATTATAAAGAGTCTGAGAGTGAGACTGATTGATGCATTGATGGTTTTGGTCACTCATGGCAGGGGAAAGTATAGAATAATGCCAGTGTTTACCTGTAGCGTTCACACACTTTTTTACTTTTAGTACGAGAATACAATACAAGAATACAATTGGGACATACGACTTTGTCAAAACCTTGCATCTCAAGCTTTGACCCTCTTGCTCATACATCCACCACAGTCCATAGTGACAGATGAGAAGTCAAATGAAAAGGTATGCAATTTTGATCGATGCCAACGAGCTGTCGTCTGTCTGTGCTCTCTCTGTGGCTCAGTGGATGTGACGAATCTTCCCCTGCGCACAGCACTGTGGGTAAGCTGACGTGCCAGAGTGTGTTTGTTGCACAGAACCATCCGGAAAGGCTTCGCTAACAACTGTCCGGAAAAGGGCAGCAATGTCCACAAAGTACTTGGCAGGCGATTGGACAAAACATCTGTCTATCACCGTCTATCACAGGCTAACTTCCACCAATCACATGAACAGTAGGAGAGCACTTCCAACGGGGGAGCAAGCTGGCAAATCAAACTGTTACTGAAGCCAGTTGCATGCAGAAAAGCCTTCAGTGAAAAGCCTGAAGACTAGTTTTACTGAGTTTCCCATGAGATCGGCTCTTCAGTGATAAAGGACAGAAGCAAGGACGTAGCTGGTGGGTGTATGGAGACTCTCCGTCCAGCCCATCCCTCATATGAGCTCAGGGTGCAACAGTAAATGTCTGGCCTTCCCATCCATTTCTCCCTCCGTGCCTTTTTTTCCTCCTCGATCCTGAGAAGTGGAGCACTTAGTCTAATGTGAATAACGACTATGACTGGTTTCCAGGCCGGCCATGATCCGCAGTAAATGGGCCAAGATTTATTGCTTTAAATGACATCATCCCTCTCTCTCTCTTCTTCAGATAGCCTTTTGTTCTTTTTATTTAATGTAATGTCTTGTTATTCAGTCACATTTCCAATTAATGTTTCTATTATGCTGCTTTTCTGTGTCTCTCAGATAAAATCACCTCAGTTTTGTTTGGGTGGTATTGCCAACACATTTAAATTTAATTTTAAAAACAAATATTAGAAGTAGACTCAGAAATGACGCAATCTGAAAACACGAACATTAATTAATGAATTAATTAAACTTTCTGAAGGCTTAAGCATCTATTATTAGGTATGAAAATATAGTTGCTGTTACAACCTTAAAGCAATTAAAATGCAGAATATTATGTAATGGATAAATAAAAGATATAAGGAGTGCAAAAGAGTATAATGTTTTGTCTTTTCATCAGCATTTCCAGCTGCCTTCCCGGCCTCTTATTCGTCATTTTAGAGAGAATAAGTCATGAGCTGTGCTGCAGGGCTGAATGTATGTGTCTTTCTCAGTGTTATGTGTGAATTACATGCCACCGATGACGTTCAGGGAATTCTCTGTCGCTTTTTTAAACACAGAGGAAGCGTCAGCGAGGACAACGCTTGAGTCGTGAAGCCTGCGGCGAGGCTGCAGGGTCGAGAAAGATACGTATATGGAAACATAGAGAGAGGAAGACGTTTCAAACACAAAATGCTCACAGACCAGCGTGGAGTTCAGTCAGAGGATTGTGGTGACAAACACGATCATCAAGGGTTGTGTGTTTTTCGATGGATTATGTCGAGGCCTTCAAACAGCTCCGCTCAGGAAGAATAAGTCATTTAAACCTTACAAAGCGATGTTCACACTCTTATGTGGATCTTCTAATCCTGGTTCTGACTGAAAAATATAAATATAAAATTTATCTCAAGCTGCATGTTTGCTGACTTACACCTGGTTTTACTTAGTCAGACATGCCAGTATTTATATATGCACGACTGTTACGACCCATGACTGCCAAAAAACTCCCCATATCAAGAGAAAATCGATCCTTTTAGCCTATTGATATTGCGATTATTGGTCAAGTTTCAGCATTATTTATATTTATATCTAACTTGTCATATATTCACAATAACTGTTACACTGCTCATACTGTTGACTGCCAAAGACTCCTCTAATTGGGAGATAATCTCACTGTTTTTTATGCTCTTTTGGTTTGTTATTTTTTCCTGCGTGTATGATGTTCATCCTATTTTTGTGTATTTGCGTGTCAACATTTCCTTTCTTTAAATGACAAATAAACAAACTTTAACTTAAATGTAGAAAATGCTGCAGTTTCGAAAGAAGGAGAAGCTTCATGCTGTTTTTCTGCAGAAATTTAAGATCTGGCTTTACGTCTTTTTCTTAATTGTTGCAGTTAATCTGCAAAAAATGACATTTGACAGATATTTGCTGATGAAGTTAGAAAAAAACATTAAAGACCCTCTTCTGTGCACAATTATGGAACGGTTAAGAAATAGCCAACAAATGTTTTCCAATACAAGTTTTTGCAAGAGACTGATTGTTGATAATGGACAGACTTAAAGATTTCCAAGAACTAAAGCCAACCCTTTTTTGAAGACATTTTGACTTGTCATAGAAGGAAAGGCACAGGTGTTACTCATAACAAGTGCACCAGCGTGCACAATACCAGGACCCTGAAAACTGAAGCAGCTAAATGGAATTCAGCCAATAATCATTTCATTATCACCCATGGTTTTCTGACTGTAACACGTCAAAATGTCCTCTCAGCTATTGGTATCTTAACCAACCTTAAGCAGATCTCCATGTCTCACTTTGACCTCTCCTGTGTGCTTTTCTTTTATTGTTCTGTACAAGGACAATATGATCACACAGGAAACAGATTAATGTCAGTGGTCCTTCTTCGACTATTTTCTAGTGAGTGTTTTCACTCACATTTCACATTTGACAATATCAACCCTATCGCATGACTGTCACCTGCAGGCAAATCATCCGACACTGCGGCAGGTTTCATTGGCAGTTACACTAATTACTATTACACAGTGCTCACATGCCTCTGTCTCTTCCTACACACAGAGTAATAGCTTACTGTTAGGTGTGGAAGCTGCATACATGTCACGCAAGATGAGGCAGTGACGATGAGGGCTGTAACATCTACACTTGCATCGACTGTCAAATTTAAACCCCTTATACCAGTTTCAGAGATTGTAACCTGTTTCAGTGAACAAAATATACTTTCAGCCTCATTCAACTTCTTTTTTTTCCAAAGAAAAACAGATATTGTGCCATTAAATATCCATATCTCAGCCAGAGTCCGATAAGGACATATCAGTTTGATCTCTGTGCATCCAGTACAAGATGTGTAGCCTAGCTTAGCTCAAACAAAGAGAAGCAGGTGGAAACTGCTAGCTTAGCTCCCTCAAAAGTGAAAAACAACAAGTGCTCCAAAGCTGCCTCCATTTTGTCTCTAGCTTATTTAACATGTAGAAACAAAAAATGACACATTGTGGTTTAACAGCGCTTACTCTAAGAGTTGGAGCTTCTCTTATAACAACCCTTAACGTCTGCACATGGACAAGCTTCAGGGTGTGGTGGCTAACTTGCTTACTAAAAAGATATATATATATATTTGGAGATGTTTTTTCTCTTTAGTTTTGATGTAGCTAGTCTAGCAGTTTCCTCCTATGCTGTTTTCCTTCAGCCTACCACTGAAGGAATAATTGGCGATGCAACCACTTAGCACATTGAATATCTTTTTGTGGTGTGGTGGCTAACTTGCTCACCAAGGTATTAGATTATATATAGATATTATGTATTAGATTTATGATTATGATTTATGTGACCTACCTAGTCCAGAGGTTTCTCTCTATGTTAATTAGTGAATTTAAGAGGTATTGGTAGGTGTATTTTGAACTGTGAACACAGCCAAGCAAGCTGTATAATTTACTGACGTGAGTGGTCTTGATATAATTTATCTGTCTTGGACTATCAGCAAAAAGGTGAATAACTGTATTTTCAAAAATGACAAACTCCTCTTTTGAGTATAGCAGTTTATCTAATTTTGGACTAAATCAATGAAGTTGCCTCACTGAGGTAAAAGCAAATCCCAGATTAAATGCAAAAAAACTTTCTGTGTTTATGTCAATGATGTCGGGTTTAATGGATCTTGCCCGAGTTTAAAAAATGATAAAATATAAAAAAAATTAAATAACCAACTGATTGAGTGATTATTAGAATAATAATAATAATAATAATAATAATAATCATTATAAAAACTCAGATATCCCTCACATGTGTTGATCTGGCTCCAGTTTGAACCTTATAATACACGAACAGTATCAAAGTACCTTCTATATTATTGTTTCAATCACAAAAAAAAAAAAAAAAAAAAGATGAAGAAGATTTCTTCTTTTATCAACCAAAGGTCAGACTGGTGTACACATGCTCTGAGAAGTGAGTGAGTGTGTGAGTAAGTGTGTGTATATGTGTATGTGTGTGTGTGTGTGTGTGTGTGTGTGTGTGTGTGTATGTGTGTATATGTGTGTGTGTGTGTGTGTGTTAAAGAGACTGATTGACAGCGCTGACAGTTTTGGCAGTTATAAGATTCTGAGGTGGGCGTTTTGATTGATGCGTCCAAGCAGGCGGCAACCCCGAGATTAAACCCTCCACCAGTCAGTCCACACTTTGTAAACACACACACACACACACACACACACACACACACACACACACACACACACACACACATCTCTTCCACATCTTTTTCATATCTTATGCAATGTACCAAAAAGTGTTATGAGGCAAATAAAAAAGAAACAAACCATGACTGTGCTAAATCATATAATTTATTCAACTGACCTCACATGTTTACATCTATACTCTTATAGACACTGCATGAATAAATAAATAGCTGATTTCACCGTCAACAAACAACATTTTTTAAATGCTGCATTTAAAAGTGACTTATTTGTTCTTGTTCTTTTTTTTTTTTTTTGGTATATACATTTATCACACAAAAATACAGCATCATTGCAATTTACAACATTTAGCCACAAATGTGCCAGTTGGACAGCTGACATTGATTCTTTTCTGTGTGCGTTCAGGTTTGTGAATGAACCTAAGCTACGACACACTGATCATGAGGCTTATCTGACGAAGAGGAGAGTTTACATTCACATTAAAGTCCAGCGGGATCGCCTGACACTTTGCATAGCATCAGACCAGCAGTCGTCCCGCTCATTTTGAAGCTGATGTCATCTTGGTGGCAAAATCATAAATCCCACAATTTTTATTGTCAGAGACTGGACAGGATCAGGTTGGGATTTAGTCTGTCTTACTCATCTGAAGCCCAGCAGATATGGCTGCATACAGGGATCAAGTCCCCTTCACGCTAAAGACTAAATACAAGGCCATCTTACCACCTGAAAGGATAAGGCTGGTGTTATACTAGATTTTTTTTATTGTCACCAAATCCCTTGAAAAGACCAAAATCAACAATGAATCAATTCCACTAACATGTTTTGTCGGTGAAGTCTGACGTAGCTCATTTCTCTCTGCCAGAGAACTCCTTTGGCAAAAAAACTAACACATCAGTGAGCCACACCTGTTCACTGGATGACTTATTCCTTGAATAAGATTAACATAAACATTATGGTTTAATTTGAGTCAGTACCACAAGTGTATTAATCTGCCGCACATGAAAAAGTCCCTCATTTCTGCACCATTTACTCCTCTTTGAATAACATTTTTCTGTTAAATTGATCAAAGTGTATGCCTTTTTCTTAACGTTTTTTCTTAACATTCAAGCGGATGACATTTTGATATTGTAACGAGTAACTACATGTCAACATTCAACATTTTTAAGTGTGAAACCACAGAATATCTTTAAGGAGACTTTGGGAAAATTTAAGCTGTTTGTGGCGACCAGAACAAGTATTTTAAGCCAAAACATTATCTTTTCCTAACCTTAACCAAGTAGTTTTTAGGCCTTAACCTAACCAAAGCATAAGCACACTGTTGTCACAACATGAAATTGAAAATTGAACCTAAAGAAACGTGAAGTTGCAACATATGCGTCGTTTGCAGAGACGTACATTGCCAACATTTATTCAGCCAAGTGGGTTGAATAAATCTTCGCACATCTTCCCAGATGTGGGAAGTCAGAAAATACTGAAAATGGACCAACACAATGTTGGTTTTGGTCTTAATTGTTGACAATAAATTAAATACAGAATATCGCTAACCGTATCCTTCATCCTATCAAAGTGGTCACTTCCAAACTCAGATGTTTTTAAGGCGAATCCATAGATTCAAAAGGACACCAACAAACCACAACAGTTCCGAGAGGAGAGAAGACACAGAGAAGTCAACAGGACAATAGTAACACTTAACAATGCCAAAAATCACCGTATAAAGTGACAACTCCTGTACTTGATACTCCTTATGCAGAGCAGCAGTGTGTATAGTCTGAAACAGCCAGATCTGGAAAAATATAAGGACTGATGTTGGGTAATTTACTATTTGTATGAGGGTGCTCAATCAGGAACATTTAACCTTTCATCACTGAGTATAACACACTGTAAAACAAACCTTGACAAACTGTAGTTTCCAACCTCTCTGCAGCATTAATCAAATGTCCTGAGGGCTAATCAACTGGGGACCGGATCAATAATGACCGGTGCTACTGACACCATCCCGGGAGGAACAATCATTTCCTGTCTCCACTAACCTGCTGTGGCTGGCCAGTCAATACAGGTTTACTATGAGCAAAGAAACCACCACACATGCACACAAAAATATCTTCTGTGAGATCATTTTCTGTGCATGTTAATGCCAATCAAAGCCTTCTGTGGTGGTGTTAGATGTTCACACCTTCCAGGATACCATTGGCTTCCATTCGTTTGTATGTGAACTTGTAAACCGATCATCATATATGCTTTTATTGTTGTCAGCTGTAAATGCACACTAATTCAAAGATGTACTACACAATCATAAGTTTGAGGAAAAACAAAGATTGCAAATCGATTTTTCACAACGCATGGCGATGAATGGAAGCCAATGGCTGCCTGGAGCGAACACAGGAAAGACATTTTTTAAGATCCTCTGTAAGTTTATGCTGAATGCTTGAAACTGTGAACATCAGGATGGTGTATGGATTTACATTCATATCGTTCATGATGATTCTGCAGTACAAACTCTACGTTCAGTGCCAAAGGTGCGGCGTCCAAGGTAGTGGAGGATGTTTTATGTGTTTGACTTTGGTGGCATAGAGCTAAGTTTGTGTCCCATCTTATAAAAAGCTATTAATGATTACTTTTTTATGGTTAACTATGACCATTATCTTTACCTTAACTGGCAATAGATACGTTTTCTGCTTCAATGTATCATCATGAAGAAAATGTGGATTGCACAGTGTAATGGATATAGAATAATGAAACCACTTCTATCATAGACTGAATATTTTAATAAACTGTCCTGTGCTGTTGTTATTTGTGGCTGTGATCCAGTTGTCTTTGCAACAGTGGCGACAACAATAACAACAACAACAACTGCTCTTATCATTTTTTTAATGAAAGAGAGTGTTATTGTGTCTTTCAGCTTATTATTTTGTTTGTTTGTTTGGTTCTGATTATGTTGGTTTGGTTTGTTTGGTTCTGATTATGTTGCCCCTATGTATCCTGCTCAGTGGTCATGACCTAAATGGGAATATTGGAAATGAAGGTAGTCGTTCACTTCATCATGCTTGCTATTGGGCTACGTTTCCCAGATTCCATCTCTGTAGCACGTGAGTGAGTGTCTAGTCTAGTGGCTGGTGACGGTGAGTTCTAGGACCATGATAGGTTAGTCCTGTGACAGATACCTTCAAACAAATAAAGTCTACCCACCATCTGAATAGGCTGAAAAACATAACCAGAACGTGTTTATCGCCTCATGTAAACTAACTTACCCCCAGCTAGATTCATGTGTAGAGGTAGCTAGCTAGCAAGCTAGTTTGGCTAATTTACTAGCTAATGTTACATTGATCATACCCGTAAAACTTTCAGTGACAGCCCGTACATACTCTTGCCTCAGAAGTTGATGGAGAACAAAACAGAGCTATAAGGAGGGTGAATATTGAACTGCTGGAAAAATTAACTCTAGAAATGTTGGCATTGAACTCTAAAAAACATTATGACTGAACGTGACCTAGGGTCTCGTCGAATCATCCGATATCAACCTTCTGTTTGGTGAGTCGAGGGGATTGGTAATATTTTGGTGGTACAGGGTTTGTAACTTGACACTTACTGTGTGTGGAATAAGCGAGAACAACAGGAGGATTAAGAGCAAGGTGAACACACAATGTCAAAATAAGCTAAATTAAATAAATAACAAAAAAATATTGGTCTCTTAATTTAAAAACAATGACAGACAGCACAATGTATCTATCTATACAACACAGATCCTAAAAATATTATTGCTCTATTAATAAATATACTCTACGCAAATTTAAAACTTGAACTGTGAAACATTTCTGGAGCATTCACTTGATGCCAAGTGTACACATGTGCATGTACATCAACACACACACTGCTATGTAGACATTGACACAGTGCCTTGGCTAGATATTGCACAATCTCTTTACCCACAGCGGACCCTTGTAGATGTCATCACGCACTCTATGTCTGCTGTAGTCTCTCATTGTTTCCCCCTGAAAGTCCCTCTGATCACTGTAGCAGCACTTAAATTAAACAGGTTGTAGTGGTTGTAGATTCACAGAGTCATGATAAAAAGAAAAAAAAAAAACAAGAATGAGTTATGGTACGCTTGACACAGCTGATTGACCTCCTCAACCTCCTGGTTCTAGGCAAGGGATCTTAAAAAAGAAGGAGGCACCACGTCATCAGCATATAACAAACTTGTGGAGTCACTCGGAAGCCACGGCAGATTTCTGCTGATACAGCTTCCAGTGTGGCAGTAGCAAGTTTCCTGAAGAATGTCGATGCCTCTTTGATTATTCCTTCTTCTTCAGATTCCTTGGTGCTAGTTTTCTTTGTGCCTTTGTTGCCTAGTCGTCATTGTGAAAAGCCTCGGGACTAGACGCCCCGTCATCACTGAGGATCTCAGTGTTGGTGAATGTCCCAGCGAGTGACGCACCCAGGACCTGCTTGACGGGTGCCATCTCTGAAAGAATGATGTTATCGTGGTTGCTCACCAGCGTGGCTTTGTCCATGATCTCCTTGCTATGCTTGGACACCACGGCGTCCAGGAAGTCGTACTTGTGTGACCACATACCGCTTTCAAACAGGTACTTTGTCAGGTAAGAGACTGCCACATTTGCTAAGAAGGACGCCACCATGGACATAGTCTTGAATGGGAACCTCTGCTGAACAAAGTGCTCCACATCCCCAGTAAGGTGGTGGACTCTCTCCTGGGTCACCCAACCGGGGTAGTAGATGAAGGGAGGAAGTTTGAGGTAGGGTTCCCCTCCACCGATGCGTAGCAAAAGACCAACGACATAGGCAGCCACAGAGCCGTAGGTATTGGTGCCCTTGACGAATAACACGCTGAGGAGTTGGGGAAAGATGATGACGTAGACCAAGTCGGAGCTCAGGTACCACAGGCCATACACTGATCCCGTTAACAACGCCATAGCCGTGGCAAGAGCTCCAAATACAAAAATTGTGAGGCGCATCACCCAAACAATCTCCCAGTCTGAAGCCTGGAAGAGAGAAGAAAGAGATAACAGAGAAAAGAGGAAAACGTGGAAAATGTGGAGAAGATAAGGTTGAGAATGGGGAGGTATGACAGGAGAGGCTTTGAACTACACCGATCAGCCACAACATTAAAACCACGTACAGTTAAAGTGATGAACATTGATATTCTCATTAAAATGCAATGTTGTCCTGGGTAATCTTGGTACCTGGCATTTCTGAGGATACCCCATGACACAAACCACCCACCCAAACACAAATGTAGACCACGTAAACAACCTCCTGGTAACGTCACTCCCCAATGGCAGTACCCCACACAACACATCACAAAAACTGGTGAGGATTGACCCCAGGAACGTGACAAAGAGCCCAATGCCTTGATGCGTCCGAGCTGTTTTGGCTACACGAGGGGAGCCTGGAGCCTGCCTTGCTTTTGTGGGTACGGTTGGTTGGGTTTAAGCATGAGGATTAATACAGAATCTGCCCATATTTTTTAGTTCTTAGTTCTGTTGAGTCAGAACATTTTTGTCTGAAGGTTTGGGGTCTGGTTTTGAATGTTCAGCAGGCACAATAGGCAAGCTCAACATCTGACACATTTGCAAACCACTGGGATGGAACTAGAATTGATTTATTGATTATATGACTGATGCTTGCAACCAGTGTCTCAAACTGTGCAGATGTGTATTATTGTCGGCACTCTTACCGACTGTCGGAAGGCGAGCTGATAGATGTTCCTGGCAAACATGGAGCTGGCTGAGAGAATGGATGAGTCTGCTGACGACATGACGGCAGCCGACACTGCCCCCAGACCAAAGAAGGAGACGTAGGGCGGGCAGAGGTGCTGAAGCACTATGGGGAGGATCATGTCTGATTGATCCTTATCCTTCGGAGGGAGGGACCCATAAGAGGTCTGGTTCCAGTCTGGAAGAAGAAGAAGTGGGAGCATGGTCAAAAATGTGTTGTTTTCAGTAATGTTTTCTGCATCCAAGTGTTATGATTATCTTTAAGTAATGCAGCGACTTGTGTGAAGAGCATTATTATTATAATGGTCCCTGTGGAAACACTTGTTTTAGTTGCCGAGAAACAGAAGTGCCTCACATGTCTGCGTGCTAAAATCCAACAAAGATTATCAATGTCATGGCGTGCTCTTGGTCAGAATACAGGTAAGGAGCCGCAGTAGTAAGATGATCCCAGAAATAATGGATTCTGATTGAAAATGTGACATCCAGTTGATACACTGGTTTATGCCTGCTGAAACATTGGTTATGAAATATGAGCCAGCTTTGAGAAATACATCACGTAGTTTAATTACATTTTAATTGTAAATTAGATTAATCGTCATTAATTATGATTAATGTGTGTGTGTGAAGCATTTGATTCTAATGAGACACTTTGAGCTGATTAAATACAGAAGTTTGAATGGATGCAGGCTGTTATTTTTCATGGGGAAACAATGAATACTTGCAAATGTGGGAATAAAAAAGTACATTTAAAGCGGCTGTATGTGATTTTAAAAAAAATAAAATAAGTGTTAAATAGCTGTATATACCAACAGTAATCACTGTTATAGAGTGTTTGGTCAGTAAGCCATGTCTGTCCTCCCACTGCTCATGCAGTAATAGAGAAAATAACTTTTCTGGTATCCCTGCCCACTTTATCCAATCGGGACAGAGAATTCCATAAAGAGGCGGTCCTATCTGCTCGTGAACACGCAGAGAGCGGGGTCCTTCTGTTTGTACTAAAGAGGAGGGAAGGCATTGCTAACTGCAAAGCAGACAGGAAGTACAGCTATACTAATGGCTCTGTCAGGCTGCACTGCACACACTGCTTTGAGTTCGATGCTAGCACCAGCATGCTAACGTGCTCACAGTGACAGTGCTGTATGTAGAGCAATAATGTTTACAATGTTAACCATTATGGATTTGCATGTTAGCATGCTAACATTAGTCAATAAGCACTAAACACAAAGTGCAGCTGAGGCTGATGGGAAGTTTTTAGGTTCTTAAACCAAAGTATTGGACAAATTGGATTTTTGACCTAATGGTGGTGCTGGATGAAGAGTTCAGGGGTCACCAAAGGGATTATAAATTATTCTGAGGTGAACATGAATTTCATGGTGATGATTGTTTTCGTTATTGATTAATCTGCTGGTTATTTTAACGATTAACTGATGACTTTTTAGCCTGTAAAACGTAAAAAAAATAATAAATGTGAAAAAGTCTCATCACAATTTCCCAGAGGCCAAAGTGATGTCTTCATTTACTATCATTAATCACAAAGAAAAGCATCAAACATTCACAATTAAGAAGCTGGAACCAGCAACCATCCACCACCCATGGTCCACTGCACTGTTGTTCCATCCTCTATTCAGCGGGACAACATTTCACTCCTGTATTTCTCAACCCTCTGACATCCGTCTATCTTTCTGCCACTTGTTTCATCCTTCTCTTCATCCTCCAGAGGTATACATACTCTCCCTCCTCTGGATATTCACAAGCAGCGGTTGATTAGAGTCTGTTACACATGAAACAGCTTCAGACGGACGACATTAATTAGCTCCTCTTCAGATGTAATATTCACTAAATCGGCATGGTCCGATGGCTCTCTCCTCTGCCCGTCGTGACAGGATCCGTCTGATGTTGTTTACCCTCCAGATACTGTATGCATTTACACATCTGACAAGAAAATGCTGCTGGGGTGTAAACAAGCCAGGAAAGCTGCATTGTGTTTCCTTTGATCGCACTTTCCTGTTTAAATAAAGGATCAGATTCCTGGATGTTTCGATTGTCTTTTGATGTTTCATTTACCGCCTAATCAATATGTGTACGCATATCATTTACGGATCAGTGTCTGATATGTTTGTGTTCATCTGTGATTTAACAGCTGCAATCCAGATGTAACTGTGTGTGACATTGCAGTTTGGTCATTTTTGTGTTATTTTTAGGCTTCAAATCCAGATGGCAATCACATGCAGTTGTATTGTTGATCAGAACTGGACTTACTTTTTATTCACAACCTAAGGACATGATTTAATGTAGGGTTAGATTAAAAAATAGGTGATAGTTTAAGTGTTTTTAAGACAAATGAATATAAACTGTGTGTATTTGTATTTACCAGTGGAGGCCCCTATTGCTCCTATGAGGACAGAGGGGACGGCCATGACCAGGCAGCCAAAGGCGGCGATAAAGGAGAGGACCTGGGCGTAGGTAGCTGAAGAGGCAGAAAGAACCCGTTGAAAATAGACCTGCCAGGGAATCCCCCCCAACATCTAGAAACAGAAACACCGTAGTAAATAGAGACACCAAACCAATGCAGAACAGCTCTGAAACTTAATCTGACTCCGACACATATGCTCTGCAACTGTGCATCCTCTAAATAAAACTAATAATTACAGGTAATTGTCTTTAGAGTGAACCTCAAAGAAACAAACAATCAAAAAAATCAAATGCGCCTTTGCTGCTTCACCTCAACCCCCCGTCTGCAACACTTAACAGCAGAATCAAAATGTGTATGCGATTAACTTTACAGTAATTTACTGTCTCTTGATGAATTTTTGGATTAAAAAATGCTCTCACCAACAAGCAGAAGTTGTCCGCCCAGAGCCATTTGTCTTCAGGTTCAATCTTCCCCAGCCAGGGTGACTGGTAGATTGCCTCCTTGGCTGAAACACTGATGTCCGTCACGGCAGGATTTGACAGGGCAAAAGGCACGCTGATCCACTGATGGAGAGAAAGAGATCAGAATGCAGATATTATTACTGTTGAATAGGCATTCAGTCATTTTAATGTTTCCACTGTCAAAGCTGCTTTTAGACCGGCGATTTTAGATGTAAATCAGTGTAAAGTTGCGGACTCATGCTGTCAGAGGGGCAGGGGTGGAAAAAATAAAAAAGCAGCAACTGTATGTGGCGAAAGTCGTGATGCCTTGATGGTAAAACACACCCAAACCCTGTTGGGCCAATTTTATCTCAAGTGTACTACCATAGGAGGCATCCAAGTAGCCACTTTTGCTGTGTTTCTCTTTTTTCACAGCCCCAGAATTAAATGTTGGCAGTGTACATTTCTGCCAGCCCTGGATATGTTGAAACTTTATGTTTCTTTAGATTAAATTCCCTATTTCATGTTTTGCAAACGCTGTGCTAATGCTCTGGTTTGGTTAAGGCACAAAAAATACTTGGTTAGGGTTAGGAAAAGATCATGTTTTGTCTTAAAATACCTGTTTTAGTCGCCAGAAACACGGCTAGAGATGACCTGACTTCACGTCAACTTATTATTATTATTTTTTTTGCCATAAGTACGGTTGGAAATTGTCCCAAGTGGTTCACTCTTACAAAAGTTGAAACACAGTCTCCAGCTGCAGTCACTGGCTATCTTGCCTGTTAATTGCCAACATTTTTTCCTGGCGACTCGACTGTATCTAAAGAATATTAGTTTTTTTTCAGAATGAATGCACTTTGATCTGTGTCTTCATCAGATTCTTTTTTAAACTGATGAACAGACAAGATCAAAGATTTGATCAGATGTAATATTTTAATAAGGATGTCTGGTATCTTTAAAGGTTGTTTTTTTTGCCAATAAAACACCTCAAAGATTAATATCAAATATTGGCTAATGAGAGCTTCACATTTTGAGCTCAAAAAGTACAGGACATAATAACTTTGGCTTCCAGTCTATACTTGTAAAACCCTATTTAATTGTACTGAAGTCAATCCAATGCTTAAATGTATTATTACCTCTGTTGTCCCTAGCTGAGCAGATGTTAACAGTGAGACTCACCAAGCCCACAAAGATGCAGAAGAGCTGGACTACATCTGTGTACGCCACAGAGTAAAGTCCTCCAACAAGCGTGTAGAAGATTGCGATCAGGGCTGAGATCACCACCGACATATTAATGTTTATGTCCACGATCACGCTCAGAGTGGCTCCTACAGGACAACACATTCAGCTCATGAGATACAGTCATCAGTTAGAGAGAAGAAGAAAACTGAATGGATGTAACAGTTAACTTAATGCTGTGCTCGTAATGAGTTCAGACTATAACAATTATCACCTACCCAGGGCAGATAGAATGGCTGCAGACCAGAAGATTTCCCCCATGAGCGCGGGGATGAAGAGCAGGCCGCCCATCCTTTTTCCATACAGCTGCTGGAAGGGATCCAGCATGGTGACGTATCCACGGGAGCGCATGGGCTTGGCAAAGAAAAGGCCGCCTGAATGATGTCAGACATTAAAGCGACATTATGTAACTTTTTTACCTTAAAATAACAAAATCATGATGGTACAGTGTCTTGTAACAGGGTGAATGGTGTCTCTGTCTCAGCCATTCTGCCCCCCCATCACTTGTTTCTGCACTATGTAACTTCAGTGAGAGGGTAGGATCACAGCGTTACGTACATGTTTACTTCAAGATACAAGTTTTCAACACATAACATGTTATGACGTAATGGATTTTGTTTGGAGTCGGCACCTAGGTTACGTCTCATGATCTCATGTCAGTGGTGTTGCACTCAGAAGCTGTGGGAGGCGCAAAATCGGCCAAAATGCCAATTTCTACATAATGTGGCTTTAAATGTAAGATATACTGTATTTCTAAGAGGATAACACGTGTGTTTTTACTGCTCTTCTACATCATATTATACTTTATCCCTACTAAAGTCCCAGAGGACAGTAAAGCATTTATTTTAGTGTAATATTCAAAAAACAGCAGAGACTTGAAATTGCAATAAATACCAACTTATTGTAAAAGTTGTGTTATTATTGCGTGGTATTACAGTTGCAAGCATACAAGCAGAATGAGCCATAAACCAATGATTTAGATCAGCAAAAATAAAAGCAGAAGTGATGATCACTGAGATAGATTACCTAGAAATACTGTTGTAAATGGCCTAACGCATGTAAAATTACTGGTGCAATGTCACTGTCGCTCAACAAACACTTTGTGCTTTTTACAGCACAATTAAAGAAAGTAGCTACACAGACACACTGGAGCTTACCCACTACCAGGCTGAGAGCGTAACCGAAGGGGGCCTGTGCCCAAGCCAAGCCGTAGTCTGGCAGGTAGACATACTCTGCTGTGCCGTTGATGTAGCCCCCACCCACCCAGGTAGCTGAAAGCAAGAAACAAAACACTTTTATGACACAACACTTTGGCGCACAAGTCAGAATCAAACAGAATCCATTTGGGAAATGATTCAACTCTGACATCAGACTCTCAGGTGATATTTAGGACTTATAGCTCATATTTAAAACGTTTCATCCATCAATCGTCGCATCTTAAATTGCTCTAAATGTACTGATATGTAATGTTGAAACTTTTGGTGATAAATTATATTAATGGCCGCGGTGCTGCCCGTGCGTAAAAGAAGAAATCGGTGGATTTATTGACTTTTTCCCACCTCATGTGATACCTAAATGTGACAGAATCATATTGAACACTTACTAAAAACAATTTAATCAGAAAACTCCCCAATTTTAACGCACCGGTCATTGTGAATCCACCAACGAACAACCCGATGTCTCTCCCCCCGACCATGATGCTCTCGCTCCGGTCTCCGCCTTCGCCAACGCCGGAGTTCTTGTTCTTCCATGCGGCCCAGATCCCCACGAACAGAATAAGGAGGTAGAAGATCACGATAGCCACGAGACCCTCGGCGTGGATGGTCATCTTCCTTTAGTCCGCGTCCTGCCGCCGAGATCAAGTGCTACTGCGCGCCGAGGACTGGAATTTCATGGAGAGAACTTTGAAGAAAAAAAGGTAGAGACACGTTTCTGTGGACTACGTTTGACTTGCATCTGGAATGAATATTTCACCGCCAGACTTTTTAAAAAAAAAAATCAGGTCTATTATCAGCACAGACACAGCGCGTAATTCCAATTAATTACCTGCGTTTCATGCTGGTGGAGCACCACCTAATGACGTTAAAACACTGCTATCCAAACATTTTTTGAGGTAACCAACGTCTTAAAAGCTACAAGATTTAATTTGTTCTCAGCTTAAGGTGTTCAGTGACCACACCTACATGTTACAAACTGACAGTTTCTAGGTAGAGAATGCAAACTGATTTAAATTTTGTTTTTTACGCACCGATCGTCTTCATGCTTACTCCAGCTGTGAGAACTGTAAAATCCCCTGTTTACCAAAGATATGTAAACACACATAAATCCAAATTCTGGCGGACGTCCAGCCGCAAAGGTGGGATCACCAGAAGATAAATATCTCAATCTATTTTTCCTGCAAACAAACAACAACATGCGAATAATTTTAAACCCACATTCCAGGCTGAAAAACTGCAGTTTTCTAGTCTGTGTTTTGTTTTAAGTCCCAGCATGTAATACATCCAAACAAGAATATAGTCGACATTCCTGCTCGCGCTATTACCAAACAAAAATCAATTATTAGACGATCAGCTGATGCTTTGATTTGATTTAAATCATAAATCTCTTCCTGCCTTCGTCCCACTTTGAAGATGATGTTTGAACTAGTGCGGTGAAGACCTTACCGTGTCCAACCGACGCACACAGCAGAGGAAGAGGAACACCCGGGACTCCATCATGTGTCATCAAGTCAAAACCAAAATAATTAAAATGATCAGTGGTGCTCGCAAATTGTAATTGTTGCGTTTAGGACAGTTGAGAATGTTTTACGCGCGGGTTACACTTCTGTCAGACATCGGTTGTACCAATTATATTACCAGTTAACTCACAGGATGTCTCTTAATTTTTAATTTATACTTTAAAAGTGTAAACGCTGCTCTGTAGACCTGTATGATTAAAAAAAATTGGACCGGCATGGTTTCCTGTCGCGCTTTCGTGCGTAAAAGTCCATTAATGCGTCCTAAACGCACCGTCAAAAAGCCGCGATCCATCCATCAAACAAAGGAGGCTCAAACAGAAACATTTAGGTTTTGTGTCCGATATGCTGCATCACAGGAATCAAACCTGTGGGCTTCAGCTCCCCGATGCGCTGACGCCATGGCTCCAGCAGGCCGGTATTGCATTATTGATCTCTCTTTAAATCAACATCTGTCACTTTGGTCAAATACAGTTAAGAGGCGGCCAACACATATTAGTAAAAGAAGGAAAAGTCAGAAAAGGAGATCGTCTTACCTTTCCTTTGAGGAAATATGTCAGGACAGATGACAGGAGCGGGACCTCCACAAGAAGATTTAAAAAGTGTCAAAGACGATTTTGTTGGGGAAATGTTGAGGTGCCACAAAGTAATCCTCTTGGACGAGCAAACACAATTCTCCTGTGTTGTTTTTGTGAATCACCAGTGCTCGTCAGAAGAGAGAGAGAGAGAGAGAGAGAGAGAGAGAGAGAGAGAGAGAGAGAGAGAGAGAGAGAGAGAGAGAGAGAGAGGGAAAGAGCGAGGGTGGAGAGGTGGGTGGGTGTAGGGGTGGAGATGAATGGGAGTGGTGGGTTTATTGGGTGCTGTCAGGGTGGGTAGATGGTGGATGAATGTCTTCCAGGGCAGGACGAAAATAGCACCTAATAGAGAGTGGCGTGACGCACAACCTCTCCGGGAAAGCTTTCCAATATCATAATATGGTATTGGCAATGAATGGATGAGACCTGTACGCTGCCAGGTTACATCTCAGGCCTGATTTACGATCCTGCGCAGGTCCCCAGATTCAAGCGTCACGTTGATTCTGGCTGTATGATGGTGATGTTGAGGGTGTAAGGATTACGTTTTCATTTTATGAGCCACCTTACGCATGAAAGAAACCTCAGTCCACTCAGAAGTTGTTGTATTTAAACATCAAAACTTCAAGAACAACTTAAAAATAAAATACTGCGAGTCATGACGAAGGAGCAGTGGTGGAAAAAATAAAAAAACAGCAACTGTACGGGTGAAAGTCGTGATGCCTTGATGGTGAAACACACCCAAACCCTGTTGGGCCAATTTTATCTCCAATGTACGACCATTCAGGCTGTCTGAGGGGAGGTGAAATATAAAAATGGCACCATCACTGTGATGCATTCATAACTCCTTCTCTCTTACTTCATCACTTTCTCCATCAGGGGTGTAAATTACAAGTTTCATCACAATACGATATTTACCGATATCACAAAGTCTGCCACGATATGATTTCGATTCGATACGGGGCCTGCGATCGATATGAGATGATATCATCAACTCACATAAAGCAACTAAACTATGATTTGACTGTTTTATTATAAACTCTTCAGTGGAAATATTATTTTACCAGTGGTTCCAGACATTTAAATGGAAAATAATCAATCCTTTTAATAAAAAGAAAGCACTGTTTAGGAAGGAGTGGACGGAAACGGTGACACAGACATGGGAATTTCAAAATAAAAGCGTATCTTAACGATGGCAGCGATATGAATCGATGCTTTCACTTTGCATCGATGCTATTGGATCGTTGATCATTGAATCGATATATCGATCCGGATCGATGTACCGTTACACCCCTAGTTTCCATCATCCATAGGTCACTTTATCGACCACAGGGCAGCAAAAGGGGAAACCTTTGCTGCACCACGGCCCCCCAACGCCCCCTATAATATATGATGTATATCATAAAATGTACACAGTCCATCCATCTACTTTTCACTACTTCTATTCACTTCTGTTTACACACTGCTTGTTGGATTACATAAAGACAGACTGGTGATTTAAATGTATTTACACCCATGGCTGGATACCATGGATAGACTGTTTGTCAGGCCTCCCCCACATTCATAAACAAAATGACTAAACTGCCACATGATTATTATTGTGCTCATTAATTTAGTTAGGTTTATATTTTAGCGTATCTATTTATATGTCGGTATGCGTACCTAATTTGTGAGTCGTGCATTTATAGGAAAAATACAGTCCTGTATCATAGATTTCATTTATATGCATTTTACATTTCATTTTAATGTGTCTTTACTCATTCAGAGGAAGATATTTAAATAGGAAAACTACATTTACAGGTGCTTTCTCCCGACATCGATGAGGTAAAACCACTGAACCAAATTACAGTCCTGACCATCCACAGTTCTTTGTTCTTTACTTTAGCTGTATGTCTATTTCTGTGTAAGTAAAATGTAAAACTGGAGTCAAATTCCTTGTAAGTGAACACATACTTGTCCAATAAAGCCGACTCACAGGACCTTATTATGGTCACCTTTAGTCCACTTTAAGTTGTACGTTACCCAATTCAGTCTTAACTGCATCATTTTCCTTTAAATAAAGTCAAGTGAGCCTGCCACCGCAGCACACAACACTTTATATCTTTCTTTTTCTGATTCAGTCCTAAACACCGAGTACCTTTCTCCTATTGTGTCTCTATGTTAATGGTTTTTAATGTTTTGAATGTGATATGCTGTTTTTAATCAACCTTTTTTGCACATGTAAGAAAAGACAATTTTCTGTTTTCTTGCATGCACAAAGGTAGACAATGAAGTATTTCCTCTTCTATTTCAGTTAAAATACTATAACTCATTATATATTATAAAGATAACGAAGAGCTACTATACTATAGCCTGCCTTGTGTGTCGCAGAGGAGGTTTCCTTGGAGCCTTCAGACCGCTGTCCATGGTGCTGAAATGTGACAGAGCCCACAACAGAAACACTTCACATTTCTTGTAATTTGTCATTTGCTTCGATGTGAAGACTTCTGTCTCATTATACCTTCAACTTTAAAAGTATTTAAATGATCATACTCATAGTTTAGTACCGTTCATTTCCATCGACTTCATCAGCAATCATACGAAATGAAAAGTTAGTTATTCATTGTTTGGACTTTACCAGCAACATAAATTAGCTGCTTGATGTAAACAAAGATGTTGACCGGTCTGACTGCTGGAAGTAAGAGAAGTGACTCGCCTGAATTTGTGACACGTCCTCTTAATTTATTGTGTGTGTGTCTGACAGGCTGCCAGACAGAGGGCAGCTCTAATTGGAAGGTTTTCCAACTAATAAGCCTCAGAAACACGTCCACAGTGTAACAGGTAGTTTCAGACAGGCAGCCTCAAGAAAAGAGTCACACTCGTCTTATTCATCATCTACTAATGATAATTCTCTGTGTGACACTTACGGCTAATGACTCTGACTCTTTGTTAGTGCCATCCATAAAAAAAGTCATCAACATTCATCGACTGGTAGCATACAGCATATCTACCAGATGATGTGGTTTAATTGAATAAGCAGAGGTTCAACCTGAAGGCTGTAAGCTGCCTGCTCTAAAGATCGTTGTCTCCATCCAGTGGATGTCTTCAGAATTACTCAAGTCTCTATATGGAGGTTTTAATAATAAGGAATCAGGAACAAAACTTTAAAAAAGAGAAAAATCCAAGGCTCTCTTCTGGCAGATAGATATTTCAGAGTGAAGTTCTTATAAAATGCGTGTTAAAAATGAGCTGAACATGCATCGCAATGATTTTAATTATAAATAATGGCTCTTTAACCTTGTTAAAGAGTGCCTTGGATTTTCTGCATTTTTTAATGTGTATTATGTTTAAATCCAATATTAAAGTATCAAAAGTACGAGTCAAATTATACTTATATTTACATGTAATTATATACTGTATGCTAAGGGGTTGCCTGATTATCAGCCTGGCCAATTATGAGATCGGATATTCAGCATTTTTCTGTTATTGCGGATAAAATAAATTAATTTAGAAAAGGTTTGGCTCTGATGCAATTTGCAATCTGCAAAGTAACGAGTAACTTAAGTTATCAAATAAAGGTAGTGAGTAAAAGCACAATGTAGTGGAGTGGAAGTACAAAGTAGCAGAAACTGTAAGTAAAAGCACAAGTACCTCAACTTTGTACTAAAAGCTACTTCAAGGAACTTTCATTGTTTGTTCTGGCAAAGTAAACTTTGTTTTGGTGTTGTTAACGTACCTCCAGACTAGAGCGCAGCGTCTTTCCTCAGGCTGTAAGACTCCTCAATTCATCCTGAGCACTCAGCCGTGAAAAACTTTTAATGTTGACCTGGTGACAGGCATTAAAAATACCTGTAGTCATTACACAGAAATAGTCAATCTTCTCCCTGATGGTCTTGATTGCTTTTGTACGTCATATAGACGTTGATGTATAGATGTACTGTTTCATAACCAGTTTAAAGTTCCTTGTAGTACATTGAAGTTCAGCACCTGTGCAAATGTACTTGGCTACATTACTGTCAACAGACGGACCGACAAGTGTCACACTGTCACCTCCTGCAGGCCTTTGTCACAGAAGACCTTCTGAGATGCCACAGCAGAAAAACCACAGGTGGAACTAACACTGGTTACGACGACTGAGTCTCCCAGTAAGCCCAGTGATTGAGCATGAGATGGATTGCAGCTGTCAGTTATTGTTTTTGAAAACAATTAAAAAAAACATATTTATGTGTAAATTATTAGAAACTGACATTCATTGCTTTTTATTTTCTTTGGCATGAAATACTGAATACTGAGACAATATCATCCATTTCTTTAAAAAAACAAAAAACCCCTTTATAACTGAACTGGCTTTCAAAACAAGAAAGTGTTAATCCCAACTAGAAAGTAGGCTACAATAAGGAAGCGACAGAGCAATTGCTTATCCATTAACATGAGTGTTGCAGCACAGCATTCCGAATGAGATTCATGTTGTCTCTTCTGCTGTGAAATACTGCCACCTTCTGGTCCTACAGGTACACAGCAGGAGGTCAACAACATGTTTCAGTCCTCAGGTCTCTCTCACACACACACCAGAGTGTTGTTAGGCTCTCAGATATGTTAAAGTTACATTTCTGATACCATATAATAATGTAATGTACATTATACAATATAGTCCTCCCTTTTCCTTTTTTTTAAACTTCTTTATGGGTGTGGAAGATGCAAAAATTCCTGTAAAGATATTAAAAAAAGTTGGAAAAATGTTTAGTTGACTGCAGTATGTTTTCTGTTCAAACATTCCCTGTGCACTCTTAGACGTAGTTATTGAGCCTGTAGCCACTGCTGGAGAGGGAACAGAGTGAGGGAGCATGATTATCCTTCAGGGCCTCGGGGGGCTTGTAGAGAGGAGCAGGAGGATAAATGTGGTTGAAGGCAGGGGGAGGTGATGATGGTTGATTCCTCTGCAGATGGAGGGGGCTCCGGGACCTGTCGACGCTGCTGCTCCAGCACAGCACCAGGCCTCCGGTCAGGCTGAGGCAGGCCGAGGCGTAACCGAGATACACCGCCAGGCCGATCTCGTACTTCATCCCGCTGGGGAGGAAGGGGTCGTAGAAATCCATGATAACGTCGTTAGTGGTCCAGGACACGGTGACCAGGCAGAGCAGGCCGGCGCAGAGGAAACAAATCGCCCCACTTAGGGCCAGCGGGGACTTGACCAGCGAGCCTCGGGCGAAGCGGGTACACTTCATCCCCATCACAGACACCAGACACGCCAGGACCGAGGTGACGCAGGAGAGCACCATGAGCGCCCGGGCAGCCTAACGTGGAGGAGAATAGACAAACAGAAGGATTAAATTCTAGTTACAGACCGCATGCTGTACTGTATTACTTACTTCTATCAATGTTTTGTTACTCCATTATCCTCATCTGTTCAACCAACTGCATTATGTGTATCCGCATGCGTACTCAGAATGAGTGCTGCTTAAACCCAGATGTTGGTGTGACTGACTGGAAGGGTTAGGGTTGGACTATTTCACATCTGCAATGCAAATCGACTGCTAGTTGTCTTCCTGCATGTGACTGTTGTTGTTGGCACGACTTCACCCTGATTCACTTTATAAACTTTAATGAATAAACTTCAGTTAGCTACCCAGTGAGTGTGCATACTGACACATTTTACTCGGATGAGTACCTGCTTATAGACTGTTTCGTCTATAAAATGCAAAATAACAAACAAATTCTGTGTTTTCTCCGAACAAAACTTTAAATATCAAAGATATTTAGTTGACAGTGGTATAAAACAGAAGAAAGCAGCACATCCTCACATTTGAGAAGCTGAAATAAGCTTAATTAATAGATGATCAAAATACATATACATACAAAAGCTTGAAGCTGAATGTGTGTTACCTGCAGGTCGCGCGGCAGTGCCAGCAGAGATCTGTACACCTCACACTGGTAAATGCCGGTGCTGTGCCACACACACTCCATCCACAGGCCTTTCATGTAGGAGGTGGCTGTGATGATGTTGGAGCCCACGTAGGCTGTGCTGCGCCAGTGGGGGAGCAGAGTCGCAACTACAGTTCCCGCAAACCCCAGCAGCCCCAAGAAGAAGCCGAGGAGCTGAACCGCCATGCTGGCCATGATTCACTCCCTCGGACGGACGCTCAAACTGCAAAGTACAAAGTTTACAGTTTGAAATCACTGTTGTGGGGCTGAGAGGACAATTAATAGGACTTGGATGCAACATATTTCACTCATAAATGCATCCATAGATAAGAGAGAAGGAGAATCAACACACAGAAGCAACAAATCACCACATACAAAAGAAACCACTCAAAACTACAGTCCCCCGGGCTGAAGATGAGGCTGGATTCCTCCTGTTATCTGCATGGTCCCCAGCAGTACAGTAAATTCCACCGAGCGTACGTCTGAGCCATTCCTCAAGTGTCTGCGGGCAGAAAAAGCTGTGGAAACTTTTCTGGCATCAGTCTCTGGTGAGTGGCAGGTGACTGCATCTGTAACTAATGAGAGCAGTGTTCAGCTTCACCTGTTTAACGCTCTCCTCTGGAGGGCAAAGCACAGCAGTCTATTTGTTAAGCTCCACACCGCCCCTCAGGAAAGGAGAGCGAGAGAGGAAATTAAACATTTACAGAAACCACCCGAGCTGAGAGCAACTGTTATAAACCACTAACTTTGAACATTTTTCACAGCTCTGCGGGATACTTCAGAGAGAGGGGCGGATGATGACAGAGCATTTCTACCGGATGGGCCCCCGAGCCGGAAGAGATGGTGGCAGTTTACGCTGTAATAACTGGCCAAATGTTAAGATCGCTTGACACTCAGCTCTACATTTACACACTCTCACATGGTGCTTTTAATAGCCTTAATTTCACTTCCTGGAGATTTACCATAACCCTAATCCTAACCAGCACTTGCATAACCTTTAGCATAAACTTAAGCTAACCCTAATCTTAAACTCTGACCCAAAAATCTGCTGTTTTTCCAAGAGGAGGACACGTCTTCTGATCTTGAGTCTGAAATGTGTCCCCATAAAGTATCCTTAGTCACACGAAAACTGTCCAGGAAGCTCGAGGCCACAAGTAAAAACCTAAGAGCGCGTGAGACTTGTGGGTAGTTAAGCATTTACTTTTGTTCCTTCCTGTGTTCCTTACTGTTTCGAGCGAAATGTTCTCTCGGTGAGAAAAAAAAACAAAAAAAACATCCTGAATACTGAGCAGACTTTAAATTTGAAACCATAGAAACCGAACTGTGTTCATACAGCGCCATTGTTTCCTCAGAGAACAACAGGTTGGATTATTGTTCAGTGTTAGATCTAGCACTGTCGGGGCGCCTCTTAAAATATGGGAGATAGAAGCCTCATTGTGTTTACCTAATGATTGACTACACTGGAGGCATAACAAGTGAGCAGGAGGAACAAAGGCGAGGCTGTGAAGAGCATCTTAGTTCCTATTGGTTTGCACACAAGTTATCCAACATCCAATGTAATATTCATAACTTTTTCTCACTTGCCAATCTATTAAACATGGACTGTAACCTTTAACATTTTGATATTAGGGAAAAACACCACATCTGAATACTCACCAACAAGGTTACACGAGGATTACACAGCCGTGGGAGTCCAGACGGTGCATCTCCGGATAAATAGTTCGATTGGCATCGATTCCAGCTCCTTCTGTCCTGAACAAACAGGGAATATGTGTCTGGGCTGCTGTATTTTGTCAGATATGTGACTGGCCAGTGTTACATCTCATCATCATCATCATCAGCAGCATTATCCCTGTCAGGGGCATCATGTCAAGAGATGACACGAGAGACGGTCCTGGTGGCAGCGTGTCGGTCCAGACAGATAAACAGGGCCGATGTCAAAACGTCGGCCCGGAGGCAAAGAGCGGTGTTGCCAGGGAAAGACGAGACAGAAGAGATATTGTCCTCAGTGGATGTGCTGTTTTTGTCTCAATAAATCTGCCCTCTGCATCTGTGTGAAGGAATAATGGACAATAAAAAGAAAAGAACGACTGAAAATGCGCAAATTAGCCTGCACATCATCTTATAGCTGCAATTAATCAACAGGAAAATGACTACAATACTCGACTAACACTGCAAAGTTGGGTTCATCTTTGTGCGGTACATACTGTTCTCAGGTGAGGTCGTTCATCTCTGCGTTCTTCTGAGGGTCCATCTACTTTCTCTGCAGCTCTTCTCTCGATCCCTCTGCGCCCCGAGTGTAACCTACCGTGACATCCTGTTGGTACACAACGGGTTTTTTTCCCCCAGCCCTTCCCTCGGGTCCCTGGTGCAGCATTCAGTTCTCTCTGAGAGCTCTCTGTTGAAGGGATGATCCTCTCCAAGGTCTGCCTGTGGGAGACGCCACTTGAATGTGGAACGCTTAACAGTCTTAGTTAAGCAGAGTAATCCTGTGATTAGCAGCTGAGGATCGCTGGTTTGTTGTGCACAGTGCTGGAGGGCAACACAAGCATGATGTTGTCAGGTTTACCGAAAAGCTCGTTACTACGTGTTAATTGTCAGTATAAGTGCAGACACGCGCAACATTCAAGACGTAGCACAAACTAGCACCTGCACACTCGTGTACAGGTGCTTTGGTCCATTCTGGCTCAGTAAACTTCAGCTCAGGTTGAGTTCGGGAGTCATGTGAGGTCATCAAACTTCATATAATAAATCTGGAGACAAAAGTCGTCCTATAAAAGTAAGTTTCACAGGAAGGCTTTTATGGAGGTTTCATGATTTGCCCGGTGTTGTTATATTTAGTTTCTCATCTGCTGGTTTTTCTTTCATTTCCTTTTCTGTGAAGCGCTTTGTAACCTTGTTTAGAAAGTTTCTCGTCTATCGAGATAAAAATGTATTATTATTATGATGATTATTATAAAACTGACAGATAACACTCATCAGGTCATTGAAAACACCTGTGCAGGCCAGCACGAGCCCTTTAATATAACAGATTTTAAGATTTAGATGATCTTATTTTGGATTTTAATAGTTTAGTGAAAAAAAAAGCCACATTATGAACAATATTACTTTCATTTATAATACAGTATAAATGGGATTTTTTGGCTTCTACATTTATAAATATGCAGCTTAAGTTAACAAACTTGATATGTTTTAGCCATTTTCCTCCATGTAGCTCATTAAATATTACTATATGAAGTGTTAATACTGTTATACTATATTCATATCAGTCTACCAAACTGTATTATTAGGAATAAGTGACTTAGTGAGGCCTAGAAAAGACACAATTATCTTATTCCTGCTACTCATATGATTATTTTCGGGTTCATTTACTTCTCTGTGACAGCAAACTCATTATCTTTGGGTACCAGACAAAAAATAAAAATAAGAAAAGGCATTTTCACAAAACTACACATGAAAAACTGAACACATTGAATCTTTTTCAGTTAAATAATTGTGATTGTGCCCTTTTTCCTTTGTGAATAATAGCCACTGCTCGTACTCATTTGCTTTAAGCTTTACATTAGTGACATTTTAAGTTGCTGGTTTATCTTACCTTACTTGTAATAATGTATTTTATTGATACTTACGACACCTCAGGTGACTGTCGGCCATGTAAAGCATCAGTAAAGTCATTTATTTCGCGCCACAGCTAAGCTAGCAGCTGACTGCACTTTTATAACTTCAGAGCTAGTTAGCTCAGATTTGCTGCCTATCCAGTATCACTTAGCACAAGTTAATAGTACTGGTAAGACACTGTATTGCTTTGGTGTCAGCTTGTATTCCTTTAAAGTATATGTTTGGGTCTGTAACTACTAAAAGCTAAAAGTTAAAGAAGTCATAACTAATGTAGGTCGTCAGTAGCTAGCAATGCTAACGTAGCTAAGCTAGCTAGTTATGCTGACTCAGCTGCCTGTGTTTGATTTTTAGCTGACGCCGACGTCTGGTCCGCGTCAGAGCTTCTTGTATTTTCAAGTCAAATTTGCCTTTTCTTTTTGAACACAGCCAATTCACAGGTGGCGGTGATGGTGAGGAAAGCCTCCAGACATGTCGGGAAGTTCACACTGACACGCAAGACCAAGCAACTCAAGCGGAGTTATCACCGGCCCCATCCGGCCAGAACCATCGTGACCCGCAGCCGGAGCACCAGCAGCGGCAGCTTCTTCCACAAGCTCCCGCCAGAGGTGTTCCGCATGATCCTGGATAAACTGTCTGGTAGGTGGACTGGCTGGCTTTGTCACATAATGTCACGCTCTTGGAGGTTTTATTGAAACTGCATTCAACAGATTTAATACTATAAATTGATAAAATTCACTTAAGCTTGCCCAATGAAAAGTCACGTTAGCTAAAACAGCCTGTAAGCTAGTTTGTTTAAATGGTTAAAAGGAGATGAGCTACATACTCTACATACAGTATGAACAATAAATTACATATAAAGACTACAGAAACTCTAACATTAATATATTTAGTATTTGACAGTGTTGTATAAAGTACCCAAAAGTCATACTTGAGTAAAAGTAACTTAAAATTCTGATTGCAGATAATGTAAATTTAACAAAATGCTACTTTGGTCTGATGCAGCATGCAATCTGCAAGGTAACTAGTAACTAAAGTCAAATAAATCATTTTTAAATAAATGTAGTAAGTAGAAAGTACAATATTTTCCTTTATAATGAAGTAGAGTGGAAGTATAAAGTAGCAGAAAAATGGAAATTCTCCTGTAAAGTACAAGTACCTCAACGTTAAGTACAGTACTTGAGTAAATGTACTTATATATGCCGTTGATGTTATATGCCACAACTGGTATTTGGTATTCATTAAGAGTTTAGTTTTCTGCTTTTACGTTTTTATTTACTTACTTTCATGTACTTTCAAGCAGTAAAGTGCAGAGTTATGTACATATACTTGTAATACACCGTATAGAATAAACAGTAAAATGTAGATATGACTATGATAACCATCTGAACCAAGTTTCACATAAACACAACCCATTGCTCTGATTGGATTAAAGTCCTCATATTTTATACAGTCTGCTTAGTATTTATCAGAACACAATGACATTACAACATCTACACTAAAAGTTTAGACATACTGTATATGTATATTATGATGAGCGGCACGCATTGTAATGTAGAAACCATACACTTGATATCATATTCAGTGTACACAGCATACAGCAACAGTTTAAAAAACCCATCTCTTTAATTTAATCACTACTTTTAAGAAACTTTTAGACAGTTTAGTAACGACAGCCACGCTTGCGTAGTCGTAATATTTGATTCATATTTAAAACTTTGCTGATTCAGTCCTCAAACTTGGACTTTGAAAATATGAAATAGAGGAAATTTTATCTTCAGTATCTCACTGTAACAGGTTAATTTTGCTACATTAGTAGCTTTTATTGAATTGTATTTATTGTTTGTGTTTTGAAGTGTTTGAGATCAGCGTGTTCAGCATGGCGTCCAAGGAAATCACTGGATACGTTGTGGACTACATCTCCACTCTGGCCTGGAGGAATAAAATGATCATTGAAAACTTTCACCACAACACCTGCCTTGAAGAGAGGTTGACTATTGGACACTACAGAGACCTGGGTGAGTGGCAGTTTGAGTTTTGCTTTGTGTGTCATTTTTTTAACCAGCCTGTTGTTGTGTTAGGCTTATCACTAATAACCACACAGTACGCTAGTTTGCTACACTAAGCTGCCCTGTTCAATGTCTCAGGTTTGTTGTTCAAGAGATCCACCTTGTTGCTGCCAACAAAGGACAGGCTGAGGTTTATCTTCAGCAGGTTTTCACAGGTAAGATAAGTTAACTTCAGCTAGTCCAACTGGTCAGTCGGACAAAGAGTCCATCTTTTACTTTACATCATCCAGCAGGCTTTGTAGACTTTTGAACATTTCTTTCTTTGTATTCACATTTCAAGCTGAAAAAATCCTCACAAGATGCTTATTAGCATTCTCAAAAAAATCAGTATCATCAACAACAAAAATGTAATTACACAGGCTAAATGATGTAACTTATTAGATGGATTAGATCGTCTTTGTGATCATTCATGAAAATGATGAATGGTTTGCTGTCTAATTACCTCACATCCTTTGGACTGTTGCTGTGTTGTTGCTGAAAGACATTTATTATTACGTTATTCAGCCCAAATATCTGTTGATCATCACCTCTGCTAATGATGAGGAAATAAATAAATAAAGCTCTCCCTCTGATCTGTGTTCAGATTCCCTGCTTCAGGTTGGAGCGGTGCTTAACAGCAGACTGCATCGGCTTCTCTACTTACGGAGTCTTCCTCCAGGTGAGGGCTTCATTTAAAGACTGAAAATTAAAACTCTGATGTAAATAACAAACCAAACAGTCCCATCCTGTAGTAAGAGCTTACTAAAGTGACCTTTATGTCCCATCCTAGTACCTGAAAACATTTTAGCAGAGAAATATGAATCTTTTTTGTTACTGAAAGTGTTTCGATATGTTCTGTCGAACACTCTACAGACACTGATCGCAGGGTGGGATGAGCGGGAGTGCCACCGGGTGTTCAACTTCCTGTGTGACCACACAAATCTGCTGCAAAAAATCGAGGCAGTCATCACTGGAAAGCCAGGTGTGTTTTTATACAAGACGATACGGTGTGATATGATACGAGTTTATTGTCAGTTTTATACTGAAATTCATTTTGCATCCTTCATCCTCTATTCAAGAAATGAAAACAAGAATTAAAGATACAGTTACATACTGTATATGACGACCATATATATCACATTATATCTTTTGGATTCAGAGCTCAGTTTAGGGATAGACTGATGTATCAAGTAATTCTTCAGCCTGTTGCGTTTTAATGAAGGGAGTCTAAATAGCCTATTGGAGGGCAGAAGTTTTCTGTTTAAAACATGCAAGAAGCCAGAGGAGATATTGTTTGCAAGTCTGAGCATGCTCTTGTTGTGAGTTGCTTGAGAGGAGTGTGAAAAAATAGCAGCCTGCTCTTCTCCGAAGCTTGAAAAGTATATATGAGGGTGAACAGAAGTGGCAGGAATCAACAATGAACAAAATCTTATCTTTTATTGTCGGCAACAGAAGAGCGCTAGAAAGAAGTGAGCCACAGGTTGGCCAGTAACCTTTCGCACAAATTTGGATTTTTTAATATAGTTTAGTTTTAAGTGTCTCAGATCCAGGTGATACTGCAGTACAGCATTACACTCAGTACCAGTGATTTAAAAAACATAACAATGATAAGGCTGCTGGCTTCAAAAGAAGCAAGAAAGTAAAAATGTAAAAGTTTCAGTGTCTGGGAGAGAACGTGTTGCTGAATACAGAACAGGACAATCCATCAGAGAAGACATGGTTCTTTCTGTTAAACTTACTATTTGGGGATTATTTAACGCAAATCTTACATTTTTGATGCCGTAAGCACATTGCAGGAAAAACCTGGTGAAGGCTGCATTTGCTTTTAAACTTTTCATTTTCAGTTTCTCTGGGTCAGATCCAGACTGAGGGTGTAGCAGCGTGCACGGTGTTTGAATCTGGAGCAGGAGTGGGATTGAATGGCCTTTTACTGTTGACCTTGTGGCTTGATACAAAAAAAACAAGTTTGTTTACTCGTTGCTCCGTTCCTCAGGCGTGTGGTGGTACCAGGAGCTGCAGCTCCGTCTATTCTGCCGTCAGGTTCTATTGGACCCGTGGTCGAACCAGCCGGATTGCCAGTTCTGGTTAGCTCTCCTCCTGAAGCCTTGGCCCATGGTCAGCCAGGCTCACTTACTGTTCATTCTCTATGGACCTCTGCTGCCTGAGGGTAAGATAACTTCAATACTCACAGTTAATGAAAGCAATCACTTTGTGGGGCTCGTGTTTATTTGACTTTATGAGAACATATTGATTCAGGATGAGATTTAATTTGTTGAGAATGACATCTCTCATTTTGTTTACACTGCAACTCTCTCTGAAAACATGACCAGACTGTAATCCTCCGCTAGGCAATATATTTTATCCCAAAATGATTTGTTTCTCACCAGTGATGAGTGCTATCCCTTGACTGTGGTTAATAATTCATGTTTTGACTGAAATAAAATGAATTTTGAACCAAATGCACAATGTAAATTTGAACACTGCTCAGGAGTTAAAACCAAAGTACAGAAATTAGTTGTATGATGACACCTAAATAAACGACCTTTAGTGTCATATCCTGGTGGAAGAGACCTGGGTATTGGAAATTCATCGTGATGAATGAGTTAATAAGTGGGGTGCTGTCCTCCATCATGCAGCCACCCTCGGTTGGCAGGATCTGGTGGAGAGGGGGCTGCCTCACAGCTCTCTGTGGGACCTGGCCCGGGCCATCCTCCTGCTTTTCGGCAAACAAGAAGTCAGTGACCGGACCGCCAGTTCGATGCTGACAATCCTGGAGGAGCTTATTGGTATCCTACCTCAGTGGCTCTCAAAGTCTCAAATGCTTTAATATCACACACCTGCAGATAGACACGTATTAGGGTTAAGGCTGATGGCTGTCCTGCTCTTCCTCATCATCTCCAGTCATTCCTCAGCCGTGGCATGTGGAGAATGTGGCTCGTCTCTTGGTCCTGTGTGGCAACGGTCTCTGCTACACCGTTTTGGCCAGCAAGGCCGTGAACGGACGATTTCTTGAGATCTCTAGACTCATCGTGTACATCATACTGGTGAGAAACATTTGACTAACGAGACTAAAACGTAAGACATTTCCTGTATATTTTTCATTTTATTATGGAAGTACACAATATCTTTCAGCAATGTTTTTATGTTGATGTTTTTAGTTGTAGTGTTTTAGTTTAGTTTAAGATGACTATAATAACCTCGGTGCTGTCCATGGTGCTGATTTTGATTTTGAGGAGGTGTTCTCTCTTTTTCACTTGGCAGGAAATGCATTCACTTCACAGAGCCTTGGAACTGACACACCTCATTAAAGTGATCCTAAATTAAGAATTATACATTTTGTTTATTTAGTTTTCTGTTTTGTACGGCTTCGTCCTCAGGTGTGTGAGAAGGACGGCTATCACATGTCCTGGGCGGTGAAGTTGGTGCGGCAGATCTGCAAGGTGTTCAGCACGGCACCTGAAAGGTTTCTGTTCATCCAACATCTGGAGAACATGTTTTCAGAGGTCACCAGGGAGATTTTTGAGTTTTCCATAGCAGGTGGGTCAACTTTTTGGAGTGTGAGTTTCATTTCATAAACGTCAAGTCTGGACATATTACGTGAAGCCGTGAGGAAAACAGTTCCTTCATCAAGTAATATGATACCATAATATGCTGATATTGCAATCAAAGTATGAAGAAACAATAGCCGCAGCGTTGAGGCAGTGGGAAAAGGTACAATAATGAATTGAATAATGAACTGAAAATTAAATAAACAAGGGAATCACATCATATCTTGCATGTCTATCTATGCAGTGCGGAGCAGTTTGTTTTAAAAGTGTGTGTGTTGATGGGTGGATGTGTGTGTGAGCAGCTCAGACAGAAGGACTCTACTGGGAAATCCTTTATTTTCTTTTATTGAAAATGTTTTTTACCTTGAGTGGATGTGTTTTCTTCACCTGGAGTGAACCCTCCTTTGTTTGCCTCTGATTACGTTCCCTCTTTAATTTTGAGCCTCTTTTATCTTTGCCCAGTGCTAATGGTCAATAATTCACCTGGAGCACTGCGTTCCTTCCACCGTTTAATTCTCCGCTAATGTGATTTTATGAAAAAGCAACAGGTTTCAGAACAAACAAAGCAGGTTTTCTATCAGCACGAGTGGTGAATAAGAGTGAATTGGCATCAAAGTAGTGGAGTGATTTCAGACTGCGTGAGTGGTGATTGAAATTCATGCCACTCAGCCCACTTACATGCACATATTGTATATACAAGATATTTTCATTCCCTGTACGGTGCTCAACATTTTGTCTTGTGACTCTTTAAAGCAATTCCCATCCCGTCATTAGGCTGCTTGAGTCTATGAGCAGCTCAACCAAAGAGTGATGTTTCCTTCTCAGATTATTTCAGGGTTCGTAAGAGTGTTGGAAATCCTTGAAAACACTTGAATCTTAAGTGCTTGGTTTTGGATAAAGTGCTTGAACATGGGCAGTGTTTATGATAAAAATGTTGTTCAATTAAAAATGTGGGTTTTCATACCAAAATACTTTGTCTTATGTCCTAAGATGCAGGAAACGCTCGAAAAAGCCCCTTGGAAATGTTTAAAAAGTGCTTGATTTTGACTATGGAAGAAGGAAAGAACCCTGTTGTTTATTAAACTGAGCTAGATTTGAGAAAAGCAGACATGACAAACACAGGTAGAAATGCTACTGCATCTAGTTTATCATATTACTTACCCTAATAATAATTAGTAATTAATTCTATCATCTGTTCCCAGGAAACCATTTTGATGATAGGGAGACTTTCCAGAGCTTGTGTATCCTCCTGGACGCCAGCGCTCGCTTCCACGCTAAATTCCTCCACATGTTTCTCCGATAGGAATGATGCAGACAAAAATTGACAAAATGTGGAGGATATGAGGAGGAGTTGGAAGAGGACAGAGACTAATAATGAAGGGGAGGGGAGTAATAAGAGAACGAACCTTTGTAACAATGGTTGACAGTTCACTGTTCGCTATAAACAACTCTGCACTGGTTGGCTGTTTAATGACTTTTGCCAAACCACATGGTTATTTACACATTTTTTTTTATTTCTCTGTAAGTTTTAAAATCTTGTTCTTAAACATCTTGTTAACTTTTGTAAACTGTATTTAATATTTATTTGTTGAGAGCAACAATATTTATGGAAACTATTATTTATTCACATCGAGCCTCGATGAAAGTAAAGTCGATTACACTGTTTTTATTACGACTTATTAAAATGGTATTTTGTCAATTTGTCTTCATTTACATATGTAGCTGCTCTCTTGTAGAAACAGAAACACAGCATGCACTCGGCAAGTAACAAGCTTTTATTTTTCCCCAGGTAGTACAATATTCAGCACTGACAGCATTTTCAACAAAAAGTTCAGTCGATTAAATAAATGAAAGCACGTGTCACAGAATACAAAAGAAGCAGCTTCAAATAAAAAGGTTGAAATGTTACAGAAATAAAAATTGAGGGTATTTTCAGTACAGTATGTTGTGTCATAATAATGTTTAACATAGATAATTATCTATTATTGGCTGCTCTAAATAATCACTTTACAGAGTATCATATATAATTTATATTATTTGCAGGATTTTATTATTTTTTTTTTTCAACAAAACATGGTGCCAAAGTCGTAGCACGCACAGGAAGTACTAGGCTATTTGTCATTGAAGTTTAAGGCCTACAACATCAAGTGTGATGAAGGATGAGATCCGGTTACCATATTCACATCGCGCCCATGGTCACAGGCTTCAGTCAGTCATTTGTTCATTGTTTTGATATGATCTGACAGGAGAAAAAACAGAAATATAGATACATATATATATATTTTATGGTATCTGGTTGTGGGTGGGTACCTTGGACACTAACATGCGGACATGTACTCATTAGCTTTACATTTAAATTTGGTAACACTTTATTAAGGTCTTTGTAACGAGCAGTAGTTAACAGGTAATACAGCCCTTACAAGTTGTCATAATTTGTTGATAATGGTAATAAGATTATATAAGTGTTGGGAACAGCATAAATCATGTCTATCACTATCTTTTCACCAGAACAAGACACTTTTCTTGCTTTAGATCCGGCAGCTGCACGAAAGCAAAGTTAACTGCTAATTAACGCTGGATAAAGTATGTCTCAATCCTGTGTGTCTTCAACATGCCTTCATCTCATCGCACCTTGATTATTGCAACAGCCTCTTCTTGTGTCTTTATCCAAAATCTTGAAAGTGACTACTGACTGCACAGAACTCTGCTGCTGGGCTTTTAACCAGAACTAAGAAGTACGATCACATCACACCTGTTCTAACCTCTTTACATTGGCTCCCTGTTTCTTTACGAATTTATTTTAAGACATTATTGATTACTTTTAAAGCTCTTCATGTGCATGCTTATTTTATTAGTTCACTTTTTTTTTTTTTACTGCTTATTATTTTAGATTTTAAATCTGCTCTTCTTGTTCATCATTTTGGTATTTTACGTGTATTTCACTTGATGTAAAGCATTTTGTATTTTTTGTTTGGTTCGGTCTATAGTCTATAATCAAGATAAGATTTTTTTGAAAGCTTATAACTGTTTTATAATCTAAATGTAACAATCATTGTCTTATTAATGTTAATAAGCATCTTATGAGGGCTTATTAGCTTGTAACTAAAGCTTAATACAAGGACTTAATGTAAATCTAGGTGCTGTATCGTGACCTGGATGACTGAGAACCTTCATCAACACGACTTAATGTAAAGCGTTACCAAAAGATTTACAGTGTAAACAACACAAAAGCCTCCTTCGGATGGGATTTATTTCTGTAGCTTTTCTCATTGGGTGATAATTACACAGATAACTGTTATTGGTTGGCTCATTTAACCTCCCATTGACTTAAATCCCATCCAGAGAGTCACTGAGATACAATCTACCACCACAATCACTTTACATGTGACTAAATACATTATAATGATACTTACTGTCTAATTTGTTCTGTGGGTATAAAAAAAAAGACTTGTCTTAATGCAGGTGGTCGACAGGATTCACACATTGAAATGAGCACAGTTTGACACAGCGTTTTCTTTTGAGTTAACAGTTTTATGTTAAATGTACTGAGCGGACACGTTACCTTGCAGCCACTCCAGCCCCTCCTGCAGGCCCTCTCCTTTGATGGCATTGCTGGCACTAAACGGGATAAACAAGGAGATGTGCAGGGGTTAATCTCCTCGTGGCACACATTCACTTTCTCATGACTTTTCTTCCGATCCTGGATGTTCAAAAGCTGTCTAGCTCTTAATCCACCTGCCTTCCATCTGTTTAATGAGTAAACAGGGTGGAAAACACACGTGTCTAAAAACACTGCTTGTTGCTGTGCGTCCTCGCAATGTTTAACCTGAGCTATGAAAGAGGACGTGTGAAAAGACCCAGGAAGCGAAGAAACCTGGTCTGGTTTAAGACTTTAAGCTCTAGCTTTGGAAGCACAAAATGCTGCAGATGGAGATGTAAAAGAGCTTGGCTCAATTCACGCAATTAAATCCAAGTGCACTTCCTGAACAACCATGACTCCTGTAGCAAACTACACAACAATGACCTTTTACCCTTCACCAGGGTGAATATTTAACAATAATGGAGTCACAGAATCAGAAGAAACAATCAACTACAGTGTGCTGGCGTGTTTTGACAGATATTTTACCAGATGTGCCAGGGTTTGTCTTTGATGTTCTCCAAACTCAACATCTGTGAGACTTTGACAGAAGACATGGCGCCGTCCAGATCCATCTTGTTAGCGAAGAACAACACTGGAACCCTTTTGCAGCGGATATCTGGATGATAAGACGGACATGAAGACCAGTGAATCATCGGCCGAGAGGAGGGCTGCAGCTGAAGACTTTAAATGTTGTTTTCAAGATGAATCATTCAATTGTTTGGGCTATAAAATGTCGAATGGTCTCCCAGAGCCAAAAGTGGCTGCTTCAAATTGCTTCTTTTTTCCAGCCAAATGTCCAAAACCCAAAGACTCTTCATTTACCATCATACATTACAAAGAACACCAGCAAGTCATCACATTTCAGAAGCTGGAAGCAGAAATGGTTTGCCAAAACTGCCAGAAAAATCTTTAGTTTATCCAATAAGAGGTTAATGAGTATCATCATTGAGTTTAAAGTCAACTTTGAAGTCTATCCTAATTATATATCCAAAATAAATGTGCTACTACAGTCAGTATGCTGCAAGAACTTTTCAGAGAAATCAGATTTTACTATTTCCTGTTTTCTTTTTTCTTTGTCGAATATATTATCCCTAGTATTACGATCTTATATGTAGAGAGGAGAGTCCTGCCTGTTACATTATCTGTTTTTCATTAAGATGTCTTTGATTTCTGTTTGTGTATTAATGTTATATGTTGTCATTGACAAATGATATAACAGAGTTAGAAAAAATAGTGATAGTGATAGTTTTACCTTGAATTTTTATCTATCTTTTTAGTATACATCACAAATTTAAATTTGTACAGTGTGGACAATGCACCATGCTGAAGTGTTTTACTGGACCGAAAACACAAATATGCCGGATTAAAATACTGTTATACTAACAACTGAAACCCAGGAAGTTGCTCATAGTAATACTAATGCCAATAAAATGCATTTTAAATTTTTTTATTTAACCTTTAATTTACCAGGAAGTCCCAGGTGTCTCCTTTACAAGAGACACCTGGGCAAGAGTGCAGCCATACAAATCACAACATAGTAAAATGCAATATATAAACCAACATAACATTTTCACTAAAACTGCATTATTTCCATTATGGCACAGATTTCACAATATGAATCCTGAACCGTGCCCGCTGGCTACAAAAAGTATCCGTACTGCGTTTTTATACAACATTAGTCAAGCAGTACTGCGGGTGTTTGTACCTTCATGATTGAGAAGAATTTCTAGCTCCTCTTTGGCAACAACCATTCTCAGTTTGTCACCGCTGTCGATGACAAAAATGATGGCATGGCTTTCTCTGAGGAGGACAAGAGGAGAAGTTGTAATTGACTAACAGTCATGTTAATGTAACGTGTTTTGATAATAAAAGAAAATGTGTTTCATACTTGTAGTAATGCTCCCATAGGTTTCTATATCTGCTCTGCCCCGACATATCAAAGACTGTAAAAGACAGGCTGCGTGCAGAGAGCGGGAGAAAAAAACAGCTTAGAGTGATACTTACTGCTGCGTTTGCCATTTTAATCTCATGTCTAAAAAAACGTGGTAAATACACATTATAAACGTTGATAGATTCTACCTTGAATTCTTGAACTTTTCAATGTTGAAGCCAATTGTTGGGACTATTTCTTGTGTCTGCGTCTGCATCCACACACACACAAAAAAACAGACAAGTAACGGCAAAAGTATGTCAACAAGGAAACAGAATGAGGGAAAGTATGATATGGGCTTTACCTGACTAGCATGTTTCCACTCTCCTGAGAATGGGCCTAAATGATTCGAATGCTGAAAACAAGCAATCAGTGAATGATTGCAGTGAAATAGAGGAGATCTTGACAGGCCTTCTCACAATACTTAGCATATTAATGTCACAATTTGTGTACCCAGGACAACACACAGTACACACAGGCCTCAAAATACCACAATAATGTCTTTAACAAAGCTCACAGCAAGGCCCAGCTTACATTCGCAGGTTTCAGTTGGTTGATGATGGTCGTTTTGCCGCTGTTGTCCAGTCCCAAACACAAGACGTTGACCTCTTTCTTCCTCAGGCCGAGCCAGCCCGACAGTTTATCCAGCAGCCCCATTGCGCCTGATTAACACTACACTGTTTAAAAACTAACACATCACCCCATAGGTGGTCTTAACTAGTGGGAATTAAATACACTGAAATTCTCAAACAATGATGACAAACATAGCCGTGGATGGTGTGTTCTCGGTTCTGACTGTGAGTGGTGTCACAGCTGAGATGCCGCCTGAGTATCCCAGCTTGTGTCAGGTAATCCTATTAGAGCGAATTAAGCTCTGTAAAACACCCGGTGACCTGATCGTGGAGTATGGAGCTTTCCAGGCCCCCCCGTCTTACCTGGCAGTTCTTTAATTGCTGCCACTATCAATCTGTTGTGTCCGCTTGTGTCACAGTGACAGTGATTCAAGTGTTGTGTTTCTCAGGGGTGGATGTAACTAATTACAGCTAGTGAAATGACTGTAATTAAGTCATTTTTTTGGGCAGTTTCAAAAGTACTTGTCATTGATTTGATTGTACTCGTTCTTGAGTAAAGATGTTCAGCACCGTTTCCACCGCTGGTCTATGTCACAGTAAAACCGGACAAAGAGGTCATTCAGGTCAAATTTGGTCACTATGGACTCATACATGTATACAGACATGTTATAAGCTCTGGATATGTAACTGCAATGTTAAAATGTGTGTTTAAAAGAACTAAGAATGCAAATAATATGTATCTAAGATTACATTTTCATAAAAAAATAGCCGGGGTTCAGTTTCTCACAGCAGGTCTGGAGCCGGTCAGCGGTCCGACAGCACCATCTTTTGGTCGTCAGTCAGCTGTACCACTTAATGACAGTTGCCTGGTTACAGAGGTGCCAGCTGTCTCATATATTTGACTTGAATATTTCAAGTTAAAAGCAGATTAAAGACATAAAATTAACTCAGTGAGGTTTGCAGAGGTGGTAAGTAACAATGTACAAATACCTCGTTACTGTAGGCTACGTGAGTAGATTTTTCAGGTATTTGTACTTTACTTTTTACATTTTAACATGAATATCTGAACCTTCTGCTCCTTACATTTTCAAAACAGGCTTGTTACTTTAGTTTTAATGCATTTGAGGGGAATTATTTTAATTTTACGTCATTGAATTGATTTCAACGTATCAGTGCATATCACGCATGGCAGACGTAGCAAGACGAAACAGAGAGAAAAGGCGTGTGAATGTCTCGTATCTGCACAGACCCTGCAGCCCTCTGCCTGTAGTTTCTTATTTTCTCATTTTTTTGCTGCTCGGGACGCTTTGCCAACCCAAAACGTCTTTGACGTCCTGGGAGTGAGACTCAACAAATCAACAGATCCCACTGATTCTACCTTTAAGTTTAATAGTCTTTGAATTATATTAATATGATGTGAGGTTAAGTTAGCTTTCCACAGACACGAGGGATACTTTTTACTTTAACACTTAAGTACATTTCACAGCCTGTACTTTCTTACTTTACTTGAGTAGAGAATGTGAGGACTTTTGACACTTCTGGAGATTTGTTAAATGAAGACGGATCCTCTGAAGGGACGGCCCCTGCAAGGATTCTTCAATTAAGCTCTGAAAACGATGACATGTCACAGCCTGAAAGAGATAAGATTGCATTTCTCCCTTTGAATCAATTCTGTTTTCATTCCCTTCGCTGAAAAATCGAAACAAAATTAAATGAGCAGTCGACCACCAGAACTGTTCGTCTTTATTTGCAAATAAATATTCGCTGTAACTGCCTCTTACAGTGTGCAAGATCTACAACATCTCTTTGGAAATTATAGAAAAATAAAATACAAGAATTATAAGTATACTTGTACTTTGTACAAAAGAACGTCCTAACATTGCTCAGCAGTAGAACATGCTAAACAAACAGCATCTGATATTCTCCATATTCTGTAGAGGGGGTGGTGACTGTGAGCGTGTTTGTGTGTGTGTGTGTGCAAATATGTGTGTGCAATAAGTGTGTTTGGATGCATCTTTCCCACTCTGGAAGGCCTGGATGCATAATTACGCTGTGACCGAAAGGCACAGATATCTAGATCCAGTCTGCCTTCGACATAAATCATCGAGCCCCAGTTTGTAATAAAAACCAGAGCTGCAGAGGGGCAGGCCGCTCTCTTGAATATGGAATACAACTCAAACTAATGGCTAGGTCCTGTGACTGCATGGAAACTTATGAACTACTCTAAAGTGTTTCTGTGTTGCACGGTTAGCGGACTGTAAGGCATTCTGCGTGGGGATGTCAGTGTGTGTGTGCGTGTGTGTGTTACTGTTGATGTTGGAATCACACACGATGAGTTATGATGCTGCTGTTCATGTTCGTTCTGTCTCGGCCTTCCTGACAGTCATTTCCTCCCTCTACTGGACAGCTCTGTCCTTCAGAAGCCCTGAGAGGCAAGTGAGGAAAAAAACTTCTAGTGATCCATTTTATTAGACTGATCTGAACTGTTTCCCCTCTCGAGTTTTATCACTTAAAAACAGGTAAAAAAAAAAAGTTTTGCTGGGATTGTCTTTTTCCATCTGCTTGTCTTGGCAGGATGTGCCCTACTCTGCCTCTAATACATGATCAGATGTCACCATGTTAGGTCCTGTGACTGCACATCAGAGACGTTATCCTTTTCAAACAGATGTTTAACGCTGTAAAAGTCTATTTAAACTCAAACCATGTTCTCCTAAACCTAACCGAGTATTTTTGTTGCCTAACCCTAACCCTGGAGAAAGCTCTGTGTCAAGAAAAACTGTAGATTAGTAACATTTCTTTTCACTGTTAAATGAATTCATGTATGTGTTTTTTCCCCTGCAAGAAATTGGTAATACAGATTATTAGATTACAAGATTTTATTCATGTCATCACGTCATCACTTTATTCGATTCAACGTGTAGAATTTTGTTAAATATTATATTTATTGTTGAGTAATGGTCAAAAATACGTTTAGTGAGGTCACAGTGACCTTTTGACCAATCACGTTGTTGTAATTTCATAGCTAGGTGACTCTGGGAAAAGAAAAATGTAAAAATAAGCACATGGGAGTTGTTTATCTTTGTAACAGGTTTAATGTTCTGAAAATGTCTATTTTATCTCAAACCATTTTTTCCTAAACTTAGCCAAATATTTTTTTATTGCATGCACCTAACACATTATTTTAGTTCCCTGAACCTGGATTCGATGATCAGTTCATCCTTGAATCCAAGCGGACGTTTGTACCACATTTGAAGAAATTCCCTCGGGGTGTTTTTTGGGATATCATGATGGACATCCCGGAAACATAATGCCTCTGGCCCTGGCTATCGCTGGCATGGAGGCAGAAAAAAACACCTGACAAAACTTATTCATTCATCTTTTTCAAAAATGAAAAAAACTTGACCATGATGATCCTTTTTTTTTTAAATGCCAAAACTTTTGTTTCCACATGTTTTATAGATTAAAAAAAGAAAAGAAAAAAAGATCAAGGAATTAATGAATAAAACTTTTCTTTTCCCCAGTTTTAAATGAATAAACATGTCAGATATCAGACTTTGAAAATCACCAGGTTTTTTTCTCACGTGCCTCGGGACCTCCGCACTGTCCTGACCGCACTAAAGCAAGACTACTTTCTTTTCTTACCGGTTTCCACTAACCAGGTTTTAGCTACTTCTGCTGCTTCCAACTCAACTACTACTTCTATTCTGCAGCGCTGCCTATTCATCACTTACTTAGACAATGAAGAAAAATGTTGATTTCAATGGCAAACATCCAACAACTTGACATCATCTATTTCAGATCCAACACGTTTCATTTCAGACTACGTTTATGTACACTGGTTCTCCGTATTGCCACATACTGCCACAACCTTTACATGACCACAATGTAGTTACGTCCGGTAGCTTTGCACCATCCGATGGATTATCCCGCTCCGACATCTTGGATCAACTTTGTCCCAGAAACGCAAACCACTTCCGTTATTCGTGTGTGTGTGCAGGCCAAAAGAAAACAATGAGTGCAAATGGAAGCTAATTCTGAAGAACCATATAAGTCCATGTTAACTTTCCAGACAACATCTCCTATTTATATCTAACTTCTGTGAACATTCATATGTTAAGACAGTGGAGATTGTGTACTTCTCAGGCAATGTAAAACATTCACAATCCAAAAAAAAAAAAAAATCAGGCTTATCGCACAACTGTGAGTACACTGTCAGAATAGACTTGTATGGTTGTTCATATGAAAGGCAACGGATCCACACCTGCAAGCTGAGCACGTGACGATAAAAACAGGGTGACAGGTGTTGTGGTGTGAGCCTCGTGTCGTCTACGCGAGGTCTCTCATTGCACGATTCTTAATCTCTCTCTGAGATACTGAGGTGACTGCATAATACTGTATTGCTGATTTGGATAAAAATCTTTAAATAAATAAAACATCTTAAATTAGATCCAGATTTACTAGGGCTTTCACATACAGGACTGCACATATATAGATATTAGGTTATGATAATAATTATCGATTAATTGTCTATACACTTTGAAACATTCAAGACATCTCCGTAGCTTCGCTTCTCACTTCTTTCTTCAAGTATTATTAGCGTACCAGATTCTCTGGAGAGAGGGTAAACTGAAGCAATGCAAACAAAACCTTTGTGATAAATCATTAAAACCCCCGAAATTAAAAATATTGAGAATACTTTTTTTTAAAAGACAAAATTTTTTCGATTGCACACCCGATAGCAGCTACATGAGCACATAACTCGGAGCGAGAAAAAGAAGAACGACCGAAAGGAAGAGTCAAAAGATTCAGTAGATTACGTCTGCAAATCTACATCTCTACATATTGTTGCTCCACACACAAAGTACTGCTGCTGCAACAAGGCATTACATTCCCCTAAGTGAGGGCCTGGGCCAGTCTTTAAAGTCTGTAATAGTCTGGCAGAACCAGGTATACTGGGTAAGGGGTGTATAGTAGGAAGAAGTCTGTTACTACTGGATTTGAGGAAGACCGGGGGGGGGGCAGTCCGCTGTGGTAGTCTGTCCAGTGACCTCCTGCATGAGGGGTTATGACTCAGGCACAGGCTGTAGACTGTCTGTCCAACGGTCTAGACTTCGCTTCCTTCTGCTCCATCCATCTGTCCGTCCCAGGTTGTGTTAAAGGGTGTCCTCATACATGGAAACCCTTCTCCTGTTCGTGCAGTAGCTGAAGGCGGAGGGTCTGTACGCTGCTGATGATCCGCCCGCTGGTGGCCGATGAGCTCCACGCCAAGATTCCTCACATCTCTAGGCCGAGAGCGGAAACACAAAGACACACAAAGACACACAACACACTTTAACTGGTGAGGAATTTAAACTAAATTCATTCATTAATGCATTTAAAACATAAAGTTGGGGACCTTGTGAGAAAAAGAATGGTTATAATCAAAGCACCAGAGACGCAAATATCCTGAGTTGAGCCTGATCCTACACTTCCCATCATGCAATTTGATAGCAACGTTCATTAGACCCACAATGCCTGATAAAAAACACATTTCTTCAAAATCTGCACCCCCACTTTTTTTAACACAGGCTGTCTGTATACAGGAAATGACTCTCGCTGGCTCCCACTCTGGGGTCTTGATCACCCTGTCGGCATTTATCTAGAAGCTGTCGGTTGCTCAGTCATTTAATCTGGCTTATTGAAGCCCGTAGATGTTAACGTAGCCAAATTACGAGTTTCACAGCGCTGTGTTCGGTCCAAAAACCTGAGACACTTCCCCAAAATGAAAGCTCACCATCTTGTATTGCCGGGGGATGTGTTCAAGGCAGCCAGAACGTTGACATATAAAGCCTCAAGCTGAAACTACAACAACCCGATGACATCACTCTGACATCATCAGGGTTGTGACTCAGACTTTTGAGAGCTCCTTCTTAGAGCCACAGGAGACATTAAGAGTATGAGTAGTAGTCATAATGAGTAAACTGAACTTGTTGGAGTGCAGATTTAAATCACTACTGCTGCTATTAACATGACATTTAGTAAAGGTTGTGTTTAGACTCTTCCACTCACTCAATACTCATCCTCGCCACAGAATCCAACGTGTTGTAGCCTGCTGCCATGAAATTGCTCTTGTACTGACTCATCTTAATGGAGTCCAGCCAGTCGCCGATGGAGATGAACATCGGGTAGTCCATGTCCTCCCCTGGAGACTCTGGTAGACTGTAATGAAAAATACAAAAAAAATCAAATCCTGCCAGTATTTCTAAAGCACGTCAGAGTTGGACAAGTGGCCTAAAGTTGTCAGAGTGACTCACACTTGGTCCTGATTTTAGGTGTAGGAGTAAAAGCATCTTATTAACGTTTTCTAACCAGGAAAGTCTCACTATCTCTGCCTGCATTTAGGAGAGATATTCTACCATAGCTCACTGTTTGTTGTAACTCAAACAGCTCAAGTTCTGCTCTGAGATGAAAGTGCATTTCCTTTGAATATGAAACTCCTCAGTACTGTACCTCTGAATATCCTCTACCAGCGGCAGCAGGCTGCTGGGGTTACGGATCAGTTTATCCAAGAAGGAAACGACATCGGTGAATTTTGGCCGATGACTCCTCTCCTTCTGCCAGCAGTGCAGCATCAGTTGGTGCAGGGCCACGGGGCAGCCCATGGGTGCAGGCAGTCGGTAGCCCTCTTCGATCGACAGAATCACCTGGAGACACAGTTGGATGTGATGAAGGATGAAGTCTAAATGTGAAAGACGGCGGCTGAACTGGAATTTATCTAGCTTGAAAGGAAAAGTTTTCTTCAAATGTGTGTCATGTAACCAGTTCACTGCTGTTTCTCCATGCAGCAGACCAAACAAACACAATCACAATCACACATCCAAATTTAATGCACCTTTTCATCCCCTTTGTCACATTGGATTTACATTGTTTATGTGCAGATTTAACACTGAAGTGTAGTGTCACAAGACAAAGAGTCTACAGTCAGGCTAGCGGCTCTCTAGCTGTGCATGTGACTACACATGCACAGAGGTGCTAAGAGCTAAATGTCAGCATGGCAGCATGCTCACAATGATAATGCTGAAATGCTGAGTTACAGGCGAGAAGGCTGCCAAGATCGTGACCGCAGTGTGAGACTGCATTTCAACATTCGAGTGAGAAGCCACTGAATATTTTTAGGGAGAGCTCGGTGCATCTCCAGCTGAGCCGTGTTTGTGTTGACAAAAATAGATTTTTTAAGGCCAGACATGACCTTTAGAAAACTGAACGTTAAGAAATTTAAAGTTGCAACAAAAAGACATGTAAAGTTTCAACATATCTGTGGTTTGCAGTGATGCAACATTTATTCTGGTGACTGGGTGCAGTGGAAATAGGTTGTTAACAACACCGCCTTTTTTATGGCAAACTTGTTAGCAAACAGTTGCTTATTTACACATCAGTTATGAAGCAACATTACCATTCCTTTGGTGTTGTGTCCAATATTCTCTCTCTTTCAGCTCTGTTCAGGTCTCTTTTCAACTCCTGAGGGAAATATCTGCTGCTTTAGCTGCTAAATTCTTCACTGTGTTCACCAATTAGTCGCTTGCTCTGCCTGTCTACTGTTTTTGCTGAGCAGTTAGTGTAAATTGGGTTTCTATGCAGCCAAAAACGACACTATGACAGCAACAAGACTAAACCAAAACGGGGCCAGACAGCTAAACACTGAGCTTAAACTCTCTATAAAGCTCCGTACAGCAGAGGTAATTATTCTCTGACATTACTATGAGCGACCCATTTCACACATGACAGTACCAACTGTCATTTGATATATTGTTATTGTAAGAAAAATTGGTGAGCCACCTTAAGACACATTAATAATAGCTCTGCCTGTCCAATTGTAAGAGGAAGTGATAGACTCACTTGATCCTTCACCATGAATAAGACAAATAATTGGTGAAATGATGGAGTACCATCATATGAAATGCTTTTTGGGTAAGTATGAGTATAAGATTCAAGTCCAACGTGGATCGCATGCAGGTGTAGATTCCCTTTTCATCTGAGCTGGTCACTGTAGCCTCCATGCAGTAGATCTCCCTATCGTCTATGGGGAAGTATAGATCCATGTCTCGTTGTAGGGAGCTGTGGTAAGTGGCTGACCAGGACAAGGTAGTGTTTGGCTGGTTTTGTGGCTTGGCTGGCCTTTTGCCTTGGAAAGCACTTCTAAGCAATTCCCAAACAGCACAAATCCTCCCCAAACCCTGTGACCTCAGTGAACGTGTGTGTGTGGGTGACCGTGTATGGATGCATGTGAGTCTGTGTGTAAAGGGGTTGAGGGGATTACGGTGGAGCTTTCACACTCAGCGGACAGAGGGATGGATCTGCTTCCTCCATGGCCCCTCCAATCCCTGAACACAGCCCAGGGATCAGTGGGTTGCTCAGCCACACTGAATCCACAGCTTTAAACTCCCCCTCTACCGGACCAAAGTCCTCCAAAACCTCTGACCTTTTCTGCTCTTTTCCTTTCCCTCTAACAGAATTTTCCTCCTTTTTGTTGAATTTCACCAGCTTTTTTTTTCATCCCTCTGACCCTCCCTTCTGTCTCAGGTATGCTTTTGTTGTGAGAAAACAGCCAGGGAGCAGGACAAAGGCCAACCATTTGAACAGATATAATGGAAAACAAACTCAGAATTTACTCTGTGGAGCAGGACATCAATTGAGAAGTCAATATTAAAGTGTGTTGTAGAGTTGAGGTGAGGGAGCAGGGTTGTGAGGGGAAGAAACATGAACAAGTCTCTTCTATTCTCTAAGAACAATCGCTGTAATGAATCCGAGACATCCACTTCAAGGAGCAGCTCATTTGAAAGCGAAAATATGCTTGTTTTTATATTCATTCCTTGAACTTGTGCAGGATAATGGATCTGTTTATCCAAATAAAGTCCACCCCGTGTCAGAGTCAGTTTTTCTCACAAATGAGAATGATTGGATGTACATTCTGCACTGCAGTCACTGGGCAAATAAACATGACTCATGATGACCTCAGTACTCCTTCTTTTTTTAAAGGATTTTTCATCTTTGAATAGCAAAGGGAGACAAGAAACAGGGGAGAGAGCGAGGTCTGACGTCAAAGGTCGCCAGCTCCCTCAACTGTATTCACATAAATGTAGGGAATCTATTGTTATCATTTCACTGCTTCCTGATTGATCAGCAGCTAAACAGACAATGGATAGTGCAAATCAGCGGCGACATCGGGCCATATTTTGACCTTTGATAACCCATTAGCTTCCAACCACCTCCTAGCCAAGATCACTTTCTGATCGTGTTATACGACAGGAAAGAAGTTAATTATTCTAAAATATCAACGCACATCTTGAACACATTTGTTCAAGCCTGGAAGTGAAATGCACTGGATCTGATCAAATGGTAATGTTAGCTAGGAAGTGGCTGAATGCTAACATTAGATAACAGTTTAACAAATATGTTGTTTTACCCTAAAGGTTTCAACATGCAAGAACTGGCCACCAGTTGAATTTATACTCCAAACAAATAGGGGGCAGCATATCACCAAATTAACCGCTAACTGCTGCCGACTGTAGTTGCTGTCAGCTAGTTAGCTCAGTTAGCCGTGCAGCTGTTTACACCGCTAGCACAGGAACTGATTTTCACTATGCATCTTTTTAGCTGCCCAATCAATGTGGAAGTGTTGTAGTCCATTGGACTACAAAGGAAAAAATTCTGTTTGGTTCTGACCGGGGGGGGGGGGGGGGGGGGGGGGGGACTGAGTATACAGGCCCCTCATGTGGCTCAGAAAGATGCTAGAATGAACAGCTAGGGATGCAGGAAGGGGCCCCAAGAAAATGCCTTGGTATGGGGGTTGAGAATTTTGTGCTACGCCCCTGATCATGTGTTACGTATTTCTTTTCCTAAATTAATTTAAACATGTTTACAATATCTCATATGAAGTAGGTTTTACTACGTGCAATTTATTCTCTTGCTATGCTTTGGAATCAAATACAAATTCCAGGAATCTAAACAAACAAAAAACAAATCAAGATGTCAGTCACCAAACTTATGTATTCTCTCCTCTTCTCTCCCCCGACAGCAGCTCTACCACTTCTTTCTCGAAGTCACCAAAAGCTACTTCATGTCAGAGGCAATTTCTGTCAAATCTAGCTGTAAGTGTCTTGGACATGCAGTAAATTGTATTTAAGACTTGGCAGCACAAGCTTGTCGGATTAAGTCGGTGAGACAGAAGAGCTTTTTGATTGAGGAGGGAGAGTGGGTAGAAAATGATGAGGTGGAATTATTTCATCATACTTTTTCCTGACCGGGTCACTTTTGTCCTGTATGACACAAATCCAACATAAGCATAAACCATTGTGAGGACTAAAATACTCACATCCTGGTTGGACATCTCCCAGTATGGCCGCTCCCCGTATGACATCACTTCCCACATGACGATGCCATAACTCCACGCGTCACTGGCTGAGGAGAACTTCCGGTATGAGATGGCCTCAGGAGCGGTCCATCGGATGGGGATCTTACCACCCTGTTGACACACAAAGTGCAAACTAAAGACTCTTGGATAGAATCACATCAAGGTTATAATAGTTTTTGAATTTATTAACTTGTTTTTTATTTTATTTAAGTTTTGACTCTTAGATTTTCATTTTAGTTTAGTTTTCAGCCGTTTTAGGGTGTTTCTGCTCGTTTCAGTTAATTTTCAGTTTTTAGAAATTTAAATTTGAGTTATTCTTCAGACCTTCTGGAGGAATAAATGCCCAGAGTCACAATGGATTCTGCTCTGATCTGGAGCTGTTTACCCAAAGTAGATCTTTTTAACTTTTGGATTCAAAAAGTGTATCTATCTTCACTCCTATTTATCAACCTGACTGCAGCGTGATGTTGACCTCCACTGTTGGGAGTTAACATTAACATTAACAACAGTTAACTGCCAACTGGAGCTGGAGGGATAATGAACTCGACTACACGGATGCTATTACAGAAAAGAAGAGAGAGAACTGGAGTCTCTGGTGAGTGCTGAATTCATTGAGAATTGACCTAAATTTAAACACACAGACACACACGTCTCGTTGTCGACTCCCCTTTCCTAGAAGTAGTGACAGGCTACCAAATTAAATCATTTCTCTGGGTTTGCAACATTTGGGATAAAGAAACATATTAAAAGTAAAGTACACAACTCAACAAAATATATATAACAAAGGTCGGTTTTAGGCATCTTAATGAGGAATTCTTATATATTATATCTTTAAAGGGTGACAAATTTCTCCACTGCTTATTTTCGTTTTAGTTTCAGTTTTAGTTTATGGTGGTAATCCTGACTCGCACACACATGAGAGTATCAGTACATCCTGAGAACTGACAGCTAACCTTCCTCAGAGACATCTACTGATTGAAATTTTTTCTCTTACTGTATGTACCACTGGTAAATCATTCAAAGTACATCTCAACTCTCTCAGAGACCTCGACCCAGAACACATTACTGTCCAGCAGAGTTGTGACTGACGAAAGTAGTTGCTATAGCGCAATCAAATGCATGCTGAGCCATTTTAAACCACTTATTTAAAAAATACTGCTCTCATAACCTGAATCCTAACAGCCAGACTTGAACACATTTCTGTGTTTATGCCACCGAAGTTTCCACCTCACCTCAGCTCCCCTCACACCAACCTTCACTTCCCTTCTGTGGATTTCAACCACATTATGAGCAGAAAAGCTATACTTGGAACGATAAACACAGCGTTTCCTTCACACAGTAACCTCAATACAAACCAGGGAATGGAGGTCACCGTGGGCTTAGACAGATTTGCAGGACGGCGTCTTTTCAGCACAAAAGTCTTTTTTTGTGTATCGCTTTTGCTGTCTACAGCAACTCCATCTTTCGCTGGCCTCAGGAGAAATATCATCAGCCTAATCAAGGAGGAGTGGAGTGATGCATCAGTTCGCCGATTTCTCAAGCTTACATAAACAGCATCAGTCTGTAAATGAAATCTTTGAAAGGAAATGGAAGCATCCCCCGCTCTAAACGCCTTTTCCTCATTTACAACACTTCGAGGCAATTTGGGAATAAAGATGACAAAATACAACAATAGCAGGTACATTGGCAGGAAACAAAAGGTAAGTGTATAAGAGCCCGATTTCCAGGTACAGTACTGGTGTGGTGATGAAAAACAAAGAGAGTTCAGGATACTGTGGATGCCAGTTCATGCATCTGATCATGCATCTGGTTTTTGAGGCCAGTACCAAATCGCTGATACCAAATGTTAATATCTGACCATTTTAATTCCTTTAGAGCAACATTTTAGTTTTACTCACAGAACTTTTATGTAACTAAGATTGAAGGTCCCCATCAGTCCAGGTTGATGACTTAAAGGTCCTATTTGTAAGACTCTCACTGCCAACTCATCAAAAACTGATGCTTTGGGATTGTAGGATCCCAAAGCAGTGAAGAATAACTACAATTCCCATTTTCATTAATATTCTTATTTTATTCTATTTAATTTTTCTCACTAAATTACAACTTGATCTCAATGTGACCTGAATAAATAAAAAAAAACTATATTACAGAAAGCTGATAGATAGATAGATAACTTTATTAATCCCCGAGGGGAAATTAGGTATTATGTATTATGTCCATCATTTCTGACTCAAAACGCCACATGTTACATCAAATTAATGAATGGATTAAACCCCAGTTTGGAGACCGTACTGTGAGGGTGTATCTCATTAAGATTAACTCAGCTTTGTAATAAATCAGTGGCAGCTGCTCGGTTTTAGAGGGTGGTGTCGGCGTACCGTTGTGGTGTAAGCAGCCTCCGGGTCATCCTCCAGGACTCGGGACAGGCCGAAGTCTGACACTTTACACACCAGATTGCTGTTGACCAGGATATTTCGAGCTGCCAGGTCTCGGTGAACGTAGCCCATGTCTGACAGATACTTCATGCCCGAGGCGATGCCACGCAGCATGCCAACCAGCTGGATGACGGTGAAGTGACCATCATGTTGCTGACAGGGGAAAGAGGGAGACAGAGAAGAATGAGCTGACAGAGAAGAGCCACTGCAAAAACCGGAGACAGCAAAGACAACCAGAGAGAAAAGGAGGGTCGATAAGGATGGATGGCAGAAACAATAGACAAAGGAAACATAACAGTATCCATAGAGCAGCAGTAAAGTTTGCTCAGGATTTTAGTGGCAGTTTATTGACAGAACAATATGCTACAGATGTGAAATATGGTTCCCATTATAGCCTCTTGTTTTTACAGACAAAGGCCCACTGTAGAAATGTCTTGTTCAACAGCACTGTTGTCGTGTTTATTTCCCACAAGAATATCACCTGAAGCGAGAAACAGACATAAACATACTTGAGTTCTCTGATCGTCTCAGCACTCACCCTCAGAAACGAGTCCAGCGATCCGTTTTCCATGTACTCCACCACGATCATCACAGGCCTGCCTGCAAACACACAAACACAACACACACTCTTTACCTCTCCAGAGACTATGCCATTGCTCCTATGGGTATGTGAGGACAGTCTACGGTGGACAAAGACTCACAAGTAAGCCACATAAACCAATGCATATAAAGTGATACACAAGAACAAAGCCAAGCTAGTCTTCTTCTAGCAGGGATCCACAACTTTTCCTACAGGGACTAAACAAATGATTGGTTGTATGTTTAATTTATTTCTGATCCTGACAGTTTCAGTCCTCCAAACCTGAGCCACTTCCATTCGCTGAATCAGGACTGTGAGTTTCAGTTAAAAGCTCATAAACTGGTAAGTGTATCTTTGTGTGAGTTTAGATTTTCTTACAGGTCTTTAACCTCATCTTAATCCCGGAAATGTATGTAATATTATCCTCAACACATGTCCCAGTCAGCCCAAAGTAAATTCAAAGCTGTTGTTGAACCATTTGAGAGTGCAGTCATGGCTTTGGGCTCTTTTGAAAGGGTATGAGCAGAGTTTTTTTCCCAAGCTGTCAGGAGCTGTGTAAGAGCCTCTGGCATTAGTCTATAGGAGCACACTGAACCGTTATTTTTCTCACCTATGTTTTTTAATGCAAAAATAAGCCTGCAAGATGACCTGTTACTTCTCCTGTTAGCTGGAAAACACAGTGGGTCCAAATCATACTGTCTTACATGGCCAAAGTTCAGATTAGATAACACTAAAACTGAAAATGAATACATTTGTCATTTGTGACCTCAAAATAACCTTGCTTGACAGTATCAGGGGCAACAACTCATTATAGTTCTTTATTTAGTATTCCTCAAATAGTCAAAAACAAGTGCTTAGGTGGCATAAAACTAAATAACACTTTATTCATGAGGAGGCAAAACTTTGTACATGCTAGTTTGTTAGCTTGTTTGTTTGTTTGTTGATTGCATCTTGCTGTTTTGGTTTATTCTTGAAATGTTTTTAAATTGATGCATTTGCCAGTTTGCTTAGCTGTGCTTGTGTCGCTGGCGAACTAGAGAAGCTTTTAAAAGGTAAATAAGGTGGATATGTTTGAATTAAAGATGCTGGTAGGCATTGTTTTGTGTCGAAATCCAATATAAATAAATTATTATTATTATTCTTGCAAATTAATTTGACCATCACAATTTACATGCTTATTTCTTAATGAAACCTTACATTACTAGTTACTATTAACACGAAAACAACTGGTAATATTGAAACGCATTAATAATTGTATGTGTGAACAATCCAATAATCCCCCTTAGAAATAAACTGAGGCTTTTGTAAAGCCAGTGGTGTAAAACTTCATTTAGTCTGATGAGATTTTCAGCAGAAATCTTTCAGACTCACAGTGAGACACATTTTTGGCAATTTATATCCAAAACTAAGCACTAAACGTGCGAGTGCATACTGATGTCTTGAAAGATTATATTTGGAGTTGTGCAGATGACACATCAGGTTCTGGTAAACACTGGCTGACAAAATCACACTGCGTATGTGTGTATGTGTGTGTAACTGCCAGTCAGAAACCCAGAAAGGGAAAGCGAGGGCTGGGGAAACACAGACCATCAGCGGTTGATTGATGCATCGAGTCAAGAAGCTCAACTCATAAAACTTTTCCCTCTCAACATGTCCGACCTGCCGAACGGGACCTGTTCAGTATTCAGTCCGTGTATGGCATAAAACATTAGTCAGAAACAGGTGCGAGCACAAGTTTTCTCTCAAAATGTTATTGTCTCCCCGCAGAGGATCCCTACGGTGTTACAGATTGACTGGTTTACAGCTGGGAGGCAGTTGTCCAGGAGCTGTAAACCATTCTGAACTGCTGGAAACAGAAATAAAAGTGTTACTATGGTGAAGTAACACCATGATATCACACTTCAGATGCAAACTGATTTTTTTGTCTCCCGTGGGAATGCGTCACATGGTGGAAGACATAGTATCAGGATGTCGGATGCTCTCTGTTTCATAATGGAACAGAGCGATGCCAAATAGCTGTTTCACTCTATAGATGAAATAACATGATGCACCTGCTCTGCATCACTGGAATTAAAGACAAATCAGACACAAAGGGATATTTCAGTGTTATTGTTTTAAAGGGACTGAGAGACAGGAGACAGCAGGTGAGACTGACTGATGCCAGAGAGGCTCCTGTCATTGTTATGTCATGTGTTTTCAGCTAAATGCACAAGTGGAACTATAAATTAAGAAGCTATTAATTTCTTTTTTAATTAAAAATACAGTACAAGGTGATGTTAGAGACATTTGGGATTGTCTCATTCACTGCACAGGGGACAGTCCCAGATGCTTCAAAAGTGAAAAGTTTAGTGCTTCATGCGACTCTTTTATCGGAGGTTAAGAATTTAGCCAGATGTACACGTTCCAAGCACTTAGTCGTCATTGTTAAAGCATTTTCTCTTGTCAAAGAAAATCATGAAAACACTTCAGATAAAGCATCAATTAGACCTTTCTGAGGCTTATCCAAGTACCTTTGGCGCATTCACCGCCTCTTTCTCATTTGGAAGGCCACAAGAGGCCACAATAGGACCATTATGCCTGAACTTGAAAACAAACAATAAAATAAAAAATAAAACAGTGTGTATTTTTACAATAGGAAGGCTATGAGGATGAGGACTAAGATGTTGGTTTGGGAAATGGACGCTTGGTTACCTGCTGCGCCACCACATAAAGAGTGTTTCAAAACCAATTTTGTTGTTTTCAGAAGTGTTTGGGGAAATAGGGACTGTCCATAAATCCAACTGTTCCACTTGCCAAAAAAGCACTTACTGCACCTTCACAACCAATACTTAACAGTCACAGGTGAAAACATCCCCAAGAAAACACATACACTTTGAGTTGTGCACAACCCTCAGAACAAATGTTGGTAATGTACGTTTCTGCAAACCACAGATATGTTGAAACTTTACATTTTCTATAGATTCAATTTTTAATTTTATGTTGTGTGTAGCAAAGTGCCCATCTGGGGCACCATTCCAGTAACCTTTCTAGGTGTTTTCAGTCTGTTTTCAGTGCTCCCAGTGTGTTGATTATGCTTTCAGTGTGCTTTCAGAGTATTTTCAGTGTTTTCAGTGCACTCTTCCAGTACCCTTTCTGCATGCTAGTGCCCCCTTACAGCTGGTGCCCTTTTTTATTTTGTCCTGTGGTCTCCTTGAAAAGATCAAGTTGTGTTACGCTTACAGAAGTTGAAATGCGGAGGTTCCTCGTCAGAAATACCCAGTGGTTTCCCCACTTACAAATGTTGAAATGCAGTGTCGAACTGCGCCCACTGGCTTTTCAGCCTTCTAGCTTAACTCCACCACCATCGGACAAATACAGTATAATGAAAATGTCTGTGGCATTCAGAAAGTGATGCAGTAGCTTACAATCAACACAAGTCAGATACAAATGTGAAATAGTGAATGTTAACATTCATTTTTAAACAGCCCGAATGCTTTAACATTTGAAATAATCAACGCCGAGCAAATTATCACCAAGGGTACATTGATTCTAAACCCAAGCTCCTGTCGTCAGGGAGAACGAGGCACAGTGGTTATTTGGATGGATGAATGAGCAGAGCCTTTATACCACATAGGCACATGACTTGTTTTTTTTTTTTTTTTTATCTGCGAAATCTTATCATCATACCCTTAAATTTGCAGATGCTTTCCCCACAACACCAATGCAACAGGGATAGACAGGAAATTATTTGATCAAGCTTGGCTTTCCTGAGCTAATTAGCAAGGTCTGGAAAACAATATATGGTTATGCAGCGCAGCGCCTGAACAAAAACAAACGCACCTGTTACCAGAGTCTAATGCGTCACCTGTTATAGCAGAGCAGGTATAGCAGTCAGTCACAGCACAATACTCTCCATAATTAGTCTCTGAAGAACAACAACAGATGTAGGGAGTGAAAGACGGCAGGGAAGGCAAACAGACAGGCAGGCAGGCAGACAGAAGAGGGATACTCAGAATTTATGTCTGTCTATATGTGATGCCGAACACAAAAGGATTTCGATTGCGTGATTCAGTGCGGGTAGTGCATTGTGTTTGTTCGTGTGTGTGCATGTTCCATTTGAGAGGCAGTCATGGGAAATGGTTTGCTCTGATAACTTCCTCCCTTATAAAACACAGATGACTAACAGCATGGTAAAACTGTGGATTTCTTCTTATGTTTGATTTAATTCAATTTCACAGAATATATTTCAGGCTTTAATGCTTTTAAATTGAATGTGATATCAAATAGTAAAAGACAATGTTCTAAATTAATGTATTAGCATCTACATAACAATACAGTGGCTCTGTATTTTCTGCCTTTGATAGTCACCCGTCTTCACCAGAAAAACGGCCCGTTTGGCAAGGCAACACATTAATGTTTATTGCTCAGTGGTGACCTCTAGTGGCCGTAGTAATTGTGATGGGAGCAAAGGAGGGACGCAGGTGATGGTATAAAGAGCAAAAACGTCTGCATATGGACGGTGAGGTCGATGAACCCAAACTTTTACCCAGGAGACAGCTTTTTGTCTCCTGTATGAAACCAAAAGTCAATGTTGACTACTTTTAAAATGATGTAATACCTTTAACTTACCTCAGATACTTATCATAACTGTAGTCAACATATGTATTTCAACTTAAAGAATGATCTTTTCCTAAACCTAACCAAGTAGTTTTGGTTCCTTAACTTAACCGCACTGGGACTGTTTCACGTTAACCATGTGACGATGAAGGTCTGGGTCTATGCCTTGGTATCTCAATACGTCACGGTGATACTAGGCACCTTCATCAGCAAAACTCATACCCAGCAAAGACTACTTCCCTCGGGCAATTGAAGAAGTATCGTGGCAGAAAACACCTGTTGGTTCACTTCTACAAAGCCATCATAGAGAACAGCCTCGCATCATCTCTCAACATCTTTACTTTTACGTAAAATAAGACTTTTGGGTACTTTTTACAACACTGCCAAGATGACTGGATTCATAAACAGCTTCTTTCCTACGCCGCAGAACTAACCCCCCTCGTCTCACCTTAAGGCTGTGTATGAACCGGACTGAACTCAGTCTGGACTTGTTAACTGGTACATCATTCATGTATTCTCTGCCTGTCGGGCTTCTTCGTTCCCTTTTGTGTCTTGTTGTAATGGTTTAAGATGCCTGTTTGCCCTGGAACTGAGCTGCGCGCTATCAAACAATTATGACATGGGGTTAATATATAGTATCTATGTATCGACAGCTGCGAAAGAGCTGTCATTCAGAAATATCAGACCTCTGAGTGTCTATTCAGTGCAGCCAGCCAGTGTTGTCGTTCCCAGCCACGGCGACTCATTTTTCATTCTTTGTCATCATCAGATGTCTGACAGAAAAAAATCATCTCAGTGTTGTGTGGGAGGATTTTTTCACTCAATAGCTTCAGAGATGTTCGACTTGAAAAACTACAGTTAATTCTATCGGTGCAAGATATCAGCAACCAGCAGCTTTAATGCAATAATGGCAGTATCGGCCTTTAAAGACCCTTATCAGTTGGATCCTTGTCAGCAGGGTCAAAGCTGAGGAGTGTCCTCTATCTGCATTCAGGCAGGGGAAAGTAAAGTCTTCAGGGGACACATTTATATTCACAGCGATGTCTCAGTTTATACACCCCCTGTAAAAACAACCATATGTTGCGCCGGGTGAGTCCCGTAAAACAGAGCTCGTTAACGTGTCCGTACACACACACACCACACAAAAACACACATCTTTTGTAGATGAAGCATATTCCTGCACAAAAAAAAAAAGCTATTTGAACTTCTGCATGCAGGCCACTCACACACAATATAATCACGCACATGCAAACACACTCACTGTGGCTATATGTGGAGGAAAGCGCAGACTAGACGCAAGGCAACAAAACTATGCGTATAAACAGAACAGAGTCAGTTCACTCTTCTTGTAAATACCAAGAAAAACACATAGCGTGCAGTTAATCCGTACCTGAAAATGAGACGGCTGCAACTTTAAAGAGCTGCAATTTACTATTCAAACAACCAAAGGCACACATTTATCCATCAGACTGTGGTAAACAGAGTGATGGGTAAAGAGATGGCAGTTTCAAATGCTCTTGTTTCATCTGATTGTGCTTTTAAGCCGAGCCCTCGGTGTGAGTGCAGCAGTGAGTCGCCCCCAGACAGCAACACTGAAGGGAGCATTTTGATGAAAGATAGTGACTGACTTGCACATGTTTACAAGACACAATGGGCCTCGTGCAAGAAGCGAAATACAAACACATTTTCTCTTATTTTTCTTTGTATCCTCGATTTTCTCTTATTTTGTTAGTACCCATTGATTTCTGGGATTCAACAATGTTTTCTTATTTTTTCTCAAAAAAGTAAAAGAAAATATGAGAGACATTTAAGAGAATGTTGCTGCATGAGGCCAATTGTTCTTATCTGTGTCTCGGGGATGCCTGTCGTCACAGGGATGTGCCTGATGTCAATCAAACTGTGCACACTTAAAGTGCAGATAAAGTAAAATGCAGGTTAACTTTTGACAGGACTGAGACTGACTATGATAGAAATTACCACAAAAAAAGGACAAGCAGCTTCAAGAAGACTCCTAACAGCAGCCATTTACCACCCTGTGCAGCACTCTTAATCATACAAGTCAGCGGGCTGTGGTAGTAAGCTGGCAGGGACATTTTTCCAGACTTTGGAGAAAAACATGTCATGCGTTTGTTCAAAAGCAGCGTGCTACTGACTCAACGAGAAGGCTAAAAATATGTTAGAAGCAAAAGAGTGGAATAGAAATGTTTTCTTTTAGTTAATTAGATATAATATCAAAATTCCTCCCACATTATCCCACATTTACACACTTATTGAACCACATTTGGTTTGTTGGGAACGGGTCACCCAAATGAGGATATTTTTAAGGAGATCTTAGGACCACTTCCAGCTGTATTTGTGGTGACAACAACTGCAACGTAAAGTTTTAACATATCCGTTGTTAGGGTTAGGGAAACAGACATGTCCAACATTTAGTCGGGTGACAGAGTTGCAGAAATTCCTACGTGGGAAAATGCCCAATGTATATAGCAGGGATGCAAAGAAGTAGAGCTTTTAAATACCCGTCCAGTTGTTGTATATACTGCATCAAACAACATCTGTATTTAACACTCACTTGAAAACTGGATATTTCTGACCAGCATACACTAACCTCTGAATACTTTTTTCCTTTAAAACCAGACTTAAAAGTGGAACCTGACCCATGTGGGTAAAAAAAAAAGCTTTACTAGTGCTATCAGTAAATGTTGTAGGGAAATGTATTGCTAGCAAGGCGGCAATATGGTCTGTAACCCCATAATCCTACTTACTTTTGGTGACCACGCCCTCCAGCCTGATTATGTTGGGGTGGTCAAACTGGCCCATGATTGACGCCTCGCGCAGGAAGTCCCGCCTCTGTCGCTCCACATATCCGCCTTTCAGTGTCTTTATCGCCACAGCGATCTCTTTCTTCCCCGGAGTTCTCAGTCGGCCGCTGCACACCTCGCCAAACTCACCTAAATCACACACACCACCCGGCCACACACACACACACACAAATGATAACAGTAAGGAGTCTATCATCAGACATCAGCATGCAGCTGCTAATCCACCTGGGGGCAGTGTTGCAGTTCCCATCTCCACTACAGCATTAGTGCCTCCTCTCTGATTAGTTAAACTTCATGAAATTCTCTCTTTCACCTTCTATAAAAAGCCTTGAATCTATTCTTACATGTTCTTTTGTTCTCTAAACCTGTTAAGGCTTTAATATTCCCACAGCCTGAGTGGAGAAAATGACAGTGAGACACCAGGAAATGGAAATGGGCGTCCTCTTTAGCATGTACAATGGAGACGAGGGAGTTCACAGCAATTGTGTGGAATGAAAATAGATAATCTCCTACAGCACATTTAAAGGTATTGTTATCCTAACCAACATGAGATTATCCTCCTCCGCCCACGAATCAGTGAGGCACAAGTGGATGAGTGTGTGTGCAGGCCTGTGTGTGTGTGTGTGTACCTGCTCCGATCACCCTCTCGATGCGGATCCTGGATGGGTCGATCTCCTTGGTGAACTCGTGGACGGCCTGTGTGGGGTCTTCATACGTATCAGGGTCCACGTAGGTCTTTATTCCTGGGAAAGGGACTGTGGGGGCAGAGAGAGGGATGCAGAGACAATGAACAAGGATTATGTTATTTTTTTAATATATATGTTTTGATGAGGCTGGAAGACAAAATTAGCCTAAAGTCTTACATATTTTTGTAAATTCAAATTCAACACTGTATAAACACTTCCCCCAACCTGGATAAGTTGTAACACCACAGCACAACATCCTCTAGACTAAAGGCCTCGGAGAAAAGCTAAAACATAAAGCTAAAAGTGAATTGATAAATGTTTAATGCCCCTCCATATGGCAGTAGTACAAATGCAAACTTGACCCAAGACACTGAAAAATGAAAAGACCGAGTCTTTTGCAATGAGCCCAGTTTCATTCTTTGACTTTTGTACTGTCATACTGGTCTCCCCCTCCCTGTTTCCTGTCTATATTGACACCAACATATTCTCACTCTCAACTCTTCAAAATGGCAGCTTGTTCAGTGTCGTTAAGCATCATTTATTGGACATGAAGGGACATCAAGTTAGGCCCAAAAACTACTTTCAAAATCTGGTTTGACTTTCAAAAACAGCTTGCTGACAAACTTTGACATATTATGACGTCTCATGACTCTTGAACTATTATTAACACAGTTTGGTTAGGTTTAGCCAAAATCACTACTTGGTTAGGTTCAGGCAACAAAACTACCTGGTTAGGGTTAGTCCCAAAATTTCCTGGTTAAAGTACAAAAAGTACTTGGTTAGGTTTATGAAAACATCTTGCTTTGTGTTAAAATAAAATTCAGTCAAGTCTGTTAAGTAACTTGCATTACATAAATTACGGAAGTTAATTTACTTACATAATGTAACTTAATAACAATGCTGGACGCGAACCCACCTGACCACCCCCCAACTCAGACTTCTCTTACTCTTTTTTTACAACCCTTAAAGCAAGCTTTCAGACTTAACTCTAGATAGGTAACTACAGAGTCAAACTTACAAGCTTTGGACAAATGACCAGGCTACTGTATTTGATGCGCTGGGAGTGAGAACGTGCTGTTGAATGTGTATTTCTTTTCATACTGTATCAACAATCATCGTGCATTATATATAAGATCTGGTCACTCCTTAGACAAATGGAGAAACATTTCCCTTCTGCTATTGATTATGAGCTGGGAGGCAGTTAGAGTTACCCTGTCTGATGTTCATTATCTGCTCTCAAAGCACACGAGCAAAACACAAACTGATAGCTTGTTCCTCGTCTGTCTTTTCCTGAGAAGTCGCACACAGGGTCTTTAAACCAGGGCGAGGTTTTTGTCCTCGCTTTAAGCGAGCATCCACCCGGTCGAAGTGTCCTTGAGCAAGTCAGTGAATCTTTTAACAGACTGCTGCTTGTCTGGCTCTTGACCCTGACCTCCCAGTGGAGGGAGGCCTATTGACGAAAGCTGTGTTTCTCCTTCAGGGATCGATACAGTACCACAAAACAAAAAAACAACAAATCAGTTGTCTCGGACGCCTGAACTGACACCATAAAAACCCTGAGGAGGCTGCCATTGAAAAGCTTCTGCTCAACGCCTCACTCAAGGCTGAAACCTGAGACACGACACAGGAGATAAAACTTGAGGAGCGTACACACACACACACACACACATACACACACACACACACACACACACACACACACACACACACACACACACACACACACACACACACACACACACTTCCTCATAAAGTGTCTGTGAAATATTGAAATTCAGAACTTTGTGACAGCTTGTTAGCAAACCTTCAAACACTAATTTGATGTCTTTTTCTTCACTTACTTTTCGCTATCTGTTTCTGGCTTTTGAGCTCTAATCCAGCAACTTTTCTCCTAAAGCCGCCTCATTTCTCTTTGTCCTCTCCTCCCTTCCTTGCCTTTCAACCTTGTTGCCCTCATCTTCGCTTCTCTCTCCTCTCGCAGTTTCCCCTTGTCTTGCCCCAATCTTCGTTTTTCTGCTCGCTTTTAAACGTCTTCTCTTTTTTTGCACTTTACAGCTCTCGTTTCAATTTGAGTTTTTGGGTGTCAGGAATGAAAAGTTGGGAATTAAAAGACAAAAGACAGGCAAACGAGACAGAAGGTACAGAGGGTGCAAAAGCAGACAGCTCAGGGATGCAACAACCAGATTAATAGAAATAAGAAAAAACAAATCACACGGAGAACATGAAACGAAACCTGAGAGGAGGTGAGGAGGAGTTCTTGATACAAGAGAGACAGAGAGATGAAGGAGGATGTTGGTTGAAACTTTTTTGACGTCTTAATTCCTGAATCTATAAATACCACATTAGCTCTTTCTTTTCTTGCAAGCATTTTTGAAAATAGAAAATCAATGTTTTTTGCTTTCTGTAAAAGCCTGTGGTGAGAACTGTCATTCCTGTGCAAAATTCAAATATACATAAGCACAGAAACACATGGGAAATGATCCGTACAGCAGTGCACTTTGCATGCTGAATGCAAAGAGAAGAGCGGCCCGCTAGCTGCTAACGGTGGCTTGTACAGTCTCTCTCTCCTTGTTTCCTCCCTGCTTGTTGGCAAAGAAACGCCACACAATAAAAACCTGGCGCTTTCTCACCAAATGGTTAGGCGTTCTGGCAAAAAAGTAATTTTCCAACATTAACATTGTGCAACGTGCCAAACAGATTTCACATGTTTATTAAAATATAAAATTTTGCCTTGCGCAGACTCCCCCTGCCATCATTACCACAAATAAGGGATTTAATTATTCTTGACTCAATATTTCTGCGAAATCAATACAAAAATTAGGGTCAGAGTGAGAGAAAAATTAAAAACAACAACAAATAAGATTGATTTACCATGTCCATTCTGATAATTGGTCCTCCTTTTCTCTTCTGAGGTCATCTTGGCTTTAAAGTACCACTGACACCTGGAAACACACATTGACAGAAAGAGGTGAATAGAAGGAAAACCCTCAACAAAAATGTTATATACTGTAAAAACTTGACTTAATCACGAGTATTAAACATGTTTATGTTGTTTATAAACATAATACATACATTTCCATAGTTTATGAACATTCAGCACATCTCTCTTTCTGCACAGTTACCTCTCTTACATCGATTCATGTTGAAACAGCGTCTATTCATTTTGCAATCCCTACTACGCCGCTTCTGACTGTGATATTCAATGTAGACCCTGTCATGCCGTCCCTTGTAAGTGCACCTGGCTACTACTATGTCAGCAAACGTTTGCAGCGATTCTGGAAGAGATTTTTGCGGCTCGTTCTCAGGCTGTCAAATAACACTGCCGCCACCACCACCTGCCACAGGTGCACTGTGGGAAACACTGGTTTCTTACCTCTCTGTAAAGTATGTGCAGTATCCTGGTTGTTTTTGTCCAGTTTATTTAATCTTGTTAAATTTACCATAACATAATTTTGCAGTGCAATGAAAACTAATGTGTCTTATATCTCATAAAGTGTAGAAACAACTCAAAAAACATGTTTCAAAAACATTTAATAGACAATTTCTCCTTTCAAAGGTTAGGTTTAGTTTGTTCCCACAGTGCCTTCAGCGGACTATTCTTGGCATAAACGTGGTATAGACATCTAACAGTTAATTACCCCGTTAATCACTACTGATCCATGTGTTTAACTGTTATCTTCAAGTTGGGAACAGGCTGTGATATTTGTTCCTTGTTTTAAACATCTTCCCATTAAATTATTTGTAATTAAAGAATATTCAGTAAATGTTAAATCCTGGTCCAATTAAGACAACCTCTATCCAGTAGCCCAAATTCCAGCATCTTGTATGAACAGCTTGTCATGGCAGTAATACAGGTCATAAAGTTCTGTTGAATGTGACGTTCCTGCAGGGAAAGCAGGTTAAATAAAGACCCTGATTTGTGAGCTGACTTGTATTTGGCAGTTTTGACCAGAAGTTTTTGCAGTGAAGATGTGAAATCAAAAAAATTCTTCCCTGAATAACCTTTTGCAACTTGTGTTTTCACACTATCGCGCCACACAGACACACCGTCACAAACACCCCTGCTGACAGAACACGGCAACCTCACACTAAAATCACACTAAATTAAAGAAACGAAGGCAACTAACTTTCACACTTTACCAGCTGAATGTGATAGCAATTAAAAAAAAGTTCCTATCAGTGTAGTAGGAGAGGTTGTTGAGGGGTGTGGTAAAATGCAGGAAAAAAAGGAAGAGAGCGAGAGGTGCAGTAGATATTCTTTCATAAAAACAAAGATCGATATCGGCAGCTCATGACACGTTCTGATCACAAACCATGACATAGAAGAGAACAAAAACAAAACTGCAAGGTTGATTGGAAGGAAGCCTTGGGAGAGGTAAAGTAATGAAGACGGTGGTGATGTGATTTGGTGAAATGTGCAGAAAGAAACTCAGCTCAGACGCACTTTCACTGAGACAAAAACACACTTCTAAAGAGAGAGAAGTCAACTCGCATCCACTAATGCAAAATCTCCCTCGTCCTTCAGTGTGTGTGTATTTGTGTGTGTTTGTGAGAGAGTTTATCTGGGCACCGAGAGACCGAGAGACAGCCAACGACTGATAAAACAGCCGCTGCCAGGAAAGTCTGAAAAGCGGAGAGATTAGATGACAGCATCTGCAAAAGACCACAGAAGAATTTATCCAAATAGATGCCAAGATGTTACCTCGAAATAAAAAAGTGAGGAAAACACACACGCAGCACCCCGTCAGAGTCACATATCAGCCACACATCAGTACTGCAACTGCATGCGATACATAATATATAAAAAAGATGAATAAATACAATGCGTCTGCAGAGCTGAAGTGAAGAAAAATGTAAAATGAGCAGAAAATGTAAAGTAAAAGTATCACAGTTTATTTCTGGAAATCCTGGAATCACATTGTAGAAAACCACCCCGTATTAATAACCCATTTACTACAGAGACACTCATCATGTCAAGTCATGTCATTATTCATTCATTACTATTTAATTTCATTAATATTTAATGCATGTCCTACTCTGCTTCCAATATTGAGCCCATTTTCTTAAACATCGTTTTCCTCCTCCACACAATGATTCAACAAAAACCCAAGTGTACGCGCTCACAATATCACTGTGATAGTTGAAACAAACTAACGTTGACCTCTCGGGACACAGGACAGCCTCCCATGTCACACACTTTTCTTTCGTACATATATATAACCTTTTTGTTTTCTTTTTGTCTGCTCTTAGACGTTAGTTTCAGTCATTGTTTTTAATTGTTGTTCTCTGTCAATGTTATAATCACTGTCTGTAGTGGCTGCTCATCAATGTTTGTTTTATTGTTAGTTTATGTCTTTCTTAGAGTGTTGTATCATGTGTTTTATTTCTCAACAGCCTAACCAGGGACAAGGACTGCAAATATACACTGCATTGGTTGCATTTTAATTAGGTGTAACAACGCCTACATGTGTTGTCCCTGTCAAATAAACTGATATATTAATAACGCCGTATTAACTGAGCCTTGTGCTACTTAGAGAGCTCAGAATAGTGTTAAACATTGGTCACCCTGAGCGAGTGAACCAATGTTGTCATGCTCTCAAATACAGTGTAAAGCTACTATAAACTGCATATTATACATTATTATACATATCATCATAAATATCATCACCAGACACGGAAAATATATACAATTCAGCAAAATGAGAAAGTTTAGCTGTCATTAAAGTATCCTTTGATTAAACTTTATTGTTGTTTTATTATCCATTATCCATTTTAATTTTATTTATGGTAAAACAATAGTAGGGAGTCATTGCAAAGAGAATGAGTTACATGAAACACTCAAATTAAATCCCATGTCAGGACCGTCTGAACTACTTTCATGAAGTTTCTACTGACTCAATATTTCCTTCTCTACATTCACATCTCTGTGTTTTGGTTGCTGCAAAATAAATTGGGGTCCATTAGCAGACCTTGCTTATTCAAATTATTTCAAAAGCATAAAGCTTTAAAGACAACAACAACAACCACAACAACAAAACAGTCATTAAAGCATCGGGTAAATCATAATTTAGACCTGTGCTCTGTTATTTTCACAGTTTTAATTGCTTGGTGACATTAGAATATTGTTGTTAATATCGAGGCATAATTTGAAAAAGGGTCAAGAAACACAAAACAAGACTGAAACCTTCTAACAATTTCAAAAATGAGGTTTTCACAGTTCCACAAGGACGACCACTGAAGTACGGCTTTAATCAAAGTTTTGAATTCTGCTCCAACTCCAACGAGAGTGAACCCTCAGAGAATCCATACAATAATTTGGGCGATCTTACCCTTTAAGACAAACATCCAGCCTTGAGTTCAAGTAATTGCTTTTGTTGTCATGCTGACACCTAAATGCTCAGTAGTGGCTTCATTCAAACATGACTGTTACGAAATGGACCTATAATGCTCACGAGGTGGGATGGCTGGAGAAGAGCAGCGAGATGGAAAATAAAAATACGAAGGGGGGAAGGTGGTCTGAGGTCTCTCACAGGCTGCTTCACTGATTAATTTTAAAGATGATTTTGCAGTGGAGGTAAATTAATGACTGTGAGCACGAGGGGCGCTTGCTCTCACTTCTCAAGAGTGGATCCCCTCATAGATGTACTCGCATTTCATCATTTATTAGATAGAATCTAGAAATGCTGCTGCTTGTCTCCTAATCAGTCCCACTGCAGGCACAAAGATGCTTAAAAATGATAAAACTGGAGGTTGTGACCTGTTTGCTCACATGCTGCCGCAGCTGTAAATTTTGTTGTGGATAATAATGCTGTTGGCAGCGCTGGCATGCATGAAAGCTGATGATTTTGGATGGCTGACAGGCTTTTCCCCTGTACTGGGAAACAAACAAAGAAAAAACACATTACTTTAGACTGATTGGACATGTTAAAAACTTCCTCGACCTCTCAAAAGCTGCTCAGTCTACGAAAACATCTTTCAGAGCCGTGGTAAGGGGCTAATATTCAGAGAAAAACCTCAGAGAAGATTAAAGTTGTAAATTTATGATAAATAAATGATATTTTCTGAGATTAAAGTAGTAATTTTTACAGATTTACGAGAGAAAACCTCAAACATTCTCCAAGATTATAAAGTCATAAATGTGCCCTAAAAACTCATCATTCACATTATTTTGGGTTAGGGTTACATTAAAAAGATTTCTGTGCAAGAAATGTGATAATTTAGTGATCACACTATTATTACGCTCTTAGGAAGGTGAAACAGAACATGCTTTTAACATGATTATTTGTTTACACTGGTGCTTCTGTGGCCTGTCACTTAATGTGACAACATTTAATCCAGAATTTAGTGGTATCGGAGATTGGCACCATGTCTTTTACTGAAAAGTGTTTAATTTGAGTGTTTATTCAATTAAGAGGCAGACGTGTAAAGTTTGACATCACATTGACGTGATAAAGTGCACGTCTGACAGACACTTTAAAGGAGTTGCAGCAAGAAGCAGAGCAGAGCCCAGAGACTTGACCCAAACCCCCCACAGAGAGAGAGACAAAAATCCCTTACAGTCACACTGTCACTTCAGAGGAGAGTCCTCTCTTCACTGTCACTGCTGCAGACAAGTCCACCTCTCCCCCAGCCCTGCGCCTCCACACCACTGTGCTCCACATGAGAGATGCTATCTCCCTCCTGGAGATGAAGCTGGTGGAGCTGAGGGACAGAGGTCTGCATCTTGGCCCAAGTCCCACCGGATGTGATGGTGCTGACATATTTCACTGCTGGTGTGGTTCTGTGTGACGGCGCCATCAACGGCCGACACCATACAGTGTTTGCATTTTCTTTGCATTTCAGATGTTTCCAATTTGTGTGCGCGCATTTGGGCTTAATGTTAAGTGGTCATAAGCTTGTCAGTAGTGTGGAACTGTTAATATATTGCACCTTGTTTTCTGTCTCCACATGCTGAGTCATCTGCCCAGAGGGGGAGCTGGAGTTTGAGGCAGCCTTTTTATGCTGAGCAGCAGGAAGTGTAAAGAACCAACTCCAGTTTCTGGGCAGGGGAACTCTAAGATACAAAACACTCGGAGAATGGCAGCATGTGGACATTTTGTTGGGTTGTTGGTGGGATTATTATTTTCACTGTGTACAGTTTCAATTGTTTACTTGTATTTTGTTATTGTAAGTTGTTGGGCTTATTTAGGGTATTTTTAATTGTATCGCTAGGCTAGCCTGTGTGTAGAGAGACCTCATTTAAGTTAATGTGCTCAATTGAATTTGATTACTACTTTTTCCTTTTGATTTGATTAAAGATTGCTCCCTCAGTAACTGCTCTGACAAACAAAAACAACCTCCCCTGATTAGTAAAGAATACTTTTGGCAAAACAAAGTGGCTAAACGATGCGATAACGCAGGCCGCATTTGAACAAGTTAGGTGAGAAAATGCCCACACCGTACTTGTGGAGAAAGTGTGTGTGAGCGCCTCCTTGTTTGAGTGTGTGTGTGTGGGTTCATGTGATCACATGTGAGCCGCCTCCTCTTTGAAGATTTAACATAATCCGGGATGCCAGATTAGAGCTGGTGTCAGAGGGCTACGAGCCGCAGGTTGCCAGATTGGGCTGCAGCTAAGTGAAGTCTGTGGGATCATGGACACTGATAGACAGAACAGATAACATGGCGGGTAACACTGGCAGAGAGGACAAGAAGGGGATTTAGAAAGCTACTGTTGACCTCTGCTGATGGGGTCAAGCTGTTCATTAAAGAAATGGTGGCATGTGCCTTTATCAGCCTTTTCCAGTCCTATCCTCTGATCCCCTTTATCCGCCTATCCCTCTGTCTCACCGGCTTTCATGTTGAAAAGAGGCCACACACACTGACACAGACACACACAAAGACGTTCGGCTTCTTCCGCTGCTCTCTGGGCATTGTTACAGTGGGCTACATATTCACGAGCCGCTTTACACGCCCACGCGAAACAAAAAAACAACCTTGCCAAGAGCCTTAATCAAAGCATCAGTGTAATTCCAACCACTCCTCTCTCGCCCTAACACCCCTCACAGTCACCTCAACTCTCACTGCAGAGGCGACAGAGGGCACAGAAGAAAGGAAAGATTCAAGTAATTTTGCAAGAAAATGATTAAAGAATTGCAGAAACTGACAGAGAATTCGAGGATACAGAGCACATATGAAGTAAAACTCCTCAGCTGGGTTACATCTGTGCAAACATGACAGCTTTGGACGAGCACACACAAACATACATGTAAACTCTCAGGGCAGCCAGGTGTTAAAACTCCTCGTGCGGCAGGTCCTGCACTTGTAAAACCTTACATCTAGGAGCGTGACTGAAAGCTTTCATCTTTCTCAGGCAGCTCGAGTACATTCAGAGCTTTTTTCGAAACTGAAAGAGAGTGAAAATCCCTCCTACACGGGGCAAAGGGATCGCAGATATGCACTCTAACTACTGCTGTAAAGAAAGAAAAGGTCCTTCTTGTGCTTAAATGCAAAATGTCCAAAAGGGCTCTTGCCTTAGCACTCGCAACTGGTGAGTGTGTGGCAGATTTTTAAATAAAAATCTCGGAGCACCAACCCTCCTACACACACTGATCACATCATGAGAATAATAAAAAAACGCTGCTCCTGTGGTGAATCTGCTTTTTTCAGCATATTTATTGATTAAAAGGTGATGGACCCTGTGATCACTAAGTTCATAAAAACTGAACGCAACGTCTGAAGCTGACAGATGCAAGTTCGAAGACAGTGGTTACAGCTCTGACCAGGACTATGACTTTCAGGCACAACAAGGCATGGTAGGCAGAGACGAGAGAGGCACTAAGTGACAGAGGAACAAAAGAGTCAGGTGAAAAACGTGTAGAACTGGAATATTTTTATATCTTACTCGGTGACTTGAGGATTTATTTCAACCAACCAGAGGTGATTGTGGAAAGACAAACCGAGACTGTTCTGGTGAGTTTTGAATGAAGCGTGTTTAACGATGAGTTGACGAGGCAATTAAGATCGTCTACGTTCTGTTTAGTAAAATAAAAGGTGTGAAAATATCTAATTTCTTTATTTTGTTTACTTCTTGGGATTCAAAGTGGTATTCGGAGACAGGAGGAGTCGAGGCTAGCTTGTTAGCATGCTAACTTCAGTAGATATCTCTGCTTCACGGCAAATAGACGTCTCTGTCCATTTCAGTTTCTTCACACAGTGTGGATCATGTTAAAGTTCATTCATAAAATTATTGTTTAGCTTCCCAATTGCTCCTTACGTTTCAGTTTGGGCCCTCCGTGGGAAAAAGGTCTGGCCCCCTTGGTTAACATAATAGTTTGCAGACAACTCTGTTTCTGTAGAATAAAGGTTAATTTGAGGTGCTCTTTCCCACCACAACTGTCCTTTGAAATACAATCACATTATTTTCACATGTCCTCAGAGGCTGAGACTATTATGCAAATCTGACCCTTGCAAACATTTGAACCCTGGTAATTTCAGCAGAATGTGCAATCAGCTGCAATTATCATATCTGCTCCTTTATTTGTGCAACGCTCCTTCAAATGCATAATGAGTTCACTGCCGATGTATGTCACAGTGCATGCTCGATAAATATCATGCACAGTACTCCAAATGTGTAATAATGTGTGTTACTGACAGAAATAGCTTTGAAAGGACTGGAAACACTATCACACACTGCTGTTTACCACTTGCTCATCCCCACCTCTTCCCTCCCAGGGCTACACCTCTAAGTTATCAAACATGTCATATTAATCATGTGAAGCATATTCTTTTCAATCTTGTTTTATCAAAAAGAAGCGCTTGAAGCAACAGCAGCGTTGATCTGTTGTTGATTAGATTTATAGGCACTAAGTGGGACCAGCCACAACATCGCCGCATATCTTTAAAGCGCTTTTCACATCTTTTTTCACAATGTAAGTCTTTGAATGACAGTGTGAAAACAATATGACAACGTGTCGCTTGTAGAGATACACCTGATTATCACCTGAATGTTTAGCGATAAGTTATTGCAGTTTATATGGATCCATTTTCATCTAGTGCAGTTGGTGAATTACAGTAGCTCATGGTAGTAAGCTAACCATACCATATTCAAAAACATAAATATGAGCTTCTGATATTGTCAATATATGCTCTTGAATAGGATAAGTTTATTTGTTTCAATGTGTTATCAGGAGTATTATTAACAGGGACATTATAGAGTGCAGAAGTCACACCCCTTCTTGTGGACCTCATTGAACCTTATTTTCGGGAAAAATTGTGTACAGTAGTCAATGACTATCTTATCCTGTGCCATGAATTACACATATGATGTTTGTCAATGTAAAAGTGTAAGTACTTTTTCTGTGCTGAGTTGGCGGCCATGTTGGTGCTGGTGACGTGTTGAGGGAGACAATGTAGTTCACTGAGCAGTTTCACACAAAACTAGATGCTATTTTACTTTACTTATTGAAAATGATCTTTTAAATTAACAAACAACATATGTGTAGTATATGTCACAACTCAAAGAAATAAATAATTTGTCTTTCTCTGTTCATTACCATATTTTTTCCGTAATAAGGATGCATGAGGTCCACTGGAAGGGGCGTTACTTTGTCTCTCTATTATTTACATTTAAACATGGCCCCTGTCAAACACTGTGAAATAAAAACACATAATACATAGTGGGTATGTTTGTGCATAATCGTCTTGTTTGGGCTGGATAGGCTAAAAGCAATGAATCAAGTACAATGGTATTTCATTATTAGATTTAATAATCTAGTCTGCTCCAAAAGTGACTGGTCTGGCAGTAGGGTTGACAACTACACACAAAACATGAAACCATGTAACCAAACACCTTCACACACACATTTATATACTCAACATCTCAGTAAGTAAGCTCACACACAGATCTGACTAATGCTTTGTGAACACTACGAGTGACAAAGTCACAAAACAGCCGAGCGTTGCCAGCTACAGTACATTGTCGCTGAGTCACTGTTGGAAGTTGATGCGCTACAAATCAAAGTTGATCTGTGGCGCGCCACGGCTGTCATGCAGTTACAAGTGTCGGGTGTCAGAGTTTCACATTGTCAACTTCCATTGAGATTTCTCATATCCTGTTGCTTTGTGATCAGTAACCTGAGCACACCATGAGAGACCTGTGCAGACACTATTCCAGCCTACACATCCGATAGATAGATTACTTTGTCAAAGTCCAAAGGCAGTTGTTAAAGCAAAATGTAATGCAGTCTTCTGTAGAGTTTGTTTAGCAGTTTCCCTGGAGTGGATACTGAACACCTACTGTAAGCTGAGAAATATGAAGCCTATACAGTACTGTACCTACAAGAAGGAACATCAACCAAAAACAAACAATCCTTTAAAACAGATGAAATCCTCAGATGACTGCAGGCAAACGATCAAGTGTTATTGTTAGAATGTATAAGAGATACTGTACATGCAGGCTTACAGTCACAGATCACAGCCATCATTCACTGAATGAATGGAGCTGCATCTTCGCTTTTCTAAATGTCTGCTCCCATTAAGGCCTCCTAATCTTCCAAAACACAATACACAAATGCACCCTTCATAAGGCAAAAAAACAAACAAAAAACAAACATTTTCTGCTTCTTGAAATGTGCCTCGCTGGAAACTACGTTATGTGGTTTGAGTATTAAGAAATTTGGACAGAGAAAGGCTCTATACACCTACAAAGGTGCTAATTATTTTGGCTAATTATACCGAGAAAGATAAACGAGGCTATCCTAAAAATTACCTAAGGCCGGCAAAACTCCATATAGTAACAAGCAGTAAGCGATTAGTTTATTTTTAACAGCGGGGATGCACCGGCCCCCAACCCCCAACCCCCAACCCATCACATAAGATGATTTAAAATGCATACAAATAATCTTTAAGTTTCCTTTTCTTTAAGGGCTGTAATGATGCTTATAATTATAATAAAGGTAAAAGTTGTCCACATTGACAGGTGCAACAAAAGTAACACCACTGAAGTGAAATGTCAATGAGGAAATGGTCTGTGCACCCACACAGTCCTGAGAGGAGATCCAATCACCCAAATAAGTGAATGACCGTCTTTAAATCAAGATCGTGAAGTGCTCTTACCTGCCAGTGATCAGGAGGAAGAGGGTGAGGATGACGAGGAGGGTAAAGCCACCGACCGCTGCTGTGACGATGACCAACACCTGGCCTTGATCGGAAGCAATGTCTGACGCTAAAGGCGGTGAAGAAGAAGGAAAGAAGCGGAAAAGAAGGTTCAGAGGATTGCAGGAAAAGGGAGAACGGAAGAAGGAAACGGGACAATTATGAGCAGGTAAGGATAATAAAAGCGGGGAATGGGATAGATGGGAAGCAGGATAAAAGAGAGAAAAAAGAGCAAATTTTCATTCCACGTTATCTTAAATTCTCCTCTCCATCAATGCACCATACATACACCATGCACGCTCTCTTGATAGGCAGACATTACAGAGGGACGTTTGATCAGCTCTTTGTGATGCAAAAACCCCTCCGTCAGCCTTCGTACTGGAATGATTCATATGCCTGCTGCTGTTTAATTAATATTATTCATTCATGAAATTGTGATTTAGTCTATGATCATTTGGTTAAATTGGCCCCATTTGATATTCATGATTTTCCCTTTTCTGTGTCTTGTCACAAGGCTAACGAATCCAAGATAATTGAAAGATGATTGCTATTACCAAACTTATTTCTATAATATTTCACGCTTAATGAATATGAATTGGAGATCAGGGTGCGTGGTCGCCAGCCCAGTGAGTGAGGCTCTTTCGGGGTTTATACAGTATTCGGGTGTGTGTGGGTGTTAGGTCGAGAGCATGCATGTGTGCGGGGGGTGTCAAGAGTGCGTGTGCTGGATAAAAGTAATTACAGACCACTCAGAGGGAGGGAGAGTGAAAGTGGCGGTGGCCAGATCACACAAGACAATTCTCCCGGCTGTCAGCCTCACACACTCTTCACATCACTAACTAAGCAGATGTGTTGGACTGATGCTGCTGTAATGAGGTGTGTGTGTATGTGTGAAGAGAGAGAGAAGGGCAAGAGAGGACGGGATGAAAGATGCAAGGTGAGGGATGAGGGAAAAAAAGGATGACAGACGAGAGATAAAGACAAACAAGAGAGAGAGAGAGAGAGCGAGGCGGAAGTGACAGACAAATACACAGACGGATGGGAAAACGAGCGCATGAGACAGTGACTGACAGGCGGAAAGACAGACTGACAGGGAGGGAGAGAGCGACAGGGTCCAAATCTGCTTTCTCTTTCAGATAAAAGGCCAGCCGGTACAAAGGCCCGGCCAAGCACCGTCTGATCCGCAGATAAAGCAAAGCTCTGCAGCTTTGGAAGGGAGAGGACCACTGTGAAGCCAAATCACCCCTCAACAATACCTGACCCAACATAAAAGGGCAGCTGGACCTTTGTATTCTACGAGTAGACTTGCAATAAAGCTACTGCTCAGACACATTAAAAAAAAAAACATTGAAAATACACCGAACATCAAGGCGGTATTATCAGGCTCCCTTGTTGATTGTATTCAATTTTTTCAATTGCCACTGCAAGTGACGGGCGGATCACCCACATGCAAAAATAGGACCATGGGGTAGGTACTGCTTGTGATTTGACAGGATGGGGTTGTACGTCATACTCAAGGTATGTAAAAGGTTTACAGTGAAAATGTAGTTGACTAAATGGACTAAAACGTATACGAAATAACAATAATGGGACAACATTTTTTTTTTTTTTATTTAGAAATAACTGGGAATGTAGAAACAAAAGAGTAAGATGCAAAAACATAGACGGAGGATGCTGTTATTTTCCCATGTTTTTTAAAAATCAAAAATATTTCAGTCTTTTTCAACATTGCAATTCTCAACTACATTTCCAGAAAATCCAATCCAGAAGTAAACAGTGCACGCAAGCATAGGAACTGTGAAAGTGACTGTTGAGCAGTCAAATATCAACTATTGTTATGTAAACTTTAACTCTATTATCAGACCAGTTCATAGTTTAACCTCTTCTAGGTCCTAACGACACATTCAGAAATAAAAAAAGGACTAAAGTGTGGTTGATGGTTGGAAGATGATCTGCTGTAATATGCATAATGTTGCATGTCTGTATATGTAAATGTGATGTTGTAGTGCTTGTGACTGCATGACTCAGTTTCCAGGATTGTATCAAAAGTTGCAAGTTGAAATCCTGCTATGGATTCTCCTGTTGGTGGGCTCACATTCAACCTTATCATCTGCTGTTGTGCCCCTTGGTGCAGGTGGCCCTGAGTGCTGCTCCAGGCTATGTGAACTTCATCTGACCCTGAACTGCAGCATGAAGCAAGCATCCTCTATATGTGACTTTACTGTCGTGAAGATGAGAAACACTCAAACATAAAACACATGCATTTTGATTGTGTTTGGGACATTTTCTACATTAAGATTTTAACTCATTTTTTTAAATGATCTCAGGCTAAATGACAAAATTGATTATTTTATGCAAAGGAAATAAATGTCTTCACTGGCCTTGATACAGCGCATGAACTAATACATGGATTCTGAGTCTGTCTTTTCAAGTCTTTTCGTGTAAAGTGGACTCATTTATGACCCCTTTCAGCAGTCTCATCACAAACAGGTACCAAAAGTGAGATGTTTTCTTTGCTGCCATTACTTTACATGCTTTATATTCAGAAAAACTGCACTTTCAGTCTTTAGTCTTATATAAACCTAATGCCAATTATGATCTTGACCCCAGTCGTTTGCAGGGGTTAGATGTACAGTAGCAACACACTTTGGATGATTTTCTTTATCTTTTCATTTTGCTGTGACAAGACTGTCATCAGCAGAAAAAATACACAAATTAACATTGTTCAGACCTACTTTTACCATCAGTCCTGAGTGATATCGTCACAAGGGGACAGCTCCAAGCACAGGTGTGAATGCAGTGAGGACCCATTTGCGATCCGATCACAAGCGGTCACTCGCGCTGCATATTGAAACGTGTTAATGCCAGGTGCAAACTGATGGACAGCACGGTAATAAGGGGTCTGAACTGGCTGAGAGACAGATGTATCCGTCCACAGAAACAAGTGCTGCAGATGGTTTCGGGTACTTACAGTCTCCAGTGGTTTCGTATTCATATTTATGGGAGTAGGAACTGTATCCAGCTGGCGAGCGGGTGCGTACACTGAAGACGTACCAGGTCGCTGGTTTGAGACCTGAGATGATCACACTGGGAGCTTTGGTGCGCGTCGACGAGTAGCTCAACTGCTCATGTTCCTGTGGGGGAGAGTAGAAGATGATCAAAATAATCTCAGCGATACAGAAATGGTACACACCAAAAGTTATCTAGTCGCTGACGGCCAGATTTACCCACAGGACTGTGCAAATTTGTGCTGCATCTACTCTTGATTTACACTCACAATATGCATGTAATTACTCCAATCTCTACTGAAGATGGGTTTAATTTGTCATGCACCTCTTCCCTTCATCATTGTGGATGTTTTAGCAGGATATAATCTCAGGTTAACAGTGTTGTATGTGACTGGTTAATCAGTGGACTGTACTGCTGTGCCAGGATGTTAAGGGCCATTTAGATTTTCTTTAAAAATAAGAATCTGGAAATATCTGTTGATTTTTGAGCCAAATTATGGGTGTGCCCTACAATTTTAGAGTGGACCTGGACACAGGCCGAAAGAACTGTACCTTCTCATAATATTTGATCTCGTAGTCGAGGATGGGGAGTGTTGTTTGTTCTGGTTGCTGCCAAGAGAGAGCAATGCTGTTCGGAGAGGCCCAGTCCTTCTTCAGAGCCCCAATTAGAGACGGACCTGGTTTGAACACAAAACAAACAGACATCAGCTTCATCGTCATTAGTGGAGTCCTAAGAATTTAATGAGTCCGGCCATCCTGGTGAGTATCCTGATGAATACAGTGAGTAAAATTAAAAAAGGGTCAAAGCATTACAGATAAAAACAGCACTGAGCTGCAAAACAGACTTAAATTCAAAAGATAACTGAAGATTCACTGTTCATCAACGCAAGATTCCTCTCTAATCATCCTGCCCTTCTAACTTCTTTTCAACAGACACTTGAAGAGAGAAATAATAACTACATCTTTTATATGGTAAAGACTTTATACCTCCATTCACCTGAAAAAAACTGTGATTGTGTTGAAATGTGTGCTTGTTACAGCTCTGTAAATCCCAAGGTCACTGAAAAAGCTTTCTTAGATTTACTTGAATTTAATTAGCCATATATATTGTTTACAAGATGTATTTAGCTGAATTTTATGTTAAATTGCATTCCAAGAAATCCACACACACACACACACACACACTAGATTAACACCTGTCTACCATGTTTCAAAATTATCACACACCCCATGTTCACACTATAGCCGATAGTTTAAAATAAGGCTGATGATCGTACAGGCGTTTCAGTGACTTGACGCTGAAAAAAATAAAATAAAATCCTCACAGCTTTTCCCGACGCCTGTACGATCATCTTGTTTTAATTGAAAATAAGTAGAGGAAGCTACATCTTCTTCTCTTCGACAGAATTACATTAGCTTTGCTCTATGAATTTCTGCTGGGTAAATAATTGTGCTGAGCTCCCAAGAGAGGTCAGCAAATGTAAGTGCCCTGAGAGTCATTATTATAGATTATAACATCTAATGTTACAGAGCTGACTCATTATGCAGATATAAAATGTAGGCCCGCTTTTCTCATGTGTATTCAAAGTGAAATGATGACACTGACACTATTTTTTTCAATTATTCTACAGTATTAAGTCTGGAGAAGCTGTATATAGTCCTTATTCTGTCTGTGGCTGGGTATTAGGGGAAGCTTTGGGTTCAGGGGAAGCATGGGGGATCAGGGATGGGGGGTGTAGGGTTTGGGGGTTGTGGAGCAGAGTCTTGGGGGTTAGGGTTTGGAGGCCAGATAAGACGAGGGATGTAGGGGTTTGAGCTTGTTAGCCGGAGACCTACTGCTACTTATCTGACAGCTGGAGCTGAAAGTGAACAGCTCTGTCCTTTTCATCCCTCTCTTACTTTCTTCTCCTTTTCTTCACCACCTGCTTCTTTTTGTCCATTCGCTCTCCATCTGTTGTTGGCTTTATGTCTTCATACCCTTACACATAGTTTTTTAAATGTCCTTTTTTTAAAGTCCCTCCAGCGCATTACCAAATCCCCCCCGCTCACTCAGAGATGGAAGAAATTAATTATCAGTATAACAGGGAGCAGGAACTCAAAAAGGAGTCCAGACTTGGCTGGAAGGGAATGTGAGACATGGAGATTTAAGTACAGCTATAACCCAGAACCTATAACTTTTCTAGTCTAGATGAATAGCTCCATCCAAAAGTCTTAACTTCACCATTCTTGCAGACTCGCTGGCTTTGTGGGCTGTCCAAATCCACAAATCATTCAGTCCACAAGGGGCCTAAAGCAGACCTTTCGCAGACTTCCAGAGAATCTACTTGGGATGCAGACATTCATTGCAATACGGGACGTCGTTGTTTTTCCAATTGCCAACCATCCATCCATCCATCCGTCCATCTATCCACCTTCGATGCACCTTCTATGAATCTATGATGGTCCTCTTTAACAGACGAAAGGGAGTATAGTGTTGTTGTTTATTTATAAGGCTCTCCTCCAAAAACTACAGAGTTACCTCTGCATTACCTCTGTAGTACTGAGAATGTCAGGTCACAGAACATTTTGACATCAGTTGTACCTCCTGATCCCACTGAACAGAAGGTACAACTAATGTCATAATGAAAATAAAGAGGACTGCAGTATGGAGCCACAACCCATTATCCTGCAAGCAAGGCCAACCATGAAGCAAGGAGGAAGAAAAGTAAGGCACATTTCAATCTATTGATCAAGTTGTTTAAATACATACTTATACTTATATGTGCCAAAATATCATATGAAATATGTACAGCTTTGAACTTTGAAAGTGACGGTGGATCTGAATGTCACAAGATTTGAGTTAGAGAAATGAATAGAGAAAATCAGCATACGGTATGGTGCATTGGATTTATTATGTAGAATTTTCACCTCAGGCAACTTTGAATATACTGATTTCTAGAGATACTTACTGGCATGGACTCCACAAGTTTGTGCAAAACCTGACCTTTCCTCCACAATCACCTGACCTCAACCCCCTTGAACATTTATGGGGGGCACCTGAAGACTGAGAAAGCCAAGTGTTCTGCAACATCACAAGAAGCATCTCAAATCATGCCGGGACAACATGACTCATTAGGTCTATCACAAACTTGTGGAGTCCATGCCAGCTCGAGTGCATGCTAGCATTAAAGCAAAAGGGGGACATACCAGACATGAAGACATTTCTCAATGATCCAACTTTTTACTTGAATTGAGGTCACTTGAGGTTGAATTGCTAAGCTGATTTCATTAATTGTAATGAAAAATAAAACAGTATTACATTAGAAACAAATGCAAAAAAGAAATATTTGAGTGGTTTTAGTGGTCAAATAACTCATCGATATGAGTTAACCATTCATGAAAAATGAATTAACTCTTGATTTTTTGGGGAAAAGAAGTCTCTCTATAAGTGTATGTATACGCCATCGCTCACATTGTAGAAATACTATACACACACATGTTGACCATTATTCAAGTGCCCAACTCATGGTTACAAGTGGCTAAAACACGCAGTTAATCAAGCGGCCAGCAACTCAATAGTTTTGACTGGATCACATCTCGGTGACCCTGAAAGGTGGAGGTGCTGGAGGGTTCAGGTGTTTTGTGCAGCATCTAGTATAGAGTCCCTTTACTCTAAATTCATTTTAATGCTTGGCTTCTCCTTAATAACCTCAAACTTAATAGCCATTTAAAATTTGGTAGGTTGCCTGAAATGTTAGCAGAAATAGAACAACACAATATCATGCGTGAGTGAAAATATTAGCATAATCAGCAAGCTCAAAGGGCATGGTGTGTGTACACATACATGTATATGTTGGGGAATCTGTGTGTGTGTGTGTGTGCATGTTTTTCTCTTAAACAGAGAATATGGAGCAACTGGAGGAGAAAATAAACCCTCTTTTTTTCCAGCAACACAATAGGCCAACTGACATCTTATTAGGTGTTATTATTACACATAACCTCTCATATGAGCATTTTACTCTGAGCGCGCTCATATCCTCTGCTCCGTCAGTCCTCAGTGGCAGAGAAAATTCATCTCAGGGGGATTTTATCTGATCTAACTCTGTCTAATGAACCACTCTGTTGAAGCTGCGACGTTGCAGGGTTTCCTGCGCTGCTAATGCCAGCTGGGTACAACGGTGGCGGCAGGGCTGTGTGGTTTGCGGCTAGAGTCATGCAGTGGAGGCATCAAACTAAGACACAGCAAGATGGTTGGCATATGCTGTTAGCATATTGGCCCCTGATAGGGAACAATAAACACAGCCTAAATACAATCTCCCTCTGACTCACAGATTCGAATCAGCCTCCCACCGCAAGGCACTGCAAAATGCACACTCGCTCGGGTTGTGCAAACAGACAAGGGAACACAGTTTGCAGGAAGAACATGCACACAAGACGTGTGCACACACAAACAGTCGAGAGCCAACATGTGTAAAAAAACAATGTTTGCTGGAGAGGCAGGACCACTGTCTGGCTGGCAAAAAATAATAGCCAGTAGAAATGTGGCAGCTCAGCTTAAATGTCAAGACAGAACTCATCCCGACACAACACTGAGATTCTTTACCACGAGTAAAAGCGATCATACAGGAGTCACAGTTACTCGAATTGAGCCATAATTTCACCTCTGGCTGGTTTTGAAGTTGCTGCACTCTGTGAATGTAATCGGATGTGGTCTAGACACGTTCTGGGTTGTTTGATAAACACAATTGTTTGATAGGAATCTAGTTAATTAAGAAATATAGATGTGTTATTGTGTTGTCGCTGTTTTAGTGACATTTTTGTTTTGTTTGTTTTTGTCTCTATAATAGGCTCTGTTGTTATTAAGTTATTTCCTTAATTTTTTATCTTTATGTTTGGCTTATATTGCATGTTCCTGTCCTACCAATATTGGTTGATTCTATTATTTTATTTCTTGTAGTTATTGCGATTAAACAGACTCTATAATTACTAGCAGCTACTCTGTGGAAGCTAATGAGGATCCTTTTAAGGATAGAATGTAATGGGCTTTTAAGACTAGAATTAGTGTTGAATAAACTGTACATTAAATAGATAGACATTTATATAATTAAAGTTTGAGGATGAGAAGCCCTAAAACTGAACTGAGTGTAAATATGGATTCTTAGACCATATGCTACAGTGGACACCCATCTACATGGAACCTGGTTTCTTGCAAACCCTGTTAATAACAGACCCACTGTCGGGTTTGGCCTCGCCTACCCATGAAAACAACACGGTCTCATTCTGTGGTCAAGATAGCAATAACAAACAAAAATGTCGGCAATGTATGTTTCTGCAAAGCATGGACATGTTGAAACTTTACATTTCCATGTTTAATTTTCATTCTTATCTTGTGACAACGCTGTGCTCACGCTCTGGTTAGTTTAAGGCAAACTGCCACACTCACACACTGTCCTCGAGCGGATCTACGGGTCTATTACACACTTGAGACCGGGCTGATACATTAGTAAATACTTTCAACTCAAGCTTCTATATTGAAGCATAGATATCATGTGGTCCCATCTATAAGCAGATCTGAATTCTTACATCACACTTATTCCACTTGGACAACATTTTAGTTGACTTGATTGAAGGTGAAGCACACTAGACTTGAGTCTGCCTCTGTGTGCTCAGTGAGTGCATATTGTTTATTCCTCAAGGGTGGAATATGAAACACATCGCTGTCTCCAGGCATTAGCGAGACACTTCGAGGACACAGGACACAGCAACCGTCGTTAATGATTCTGTGTTTGGGTTATTAGAGATTCAGCATGAAATCTGCCAGAGGAAACTTGCTCTCTTTCTCTGAGATGCAGCAGCATTGGAAAGCCATTAGAAACACCAGTCAATTACGATGCCCAATGGATGGATTTTCCAGTCAAGCGTGGTTAGGCTCAACGTAAACTAATGGGGAGTCTTTAAATGAGCTTGACCTGCATATGATTTTAATTAGCTTTCCTGCCCTAAAGGCTTCCATTAACTGTTTGAAAAAATCAATAGAGCCAGTATTGATGCTGTGCGAGAGCTTAAACGATGTCCTAACACCACTGATTCACTGCCGATAGAGAGACGGAGTGAGAGAGAAACACACACACACAATATAGGTGCTCTTGTTTACAACTGTCATATTGACACGTCCGTCTCTTTTCCAGGTGTCTGGTTGTGTTTGTCCTGCGGCCGACCCAAATTGGTCTTTCAGCAGGCATCTTCATGGGTGAATAGAATCAAAAGATTCAAGGGAACAAACACACACACTTGCACACACGCTGTACAAACATGCAAATTCTTGATTCACCCGGATTTGATTTAAATTAGTTCAATTCAATACCATTCGACTCAATTCCAAGCACTGCCAGCGATTGACAAGTACATGGCGTGCTTCAGAAACACTTTGTAGCTGCTTCAGGGAATGAATGAATAAATTGAAGTTGTCTCCAATGTACCACACTGGGACCTCAAGTAATCAGTTGGAGCAATGTCATATTTGTCGAATCTGCGGGTAAACATTTGTGCGTGAGCGTAACTGGGTTTTTTTTTGTGCCGCTTTTACAAACAGCGGGACAAAACTGAAGTGACATGGGGTCTGCTTTGGGGACTATCATCATTACCCTTCATTAATGCTGGAGGTTATTCCCATTACACTGTGGGTCATCTGCTCTCTTCAATGAACTCCAAGTGTTAACACACAGACCAAACCACAGAGACCCACGATTAAAGAGAGTTGGTATCCAGCTTAAATAAGTGACTGATCTACGCAGCTCAATCAAGCACAGCGTAATTGAAATTGTTACCCCATTAACGCTGACCTCTGTGTTATCCACCTGAGAATCAGATCTCAATATGTGTCTGTTTGTTGGAGTGTGAAGGTGCACAAGGAGCAGTTTGACATTTTTAGCTTTCTTGTTCAGAGTTAGAAGAGAAGATCGATACCTCTGCCAACCATTGGTTTGTGGACTTCCATTTTGAAGCCTCAAATTTGGCATTACAGCAGTCACCATCTTGGTTTTTTGAAGCCAGAAGGGACCATATTTGGGCAAGAGGGTGGCGCTGCCCATTTTCGACAAAAAGCGAAGTGCTGGTTCTGGGCTGGTGCTAGTACTGGTTCAGAGTTGATTCAACCTTTTTTTTAGTCTCCCGTGGATAAGTCAGAACACGCTATGCCACGCTTAAGCTGTTTTTTAAACAGCGGTCATAGGTTTTAGTTGGTCCTTGGTCACGATAACCCCGCCACCAGCTCCTGACGTAAACGGCCCAGGCCAAGAGCTAGTTCTTTCACACCTGGACTGCCTTGGTCAAAAGGGTGACTAAGAACCTGAGGAGGTGATGTGGTAGCAGCTTGTAAATCACAAGGTAGTCACGCCCTAAAGCATGTCCTGCTTTATCATCTATTTTACTCTAGATGGCTGTATGCTGCTGCATGCTGTATTGAAGCAGAAACTAGGGTTTGAGAACATAAACTCATGAGGAAAGTCTTCACTGAGGTTGTAAATCAAGTGAGAAGTAGGGTCATTTGCTCATAAGCTTTCATACAATTGGACTTCTTTTTGCAACCGCTGGAGCAGTTGTATTGTATAATCCACACTGGCTTCACTTTTTAGACCCCTGAAGCTCTGTCCATTATTTTTACTGTCTATGGTCTTTGCATAAACTAGAGACATGAGGTAATTAGCTTAGCTTAGCATAATGACTGGGAGGACGGGAAAACAGCTTATCTAGCTCTGTCCAGAGGAAAAAAACAACAACTGACAGTTCCTCTAAAACCCACTTATTAACATGTGGCATCTTGTGGTTTTACAGGAAGTTACCTGCCTCCTTGGTGAACAATTCCCTGGAGGTTGCCAGGCAACCAACTGAGAAGCTGCATGAAAGTAATGCAGAGAAACAGTTACACCCTTCAAACCCTCAACTCATTGTTTTACAAATGAGATACAACGTGGGAAACAACACTGAAATAAAATGTTACTGCCTCTATAATTGGCTGTGTCATGCAGCCACTTAATTTGTAATTATTGCTAAAATGGTTGCCCAAAAACAACTTCTTCCACCATGTTGGATTGCTGAAAGATAATTACTGTGCTTGTATGTCCCCTTTTAGCACAGCAGCACCCAAGCACGGGACTTATCTCAAATTATATAGGAGCTCCAGGACAGCAATAAAGAAAAGGTCTATTCCAACCGAACCAAAATACTCCCAACATAATAAAATGTCTGAAATTAATACAACTATTGCCATTGGTTTAAATTGTGGAGTGATTTTGGTCTGTCACATATCGTTTTCCTTCATCTGTTTCTGCAAAGATTAAACTTTCGCAGCATGTTTGCTCGGAGAACTTTTGGAAGCTTCTTCAAAGATGATACCTGTCATTGCATAGCACCTGTGCATAGATACATAATGCCTGCTTTTGAATCCATTCCACTGTGTACCTACAGTAGTTTTACATTCCAACCTCCATCTCCTTCCCTACAATCTCCATATAAAGTGCTGCAATTTGCCGGCCAATCATCTACAGCAATCGCTCACCCCACTGTGGTGCTATGTGTTTTTTTTTTCTCGAGGCGTATTGTTGCCGCCTGCAGTCTCAGAAAGGAAAAATGGATGTGACCCCTGTGACACTAAATAGCTGTCAACCGGATCTAAACTGGGACAGTTTCTTGTTCTCCCTTGGTACACCTGCAATCCCCCCCCCTGCTGTGGTGGCTGTCTTGAGTATGACAGTGGAGAAAAGCTACTTAGACTCCTTTGCCCCATCCAGATGGTGGCTACAACAGTCACCTGCACCATTTATCATGTGTATCTGCTGAGTACAGGGAGTTAAGAGGTAATTAAAATCATCAGTCACGCAACAAAAGCGAGGATCGGAGAGGCAGAGAGGAAAAGAGAAAAGGAAAGAGACCTTTCCGTGAGTTATTTCTAGCTTTTTTCTGTTGCTTTGAGTTGTGGTAGGAGAGTGGAGAAAATAGGAGTTGGGTAACTACCAAAAAACAGAATAAAAGAGATCCAAATCAAAGGAACCCAGTGAGACAAAGTCTGACTTTGGATGGACTTTGACTTGCAAACAGTCTATAACATTTAAGCCTTTGTCTTCTTTTAAAAAAGACAGACAAAGTGAAAAGAAGAAGTGTTGTCTGCTGTCTCGTAGAGGAGGATTGTGTGCTAGCTAGCCTGTCTGACACTCTTGAGGTCCCGTCTTTAATAGGGTCCCAGCTTGCCACCGATCCCTCTTGTTCCCAATTAATGGGGATGTGGAGAAGCAATGACGTGTGGGAAAGGCCAGTGAAACCGACCCTATACTTGCCCACCACGATCAATACTCATTTGGCCTCCACCTCCTTTTCCCCCAAAAGTAATTAATGAAAAGAACGGAAGTATCTGGCCGCTGACAGTTGATTTCCCTGCCGGTCCCTGTCCTTAACACCCTGTCCGCTTCTCATGCTGCTACTTAAAAGCTTCATTATGGCTGAAACCAAGCATTCAGTATTGGAAAGTGACACAGATGTGGGCAGACACAGATGTCGATGCGCATATTGTTCTCACTTGTCTGAGAATGAAAACCTAGAAGAAGAGGTGTCATTCTCACCAGTCAAGTGTAGTCAGATGTAACACTCTTGCATTTTTTTTATGACATTTATAAAGGATAAAATATGGAGTTCTTCTCATCAAAAATATCTTTTTTTGGTCATCACTAACATAGCTGGAAATTGTCCCGAGGTCTCCTTTAAAATATCCAACGGTGTCACACCTACAAATGTTGAAATACAGTCTCAAACTACTGTCGCTGGCTTGGCAGCCATCCCGCCTGTAACTCCTCCACCGTCCCCTCCACCTACAGATATGACAGACCAGGTCATAAACATGTAACGTGAACGTGATATGACAGTGGTTTGCAGAAGATTAAATGCCAACATTTTATCCTGGTGACTGGGTTGGCTTACTTATAATGGAAGTTAAAATTGAAGAATATGATATATGATAAGATGGTAATTATGTCTATCCATGTCTGGTTATCCGCATTTTTTAATTAGTTTTGTATTTTGACCTTTTCATCTAATATGATTGAGCTTGCTTAACATGTTATTGTACAATAGATAGAACCACACAGCAAAAATGAAACAGGCCTTGCTTTAATGTTCCTTATACGCTCTGTATATTTCACACAACGCATGTCCATCAGTAATGCTGAAAAAATGTGGTCCCAGTAAGTTGTAAGTTTCTGTCTTACAGAAACGTAATGGAACTGGAATTACAGCCTTGAAGCTGTCTGCCTCCGCACAACAGTCAAGTTGCAGACATGGACAGAACATTTTAATGTCACAGCGAAGTTGAGCTTTGACCTTTTGGAAAGGTCATCACTTCATCATTTTATCCCCTATTAGACATTTGTGTGAAATTCTGTTGCAGTTATCATATTAATTGTTGAGAAATTGACTAAATGTGTTTTTGTGAGGTCACAGCGACATTGATCTCAGACCTTTGAAAGCCAAAACCTGATCAGTTCATCCTTTAGTCCAAGCGGACATTTCTGTCAAATTTGAAGAAATCCCCTTGATGTGTTTCTGAGATATCTTGTTCATAACAATGGATTGGACGTATGGAAAACCCGAAAACATATTTCTGCATAAAAATGTTGGTTTAAATTATTTCCGAATTGATTTTTCTAGCCCTTAAACATACCACATGGCTCGCCTTTGACTTCAAATCAAATTCACTGATTATATTATAATGGTGATGGCAATGACAGTGATGATTTTAATTCATTATGATTATGGCCTTCAGTGGACACATTTAATTTTTGCATGATCTAAACGCTGTTCCTGTGGGTTCCTACACATACAGGAACTAAAGCTGTGGCGAGAAAGAAAATACTTGGACTTGTTACACATAACTAGGGTTAGCACTGCATATCAGAACAGAATGAAAACTTTTTGTAGCTTCAAAAAATCTCCTCTCGTCTCCTCTCCTTTCTGAATAGGGGTGCAGAGGGAGAGGAGTGCCACTGCAGTGGAGGTACAGTATAAATAGCAGTCGACCCTCCTATAGCACCCAGAGCAGGCTCACTGCAGCAGAACACACAGCAGGCAGAGTGGCAATACGCTCTTTCCTATAGAGCTCATTTCAAGCAGGGCCATCTATACACAACCCTGCTGTCAAAGTCAACCACCCTGGAGTTAAAATAGCCTGTAGGGTTGATACAATGCCGTGTGAATGGGTCATGAAGGTTTGCCTGTATATAGAAGACAGCATGCACCTTAAAAGCACTCATAATGCACAAGGTGACAGTAAATGTGTTGAAGACTAATGCAGTCCCTGTTTCACCCGCAACTTCTATAAATGTGTAAAAGGTCACAGTTACATGTTTTCTATGGAACAATGAAAATGCTATTTTACAGAGAGGTTCTCCCTCCCCGTCTTTTTCTTTTGTTAGTGTGGCACTTTACTAAAGTCGACTACACATAATTTTTTACCTCCATGTAGCAGCCTGCAAAAGTGGGACAAACTGATACTTAAGAGAAAGAAAATAATCGATACTAACAAACTATTACTCAGGGAGTGCAGAATAAGGACAGAGCACTAAAAGGCTAATGTCACTCACCTAGCAATGCACATGATGTGTTTAAAAAAAGAAAGAGGTTCGATAAAAGAAAACTTGTCGATGTATTTGATGTCTCACTCTGAATCTATCGGAATAGACTGAGTATAAACTGCGAGACCTTAAGCTGAGTGTGTCGTCAATGGCTGTTAAAACGTATAAAGGTCTACGGAGATTTAAGGTAGAACCGCTGTCATTATGAATTGTTTGATGGAGCGAGGCTAATGCAATTTCAGCTAAATGAACTGGAGCCACAAAAGGCATTGGCAACTGATTTATCTAACGTTCAGAAGACAATGGGGCTTCATTCTTGGGAGGAAATTCAACCCGAAGATTGAAGAGGGGATTGAGGTGGGAGTTGAGAGAGAGAAAACTTCAGAGAACATCCATCAGGATTGCAGAACAATGAATCCAATCAGTCTGTATTAATGAGCCAATGCTTAAAATAGTTCCCGTTGTGAGGTGAAGTCAGGGGAAATGATCTTTGCGGGGGGGGGGGTGGGGGGGGGGGGGTGGGGGGGGAGCTTCCTGATAAAAGTCTGGGCATAAATCATTTTGTGGAGTAGAAATAGCTAATCTCTTTTCCTTCAAACTCCCCACCTGCTCTGAACACTGCTGAATAGCGATCCTGGGGAATAGCTATTCTTAACACTGACTGGTGAATAGGTGACTTACTGTATGTCTGGAGGACTCACAGGAGCAGGCCGGAGATATACACTATACGGCCACACAACACTGGACCCGCGGGCGGCTCAATGATGGCCTTGAAAAACCTAAAGCAGAAAGGCATGAAGGTCTTTCTGAAATTCAACACCCAGCCACTGTCCAGATGCTGAGAGAGTTATCAAGCAGATTTGTAATGATATTGTGTTTATCCCCTCGGGAGCTCTGTGAAGTTATAAACAAAGGTGCAACAACGCCATTTTCTTTCTGCGAATACATCGAGTTTGATCACACACACAAACACTTCCCTCTTGGATGCCCCTATGGTACTGTAGATAAAACATGATAAAATGCACTCTAGGGTACCCTTCTGCGTGCTGGTGCCCCACCGCACACAGCTGGTGCCTTTTTATTTTTTTTCGCCCCTGCCCCTCAAACACCCTGAGTCAGCCACTGTGGTAAAACATGTTAGAATTGCCATTGTTAGCATGTCAGCGCAGCCCTCCTGTACCTCGGTAAATGTTAAACAGACATTTATACAGCGCATTTCTGGTCTATCGAGCCCTCAAAGCACTTTGCAGCATTCACCCTTTGACACGCACATTCCCACACTGATGGCAGAGGTCGCCATACAAGGTGACGACCTGCTCATCAGGAGTGATAAAGCAATTCAGTGCTTCCTAACTGAAGAGCCCCCATTGGAGCAATTTAGGGTTCAGTATCATTCCCAAGGATGCTTCCCAACCACAACCTTCCTATTAGTGTTCGACCTGCTCTGCCTCTTGCTGCCCAAATTTCACCTTTATCTCATGAAGAGCAGCTTATTTATTAAACGGAATTTATCCAAACTCCTCAAAAAACACAACTCTGTCTCTGAACAATGATTTTTGAATTATTCTTGTCACTTGTGTCAGGACAGGCACAGCTATGATAAAAGATGAGATGAGATTACCTTGGGGCAATTTTAAGTTGCATTAAAGCATATCAATTACTCTAGCATTCATACCAATCTCTCAAGTAATTCACACTATCTATTATGTATGTCCCTAAAGTTTGTGTTAACTGTGTGACTTTGTCCCTGGCCCACCCTATCTGATGTCACCCATATTAAACAGGGGAGTATTTGTATGCTGTAACCTGAATACAAATAAACAGATATGAGGCCAACATTGGTACAGATGTCCCTACTGGGCCCAGCTGTGCTAATATTCCCCTTTTCACCTCATTCTCACTTCTTGTAGCCCTTTCCCCTCTCTCGTTCTCATTGCCCTCAGCAAAAGTGTACCCGAATCCAACTCTGTCCAATCTGTAACAGCATGAATATTATGTTTGCATCTCTCTCCACCATTTCTATATGAATACAAAATGCAGATAGGCCAAAGGTCAGACATTTAGTATTTATGGTGGACCTAAAACATAATAACCTCCACATCTGTTGTTTTTCTAAAAGCTGACGTAGTTTGAGCTTATGTAGGTACGTATGTGTGTGTGTGTGTGTGTGTGTGTGTGTATGTGTGTGTGTGTGCATGTGTGTGGTAGCAGCAGGTCATGGACGCAGATAAAAGAGGGTGCTGAAGGGCAGAAAATGGGCAGGGGGCAACAGATGCCCCAGGTCACATCAAGCCCCATGGGAAGCCAGCTAAACAAACCTGCCAACAGACACAGTGAGCGAACACCTGCTAACATTATGTAGCAGTTGCTCACATTCATTACATCTACACACACACACACACACACACACACACACACACACACACACACACACACACACACACACACACACACATACACAGATGACACATTGGAAAGTACATATTCATTAATTTTTCCAAGAAGGTTCTCATTTAAATGCATCGATTATTGGATTAAACAAAAGGATATTTATGGCTTTAAGTGTAAGACACTGATTATCAGGAAAAAGCGAGCCTCCAGTCTCCCATATTGGCCAATTCATGCATCAATCCAGCAAAGGGATGGAGCAGCAAAGATAGTTTTCACATCTGCGCTTTGTGTCCAGTTAAATTGGAAACTGGTTCGTTTTCCTCTTTGTTGCAGTTCCTTTGGCAGGTGTGAACACAGTAATCACACTTGGGAGCCGACCAAAACAACCACACCGAGACCGCTGAAAAGAGGTGGACTAGGCCTGGTCCAAAATAACCATGGAGTTGGTTTCGTTTGTGTGTCTTGATCCGACCTCAATCCGACCCAACCTCCAGAGCTAGTGGCTCCTGTTGCCGCAGGTGTGCTTTGCATTTCGGGGATGCGGCAGAGCAGTGTGTATGAGTAACAATTTTTCAAGACTTTTTTCCTACCTTCATTGGGCATTCTGCTGGTATAAATTTGCCCGGTACATCACGTTCTCACTCCCACCTCGTCAAACATGGTGCTCAGTGGCCTTAAACTTTGAACTGTGTTACTCTACTTACTCCTCAACTGTGCTCCATTTACAATTGCTTAGCAATGTGTTTCTCACAGACAAATGCACCAGTCCAAAACACTGCACCTCTTTTCTGTCTTGCTCGTGCCCAAGACACATCTGACCACTAAGCGGAGCGATTGTTCTCATGTAGTTTGAAGTCATGCATTTTGGTTCTCTTGGATTTTTCTACGCATGAAAATAAACCAAACAAAGGGGAAAACGCTCCAAATTTACAAGATTTGGATCAGAGCAAACAAACTATAGGAATGAAAACACCATAAAATTGACCAAACAATGTGCAGTGGTTTGCTACTGAGAGCTTTCAATGTGATAATGAACCAGCAAGGTCATATCTATAAAACACGTACGAGCAGGAATGTTACAATGACAAAAACTCCAGTTACCTGTATCACCACCAAGGTTGAACCAATTCATATAATTATGTTGTTACTGCTCCCTTCTGTAAAGACGCTGTGCAGCTGAAGAACGTAATAATGTGTTGAGCTTTCCGGATCAACTTATTGTAGTTTTCATGATTGCTCCCTTCACTTTCTTAGAAGACTGTGGGAGGTAAGAGGAACTAATTCAACCACTGTGCATTGGATGAAGAGAAATAACCTGGACAGGTCTCCAGTTTATCACAGGACCGAGACAGAGGAACACGGTGGAGGAATATTCCCACTTGGGACTAATTTGCAGTGATCACCTGATCTACAGTATACCGTTTCTGAATCAAACGGAGCACCCTGAGGAAAGCCACGCAAACAGAAAGAACATGAAAGTTATGTCTTTTTATTCATGTCTTTTTCATTATTTAAGGCTGATCTAATGCATGGATGGTAGGTTAGTTTGGTCGCTGGGGCTCCTGCTTTACAGCCACAAGGTCTTTGGCTTTAATCCCACATCCTTTCATTCAGACATTTGCAACTCCCTAATGAGACTAAAGACAGATGTCAGACTTGGGCGTTTTATGTGCCGCCTTATTTTCCTTTAAGTGAGTCTTTTCATTTAGCATGTAAGGATAACAAGGATGTGCAGTATAACGGGGAACCACAGCACAAGTCATTTAGGATGTAAAACAGAACTGTTTGGGCAAAGTGGATAATTTTTTAGCTTATGAGGGGAGCAAAGAGATTAAAAGTGGTCCAAACAATTGGAAAATAACAACACAGAGTAAATCTGTTGTGTGCTGGCGGTAGTAAATATGACTTGGAGAGCAAAGACTGATGGGAAAACACGATCTTGATCTTATGTTCTCTCTCCGTCTCGTCTACTCTGTTTCTCCTCCACTAGGCTCCCTCTCTCTGACGACTCTCTTTATTTATCCCGTCTCTCATTTCTTTCTTTTTCCCAACGTCTCGTTCTCCTCTTCTCTCCCTCGCTCTTTCTCTTTGCAGAGCTGATGGCAGCGGCTTGGGTTGTGATCCAATCACAGGCTGGCTGCAGCAATCACCGTCTGCTGATTGGTTTTATAATCCTCACTCAGGATCTCAGATGGGAGAGAATCAGCTGGCCAAGAAGTGCTGCTCTGAAAGCTGTCATACTGATGCACGCACGAACAAGTGCGCGTCGAAACACACACACTCATGGACTTTCTTCCTCTCACTCTGGATCTATATCATAGTTCTCGACTTCGCATCATTGCCTCCAGTCTCTGAACAAAAAATCCCTATGAATGTGTGTGCATGCATGTGTGGTGGGACAGCAATGATTGAACAACAAAGAGGAGTACTTCTATATCTGAAAATAACTGTTATTCTTATATCTATCTGTGTGTGTGTGTGTGTGTGTGTGTGTGCTTTCAGCTTTGTTGTGTACATATTTGCGTTCATGTACAATAATGACGTGCATCAGTATGTTTTAGAATGTGATGCAAGACTGCATTCTAGCCCTGCAACACCTCGCCGAGGCACAAAACGACAGGATGAAGTAAAAATGTAAGGGAATGCAGTAAAGCTAGGCACACTCCAGCCCAAACTCCCAGATCAATAAGCTGAGCTTTAACTCTCATATTTAAACATCCAGACAAGAAAAGCTAATCTTCAAGGCACAATATCGCAGCCAAATCCCCAAATCCTCACAGGTAACAGTGCAGGTTTGATTTGCCTTCTAGCATGGATAACAATATGAAAAGAGAAAATGTAATTAGTCAATACACACAGGTGCTGTTCATAAAAAAAAATACAATAACTCATACATAAACACAAGTGGCTACAGAAAAGACAGAATGGTACTTTATTGGTACTTCGTTCTTTATTTCCCTATTCTCACAACAGGTCCCCCCTATTATCCTTTAGGTATACTGTGCCGAGGACAGTTAGTACAAGGCTGTGTGTTACTTGTTATATCCTGTCTTAGATGCTTTGGGTCTTACTTTCTGCATTGTTCAGCGAGTTGCATCAGCCTGTAACCTACTGCATGCCCTATTTACTGTGTCCTTGTCCTAAATCCGTGAAGTTGTAGGGCAAATAAGACTCCTACCGTTAATGCGAGTGTTTTCCAAAGTGTCCATCAAAATTAATTGTGCAGGTGTTGTTTGGAAGTATTTATAGAAATAATTGAGATCATACTGTCTAATTATTCCACAATGTTTGGATGTTGCACTATTTTGTTCTCATAATAGAGGTCTCAGGCCTGGCAAAGAGCCAGCAAATAAAGATTTTATGAGAGAATTACATCGTGAACAGAGTCTTCGATTGCTATGAATATTTCCTGTTTGATCCAGCTCCTGTTAAACACTGAAATGGAGGATTTTTTCCCTCTTATGCTTTTGGTTTTACATAAACTATGGTATGTCCCTTAGAGAAGTGGACACTTTGTACATTGAAGGTGTCACAGTTGGTTCTGTCACCATTGACGTTCATGTTGTTCTATGATATCAATATATACTGTACATAAATGCTGTCACGATCTGGGTTTCTGCTAAGCTGTTTTCTTTTTTATTTTGTAGATTATACTTTTTACTTTCCACTTCCTGTCTTTGTCTTTTTCCCGCCTATTTTCTGTGTACACCTCACATTAGTTTCATTAGTTAGTTATTCCTGTGTATTTAAACCTGTGTTTTCCCCTCACTCTTCATTGGTTGGCTGGTTAGTATGTGGGTGTTGTGAGTAAAACTAAAGTTCTTGTAGGCAAGTCTTGCAACTCGGCAGACATCCAGGCAGCGCCCCCAAGGCAGTTATTTCGAGCTAACAAGACAAGGACCAATGGGGTGTGTTTATGTGTGTGGTTACCACACATAAACTATATGATCAAAATCACCAGTCAAATCTGATAAAACAACTTAAAAGTTTGGTGATTTTGCCCCAAAATAGGGTTTAATATGCTTTTTTCTCACAGGTAATACTTTGACTAAGTATGCGCATGGTTTCATGACACTAATTTCTTATAGTGCTGTAATGTGATGCCGTCAGCTCATCTGAACCAGAGCACTTAATCAAATGTGAGTTTAATATCTAATGTTAGAACAACATCACCTTTCTTGCTGGTCCTGTACATTAGCATGATATCCTCCTCTTCCATGCCTATTAGAAGTCCGCCAGCAGCCGCACCAAATTGATTGAAACTGTTGCTAATCTCAACTGTGCACTCGCGTCTGGTAAAGCGTAAAGGTCCCATATTACAAAAAGTGAAATTTCAATTTTTTCTTTAATTAAAAAACAGTGTTGGTGCTCTATAAATACCATAACAGTATCAACTTGTTGAATCCATGGACCATTGCACACAGTCTTTATTCAGAAATAAATGAGTCGTCAGAACGCCCTGAAGGTTGTTAAGTCACGATGCAGAAACACTGTGGGCGGTGCTTGCTCATGCCTGTGACAGCTGACCAATCAAAGCAGACTGGGCTTTTCGTGATGGAGGCCTGAAAGAGAAAGGCGCTAAAACGGAGCATTCATACGGAGGGCGAAGAGAGGTTCTGCAGGAAAGGACAGCATGAGCAAAAATGTGTTTTTTTTTAACATTAAAGCATGTATATATCTATAGTAGCCATTCAAAACAGAGGTATAACCTGAAAATGAACATTATATTGGATATTTAATGCTTAAAGGTTCCTGTCCTTCATATTGAATGCAGAAACTATGCAAGGTTATTGAAAGGTTCTGTCAGGTTGGTAAGATTAGTTTTTGGTGTTTTGTTGGTGTGTTTCACTCTACAAGAACAATTCAAGTCAGAAGCCTGAAGTAGAGTCAGAGGACTGAAGGAGAGGCAGAGGTGTCTGAGATGAGATGAGGTAATTAAACAAAGGGCTTTCTGCAGATGGTTATATATTATATATATCCATGTGAGGACAAAACTACAAAATGCTGGATTCAGAACTTTGTTTCTCAGTGGGGAGTGGATCGAAAAGGTGAAACAGTCTGCAGGGAGTTAGTCATTTAGAGGTGCCACCACTGCGCCGATTCCCCACAGTCTTCTGGGACAGTGGAGAGAGTAGCAGCTGCATTGAAAATCACACACTGGTTCAAACATATTCACACACTGGGCTTTAAGTGGATTGCCCATTGCTCTCTGACTGACTGCGTCCATCTGCCTCCATGCATGACTGAGGGGGACAAATAAGTCATTGTCATGACAAAATCATGGCCAATTCATCTACAGCAACAAATAATCTGCTGTTAGAATCATGTCCGTATGAGTTTGAGCTTACAAGATTTCTTCTCAGTGTATTCAAATGATCTGAAAATAGCCCAAAACAACGTAAGAATTTCTCTTCTACTTTACACGCAAGAGTTACACAGATATCTTAATCTAATTTTTAATTAAATTTCATTATTCTAATTAGAATCAATAGAAATGTTTGTAAGGAAAGTTTAATGTAGCCTGTAGGAAATTGAGATTGATACTGGGACAAGATATTCACTTCTGGAAGCCAGCCCGGTCGCTGGGATAAAATGTTGGCATTTAACGTTTCTGCAAACCACGGATATGTTCACATTTGTAAGTGTTATTGACATTTCTACAAATCGTGTCATATCACGTCCACATTACATGTTAATGACCTCACTGTCATGTTGGGAGTTAAAGGGGGTGGTGGTGGAGTTACAGACGAGAAGGCTGCCAAGCCAGTGACCGCAGTCCAAGACTGCGTTTCAACATTTGTAATTGTCACACCACAGGATTTTTTTGACGCGAGACCACAACATTGTAACATTTGTAAGTGTCACACCACCAGATATTTTTTAAGGAGTCATCTTTGTGGCAACAAAAACTGGATATTTTTGATGGGAAGTCGCAACATCTCCAGCCATGTTTGTGACAACCTGGCAACCGGTATTTTAAGCTAAAACATCATGTTTTCCTAGCCCTAACTAAGGGCTAAAATGTAAGAAAAGTAAAGTTGTAAAAACATTATGTTTCAACGTCTCCATGGTTTGTAGAAACTTATATTGCTAACATTTATTCTGGTGACTGGATTGTAAATAGTAACGCTGATATCAGAGAGACAACGAGGCTGACCAAGTCTGAGGAAGTTCTGCACCTTTGGTAAAGCGGAGCGAGGTACGTTTGCTCAAAAGTGTGTTTTTTTTATGATTCTGGACATATGGTTACAAAAAAATATATATACTAGTGATTGTTGGTGCATACAGTACAGGCACATGAGTAGTTTATTTAGTGCACCCTCTTTTGAGTACTGTCAAGAGTCCACACACACCAGACACACACACGCTGGTCTCGTCCCACAGCTTTGCCATTAGCTCAGTGTGTGTGTTCGCTGGGGTGAAACCGAGCCACTGGGAGCATCATTCATTCCAGACCCTGGAGGGTGAGGGAGACTGCGAAAGCCAGGACTTCTCTGTCTCTCCCCCTCTCTCTGTAACACTTACATACACACACACACACATGCATACACACACTGTCCCCCACGAGGTCAGCGGGATAAGCTGGTTTGAGGAAGGCATGTACCCTTCACTTCCTGTCAATGACAACATGGGCTGGTAACCGCTACGCACCGCTGAATCTAAAACACTGTCTCTCTCTCTCTCCCTGTTTTCGTCTGTGTCTCTCTACCTGACATCTTCACGTTGTATCTATTCCTGACTCATCTCTACTACCCAATCTTTGCAATCTTCTTCTTATAAGATGAAACTTTAATGATTCCCTTGAGGAAATTGGCTTGTTGCAGCGGCAAATATACATTACAGTCGTAACAATAATAGGATGCAAGAAAGAGAAATTGTTTGGGGTTTGTGTGTGTGTGTGTGTGTGTACATATCTGTGTTTGGGGAAGGAGGCACTTTGTTCTGTTTACTCATTCTAGCTCGCTGCAAGGGTTTGTGTAATTTCCTGGGCTGATACACTACTTTTGTTAAATAATAGATATTATAATTTTTTTTATTTAGGTCTTTGGGCTGCATGATTCTGATTGTCTCAGTATGTCAAGTGTTACACGCAAGCATACACACAGTCTGAAATGGATAAGTTACTTTGTAGCAGACATCCTTGGAGTATATGCAAAAAAAAAAAAAAACTTAAATTAAGAGCAACACAAAAAAACAAAAAAATACATTATTTTGTAACAGGTTTACATGTATTTCAGACAAACGCACAACTTTATTGGCATCCAAAACATTTTATACAAGCATGTCAAAAGGAGACCAGCTTTGTTCATTGTAACCTTCCCATCTCCTGTCTCCATCTCTTCATCTCTCTCGAGGGCTCTAATCACACAAGGGACTGTCATCCTCACTCGTCTTTTACTCCTGTCTCTCTTTTCTCAAATGTCATGTTTTTTTCTGTCCATCAACCCCCTCAACACATCTCTCTGTCCCTTGGCTATTGGTGGATAAAACCCTCAAGATATTTTCCGAGACAGCTGGATTGGACACGTTTCGTTTCAGAGTTGTGCGGCGCTTCCTCGAAGCTCATTTAGTTGAAACCTTCAAAGATGGTTCGAGAAAAGTCTCCCTCAAGAATCAACTAAGAGAGCTGAAGAGAAAAATCAATTTAAAGGCTCAGTTTTGTTGAAATATAGCCTACAGGACAGGGGTGATGTTGGTCGTTGCTTACAGACAACAAACTGCTAACGCAAGTCATGGCTGCAATACCGTTAAAAGTGTTGTTACACATACAACACATCATGCAATGCTCTTGTCATTATCTGAACATAAATCTCAAGGGGAATTTATAAGCAATATTAGCCGGGCTACTCTTGAACAGAGACATACAACCAAAGATATCCAGTATGACGTACACCTGACAACTAAGGACAAAAGGTTCAGATCGACACATCTCAACTGACTCTGACATTGAACTCTCTGTAACAGCATTTAACTTTCTTTTCTCCATGAAAACATTATTAACACAACAATAACATGAAGTTACTTCTGTAATGATCACACTCTACTTTTTTCAAGAAGTAAGGTGCCTGCACTCAACCTAACTACTACTCAAAGTTGGTATTATTGGGGTTTGTAAAATATTTTTAAGGTTGTAAATTAATAATTGTATTAAGATACATAAATAAGATAATCCTGAAATTTGCCATGAAATCAAGAATCAGAGGCGAAGAATCATCTTCTGTGTGTGGCGTGATAACTGATTACTGCTGCAACATTTTCTAATCAGGCTGCTGTGCTTGAGAGAGAAATGTACGATAGAGGTGAACACTGAGTAGAAAATTCCTGTCTCTCCCCGAGCAGCCTGAAGAGGAGATAAAATTACTTGACAGCACTATGTGCTGGTTTTACGCAGCTATTTACAAGAATATTCACATAATTTCTTTATTAATCTTGCAGAGGTTCTTATCTGACTTATGAGTGACCAGGCAGAGGTTGACTGTCTTACTCAAGGACACTTTGACAGGAAAACCTTCTGGAAACAGGACTCTGGAGTCTGTGGGGATTTACTGCCAGCCGAGCATGTGTGTGTGAGTTATGTGTGTCATCCATCTGTGGTTCTGTTGCACACATACACACACACGCACACACACACACCTGGCGACCACGTGGTAAATAGCCTAATAGATGGGCATTTAATGTCCACACACACATACAAGAACTAATAGATGTGCTTCCTCCGTGAGACTTGGAGAAATATATTCAGACACCTGGACATCAGCAGGCTCTAATGTGTTAACAGTGTGAGAATCAATAATGCATGAGGCGTCTTAATGGAAATAAACGCACATGTCTAAGGGTCACTTTAAAGAAGTTTCTCCACAAACCAAACTAACTTAAATAAACCAGTAAACAAAGCTTTGGCTGAGTTTCTGTCCAATTCCTTTTGTCTCTTCTTTTCATCAGTGACTCCAGAGAAATCAGCGCTTCCACCTCATAGTCAGATTTTGATTTCAAATCCAAAATTCTGGCAAAGAGCCCTCACCAAAGCTGCTTTACTCCCCTAATACTTTATGACTGAAGTGCTAATCAGGTGTTTTGCTGAACTTCCTCATTTCTCAACTTTCCCTGCTCTCTCATTGTACGTTAGTCTCTAAAGTCCTTCAGAGGAACAGGCCTGCACTACATTTGAGAGCTAACTGGATAAATTTCAAATGTTAAAGCTAAACCTGTAATTGGATAGTTATTAAAATAGTTATGAATAGATCTGAAAGCTAGAGGCTCTTATAGTGCAATGTCTTCACAATTCATCTTAAACTGAGTGCTAAACTCTCCAAAAAACTCTCCTATACCATAATAAGGTCATACTTACACGTGGTATTCGTAGTGGCGTGCTGTGGCAAGAAGTGAAAGGCTAAATGTAGCAAACCCTTGTATGCATTTTTTCTTAAATATCACAGAATCTGTAGTAGAATGTAAATAGTGCGTTAGCTGTGTAGCAGTAATAGTAGTAGCACTGTTTCTGATTAGGCAAAACTCTATAGTAATAATGTCAGAGAGAACCAAAATCACATGTGGAGCACCCCAAGGCATAACCCTTGGTCCCCTTTCATTCAACAGCTACAAGCATCATATAACGATACACATAACAATTATTTTTTGCTTATTAACAATTTACCAGTGTTTTTTATGCATGAGCACAGAGACTTCTTCACTTCCGTTTGTCTGAAATGTTATTAATTTTGTTATATTTTTCCACATTTATAAAAACATGACAACAAATACACTGCTACAATCATTATTTCACAATATACATAACATGAAACATAGCTATCATAATATATTCGTGATACGCAAACATATACATCAGTATTACTGAATGAATATGATAATTGCATTGAGGAAATTTATAGTTGACTTCACTTTAAAAAAGTCAGGAAACTCCAGAGTTTTAACAACTTAAACTACTTAGTCTACTCGGTAATTTTGAGGTAATCGGTTTAGTCAAATTTTTTAAAGTAAATTCACTTTGTCAGATTCTACTGAGCGCAGTTTCAACCCATGAACACACATACTTCTTGACTTTCTTTTGTCTGAAATGTTATTGGTTTCATGTCATTTATTTCCATGTGTTTAACAACATGCCCACAAATGCATCCCCAGCGAACAAATGTGAATCTTATTCGGTTGAATACCAATCAGCAGCATTTCTCAGCATTTGCGTTACCGTACTGTTCTGAATAAAAGTTCTTTATGTGTGTTTTCTAAGCAATCTGAGGCAATTTACTGAGCTCAAGAGAGACTAAATCGTCTGTGAGGAACAAAAGTGCAAAATGATGTTATTTGTGAAAAAACTGCAACTGATTTTGAAACTAACCAGTAGGGCTGACAGAAATCAGCCGCATATGACAGACCGGCAGCCTAAAGTAAAATGAGCCACTTTTGTGGCAATTATTGCCATGGCAATATACTTGTATCTTCCACTTTAATATAAATTGCCGTTAGTTTAAGGCTTGTTGATGTTATTTTGTGTATCAGAGTGCACAGGGATGTCTCTTAATGATGGATATACAGTATTTGTCTCATATACCTTCACATAGTTCTGTGCTCCAGTGTGAATTAGACTGTTTATAGGTGCTATATATCACAAGGCTTTCAATGGTAATCACCAATGATGCTGCAATCTCAACCCATTTAGGTCACTACTCTACAGCCAAAGCCAGTTTGATGGAGCTGTAGTCATTATGTCTGTGTGTGTGTGCATGTGTGGAAAAGTGTGTGTCTGTCTTACTCAGCATTATCACTCCATTACAGGTGCAGGGTTTTGTTCACACAGCCTTCCTTCTGTTGTGCGCTTGTTTATGCATGTGTGTGTCTGCATGTGTGTGTGTACCGTGCTATTTGCACAATTGCAAACACAGCACTCTGCTCTCCTAATACATAGAGCGGTCTCCCCTGACAAGAGCACTCAATCATGCTAATTTTTTACAAATACAGCATTATTCAACTGCCGCAGACAAAATTGTGGGTTTACCTACATAAGCTTTTGTGGAAAGTCGACGAGTTACCAGGACACTTATATTTTGTTTGTTCAGGTTAATTAATTAAAGTTATGAAACAACATGTAACCTATTTCAGCGGGTTGTTTTTTTCCGCGACAACACCAGAATGAATTCAAATGAACTATTTTATAGCTACACAACAAGAGCTGCAGCTACCAAGTCTACTTCACTGGCTAAACCTACAGAATGATGATATTCTGACAACTCAGATGTTATTATTGAGAATAGCACATACTTTTATTAATCATAAATATCACCATGGCAGCAATAGTTAATTAGGTCTGAATTGTCTGGTTCCCAAGTCAGCAAACTGCCCTCATTTTGATGATACACAGCATGTTTGTCCAGTATTATGGAATCAGTGCTTATATAATGTGACTTATATAAGATGTAGGAGGACTTGATGTCTTATCATCATAAAGACAGTCCAATAGACACACAGTATATCACAAAAAGTATATATATCTAAACTATAGGTGGAAATCACAGGGGGTGAACAGAGATGTACCCCCTCAATAACCTGTATCATTGAAAACACATCATTTTGAATTAAATGATAATTTAAACTGAAACACTTTGATTGATTGATTCACCCCTCCATATGCCCCACAGTGGGGTTTGGTCCCCTGCCAATCAACCTGCAGTCTGTCTGTGGAGCAGTCGTAGTGCTGGCTGATCATATTAAGTAGCCACTTTGCAAAAGTCAAAACATAAGATGCATTTATTTCTTTTCACAAAGCTGTGCTGAAGCTCTGTTGAGAGGTCCCGAGGTCTCCTTTAAAATATCCATCGGTGTCACATTAACAAATGTTGAAACACTGCAGTCCCTCGCCAAAAATGTACACCTTCCCTCACCTCCCGTAACCAAAGTCAGTTTATTAACATGTAATGTGAACGTGATATGACGTGCAGAAACTTTATTGCTAAAATGTTATCCTGATAACTGGGCTGCAAGACATTATGACTGTTATGACTGTATTTCTTTCTGCCTATTATGAATCCTATGCATCCCGCAGCCAAAATATTACTACTTAGCAGCTGCGTCTTTTAACATGCCTGTACAATCCTGACGTTATCTCTCAAATAATCAGTGTTTCCTCTGCATGGTTTAGTATCACAGTACTTTTGGCAGCACCTTTAGTGTCTCCTTCAGGAATTTATTGTATTGTAGTTTATTGTCGCCCTCAACAGTGAAGTGAAATATCCGCACTTGCTCTAAACATCACAGCAATGTGTTGAAAAACTAAAGAAGATATCAGAAAGAATTTATGTGGTATAAACTCATCTGTGGATTATGAAAGCTTCAAATACCAAGTTACATAAATGGGTAGTTATGGGAATAGGGTCAAGCACCACTTCTGCTAATTAATGTTTAATGTTCTTACTTTCTTGACTGTTTTTGGTTCTTTATTCAAACTTGAACAACATAACTAAACCAAAGGAGCTGAATGCGGCCTTAAATCAATGGGTTCATGGACAGAACAGTTTCTATGTGGAGTTTAATAATGCGTCTTGAAAACAGTCTGGGCCCATTGTTTATGTGTGTGTGTGTGTGTGTGTGTGTGTCCTCGCTGTTATTGAGGACTTCACTCTTTGACAGTGTTTTACTGTGTAATTATTGTGTTTCTGTAATATAAAATGCTACTTTATTCTGTATAAATTCCTTTAATAGGCTGTATAAATACAAGTTTTGTCATGAAAGATGTAATATTAGATATAAATATGTAATATTAGGTATAGTATACATAATAACGCACAATTAACAGTGGTAATTTTAAGGAGGAATTGAGACAGTTTCCAACTGTGTTTGTGGCAACAAAACCATGTTTTAAGCCAAAACATGATGTTTTCTGTGTTTTTTCATTAAACCTAACCAGATCATCAGCACAGTGTTGTCGCAACATTAAACCGAAAATTAAAACTAACATAAAGAAGCAACATAAAGTTGAAACATAGTCTGTGGCTTGCAGAAATGTACCCTGCCAACATTTATTCTACCGATTGTGTTTGTGTTTTATGGGCGATATTTGTATTCTAAATGAACTCTCATCCGACAGCACAAAGGTGATAGAGAGTCATCTCATCTTCCTTTGCCTCCACCGTCCACACCTTTGCTGAAAACCGTCTTCCTTTATTCCCATTCCCTTTCATCTATTTGCGTCCCACTTCAAAGGTGGCTCTCGTGATTACAGACTGGGGAGCAGACAGAGATACTGTAGTTATACAGTAGACAGACGGACACAGAGGGGAGGTCCAGTCAGAGGGCAGAGGTGCACTAAGGGTGAACACCTTCAAAGAAGCATGTATTTTTACTCCAAAGCACGAGAGCCCCTTTGATTCGCTGGCATCCAGTTAGCTACACTGAGTTATGTTTGTCAGTCATTTACAATTTACCCACTACTGCAGGACATCCACAGAAAGATGAAGCTGATTTTAATACAGTTTAGCTATAAGATCAAAATTGTATGAGCACAGTGAGCAACTACAGTAACGGAAATATGTGTGATTAAGTTTTGAATTAAACGTTGAGTATAATATATAATCTAAAAGCTGCAGTGGGTAAAGTAAATCTGTCATTTATTTAGAAATACTCAATTGAAATCACCACATTTTAAAGTAGATAAAAAGTAAGTAGTAACGTCCATCTGCTATCCTCAGTAATGATGAGAGGTTTGAGGAAGTATCGTCATGTCATTCCTTTGGAAGAAGATAAGTAGGAGACATGACACACCGAGAGTGGGTTTGAATATCCTTGGAGTTGATCTATTCACCCCCAGCTTTAAATATTCTATAAAATATGCACTATAGCTTTCTATTCTCCTCCTTGTTAAAAAGCAGGGTTTGTGGGTTTGCAGTACAGTGTGTGTGGGTTTGCTGTCAAACGGTCATCCATGGGTTCTAATAATGACATGTAAATCAATGAACCAAAAAAAAAATACCCAGGAAAATTCAACTGAGCTGCACGAGATACAGTACATGTACATGTATATGCCTAGAGGCATCCTGATTGCACGTTCTGTATGTCATGAGAATGATATGTACTGTACTGTATATACATGAATATATGAATACATATACAAGTGTCCTGAGCTGGAATGAATCCAGGGATGTTGAGATAACATTTGCGTCTACACACCTCGGCCACCGGAGCACTCCTGCAGGGGTGAACTGAATCCATACTGTGCTTTTGTAATTAGTTCAAGTGTGGGGAACCTCGGCGCAGTTAAGGGTGATTACATAATTTGCTTCTACACTACTGGGAAAGCAGAGGAAGATTGTGAAAGTAAAGTTAAGTAAACATTTCACAGATAATGGATTCTTATCCATGTTGGCTTCAAGATATAATATGAAACATTTCCACATTAAAATGTCTAAAATCAACGCAGCCTTTGTCATATATTTCAATGAGTTGTGTACATAGAGTATCCTAAATGTTTTGAAGGATGGTCAAACCCAGAGAAATCCATTATTTTCAGGTATAAGTGCATTTCATACGTTGCTATAACCAGGTTACATCAGATCAGATCAGAAAATGAGGAAGGAAGTGTCTTTGTGAAAGTGAAGGCTTTTGGTTTAAAACATAAACTCCATGCTCTCCTCAACTTCAGGTGTTTATTCCTCCAGAGGCTTTGGGCTCTGCTCACAGCTGCCAGCTTTTTTTAAAATTGCATTACTCTAGACACACTGAAGTAACTTGCCCAACACTGAGACTGTGACCAAATGAATAAAAATGTAACACATTACCATTACTCTTGCATGTTAATAGATCCATCTTTATATTTATATCAAACTCCATCTATTAATTAACATTTTGTGATTAGCTCAAAAGCTGCTCGGAGAGATAATGGGTTGAACTTGAGATGGGGTTATTTTGTCAAACTACTATTATCGAGGTCAAGAATGAATTTTGAAGTTAGTTTGTCGGAAAACTACAATTACCAACCTGTTTTATAGCATGCCTCAGTCTACACTGGTGTATAATTATAATGTAGTGCTAATAATGCAAACAAAAACACATCGTTCTGGTGTGTTGTATACGCACAAGCTCAAATGCCTACAAGCTTGAATACATCCCAACCAAACACTCACATCATAAAAGATTTAACTATCCATAAGTTGTGTACATCTCCCTTTCATCTGACAACACAGCTCGCTGTTCCAGCATGATTAGTCTTTAAATCATTACTTCAAAAAGAACGCAAACTGTACACACACAAGGTCGACTACAGTGGGGGAATATCTTCTGTGTACTTTATGTTCAAATAAATTTGAGAACAAAGCAACAACAGCAAATGCGTCATTATTTCCAATAAGTCAGCTGAAGCCTGCTCTGCTCTGCTCTGTATTCATCCCCAGTGTTTGAGAGAAAAGAACGAGTGTGAAGATGGAGAGATGAGGACTGTTGGGAGGCCAGCGTAGTGAATTGGTGGGTGGGTGTGTGATGGGATCAGTCACCCCTGGGTGCTGAAGCCGCTCACGTGGGGGTGGATAGGGCGGAAAAACACCACACGGAAACCACAACACTGGAGTTAGAGGGTTGTTACGCCGAACACTTATAACTTCCACAGCATGCAAATCGTTCTTCTGTTGGAAAGATGGATCTGGGAAAATGAAAGGTTACCTCCTGCTTATCAGTTTAAATGCAAAAGTTAAGGAGCACTGGAGAGAGTTCAAAATATCAGGTCCTAGACTGAACTTGACCCATGAATAATCTATTATATAAATAATATTATTTTGTCAGCATCTAATGGTAAGACATGTATAATCATTTTCTCCCATTAACACCAGATACTTGTGTGTTAAATGTGTGGCTCAAAGTGACAAGCTCACTGGAAATCATCACCCGACTCTACTCTTCCACTAGAGCTCTTTTAGGCTCTTTCAGCTCATTGTTTTGGTCTTGTGGCCTACAGTTTGGTTAGCTTACAGCTGTTAACACAAGCCTCGTTTCCACCAAACAGTCCGCTTCTGTTTAGTTCCTTACACATTAGAATAGTTATTTTTGCGTTTCCATGGTCAAACAGTGATGATGGTACAAAAATAAATGCCCTTTGCCGTCCTGTTTTTTCGTCACCCTGCTGTTGAGGTACCAAGCACACTTATCCGATACTAAAAGGTGGAGTTAAAGTCAAGTCTCCCCTGTTGTTTTCAAATTGCTGGATAAGGAGTCCCCCGGAGCTGGCCAGTAACAACCCTGCCTACTTAATACTGCTGTTAGCAGTGGAAACGCAGAGCAGATCTGGCATTTAGGAACATACTGAGGTGGAAACGCAGCTATAGCAGAAGTATAGTATAGAATAGTATAGAAAAGCAGCTGAAGAGCCAGACACTTTTCTCAGGAGTTGGTGTAGACCAAAAACAGAGGTAAGTTAAAATACGATTTACATTTCTTAGCGCTGTATAACGGAAGTAAACTGCCTGTTTGAGCTAGTTGTGTGGTCACTGTTTATTATGAGTCATCATTAGCAGACATTTCACTGTATAGGGACTCATATGTACCAGTTAATTAAAGTATTTTCTCTAACATATAATGAGCATTTGTCAATTGAGCAAAGATGAATTATGTCTTCAACGCAGTTAGGAGTACAGAGCCTTCCACTGTGCAGCGGGAGCAGGCAGGTTCAGAATGCAAAGGGTGATGCAAACGAGAGCAGATGTAATTTCTCCATCATTTCCCAAAGGATCATCACGAACATGACAAACAAATTAACACATTTTTTAAGCTGCTGAGAAATGAGAGTGATGATAGTTTCACACATAATTATTGAATCGGTTGTTTTTTGTTCTGGAATGGCAATTCTTCACAATACTGGACCAGAGCTGAAGTGAAGTGAATATGAATTAATTATATGAATTAATTGAAGTTATATTACTTGAATTTAAATTAATGATCAAATACATGTGGGGGTTTCAGACTGAGGGTGAACCTGAAGCGAGTGGGAGGTGTGCAGCTGCTTGTTGATGTTACCTTCGAGCAGCAACAGAAGCACAGAGGTGTAATCTTTCACGCTTTGCATGACGAACATACGATACCAGATTTCTAATCATTGTTCATCACATTCTCCCACAACCTTCATGTTATAACAGAGAGTTAAGTTCCACGTCTAAGTGTGAAACCACCCTCACAAATTATTGTTAGATAGGAGTCACAGGGATGATCGTTTTTTTGTAAAGCTCTCATTTTGTGAAATACATTTTTTGGTGCAAACTCTTGATGCTGCAAAGTGTTGATACACTTATTTTCTCTCAGGTAACATTTTCATGGAGCATTGTGAGTTTTTAATCTTGCACTTGACTTCACTGATCATTTTTAGCACTGTTTCACAGATCATGTGGAGCTGAACAAAGATCTAACAATCTAATGTGATGATTAGATTCACGCCTCCTTACAGAGAGGCGGATAAATCTAATGTGATCAAACTGAAAAAACATGTGAAGTAAATTCCTATGATCTGTTTAATGTCCAAACATTCAACTACACTTACACAAGAACACAAAAAATCATTTATTCTATTCATTAATAAAAACAATCATGTGATATCTCATGTAAGACAGGGTTATTTAGAAAGAACAATAATATTTTTTGTAATTGTATATAAAAGGCACAATATGTTTGTGTATAAGAATTTTGGTTTTACTCACATTTAAAATCAACTAAAATAAAAACACTTCTGACATCATGTCAAAGACATTGTGTATTGCGTTGCAGAGATATCTCTTTAAGTTAGCATGCTACCCAGTTAGTCCCTATCCAGTTTGTACCTCAAGAGGTGACAGCCTGCTAATGAACTACCCCAACACTCCTCCGGTAGTAAGAGCTCCTGGTGCAGCCGGAGTCAGCTAATATGACCACTAGCTGCCGCTAACTGTAGCAGCCATTATCAAATAGGTCCACTTAGCCGTATTGCTAGCGGTTACTCTGGTGAGATGTTGACCCTTGTTTGTAGGGGTAAACATTTGACAGGTGGCCAATTCTTACATACTGCACCTTTAAGTGGAACATGTCCCCAGGCAAGGACCAGAACAATACCTGAACATTATATTAAAAAAACATCTTTCAACCCAGTTCCCAGGAAAAAATGTAAATGAATGTTTCTGCAAACCACTGATATGTTTACATTTGTACATGACACAGCCTAAGTACCAAATTGACATGTTTATGACCTGACTGTCGGGAGGTGGAGGGGATGATGGTGGGGATACAGGTAAGAGGGCTGCCAAGCCAGTGACTAGTTTGAAAATGCGTTTCAAAATTTGTAATACTATAGTATACTATATACTATTTTAAGGAGATCTTAGGATAATTTCCAGCTGTGTTGATGGTGACAAAAATCTGATATTTTTAATGAGAAATCGGAACATCTCCAGCCGTGTTTGGTGCGACCAAAACAGTTATTCTGAGCCAAAACATGGTCATTTTCTAACGTTAACCAATTGACTTTTGTGCCTAAATCTGTCCAGATCACATCAGTGATTTAACCTCATGAAATGTGAGGATCCATCATAAAGAAATGTTTAAAAAAATTTACATATCTGTGGTTTGCAGAAACATCAATTGCCTCACACACTTTCTTCACAATTTACTGCACTAAATAATCAAACTATTGACATGATGACAAGATGATGAAAAAAGATGAACAAGATAGCAAGAAATATATGAAATATTCCTTTCGCAAGACAAAAAGATCAGACGGGGGAGATAAAAACACACATCTGATCAACATGACATTTTACAGATAAGATTATAGAGGAAACATCCTTGAAAGGCACGAGGGAAGTAAGCCAAACATTATGAATAAAATGAGATAAAGCCTTTAAACGTTGGTAAATCAATGCCATGCAGCTGCATTAACACAGGAAAATATAACGCCATATAGTGTCAGTAGTTATTATGATGAACACGCTCAATTCAAATACACACATACACATCGCCTTAATGTAAAAGTATGGGAGGGAAAGAACGATGAGGGAGAGACGGGGGAAGAAAAGAGAAAAAAAGATAAAGGCACATCAGCAGGATAAACACTCTGATAAATCACTGAGAGGCAGAAAGCTGTCCAATAAATTTATCCCATCCTTTTGTTCCCGCCTGTATCTCCCTCCACAGGTGGCATAGGAACAGTGTGTGTGTGAGTGTGTGTGAGAGAGAGAGTGATGATGGAGATGACCCTGATACTGAATAGTTCTATTGATGTATAAGGCAACATAAGACTCGTGCACACACACGCGACATCCGATGCAAACTACTGCCTTGACACACCTTCACGTACACACATGGCACTGGGTAATTGGGGCCCCCTGGGGCCGATCTCTGGGCTCGGGTACCAAGGGCGCGCATTCCTTACAGAGAGGCGGATAAATCAAGTGTTAATAAGCCAGCAAGCATGGAGGATCTATTTACGACTGCTCCCTCCACAAGGCCATGCCACCAGCCCAGGTGTGGTCACACACACGCACACACACACACACACACACACACACACACACATATATACATACATACTTAATCTTTATCAGACAGAAGACCCCCAAGATACACATGCCCATAAAGCTGTATGTCAAGGGAGAAAAAAAAACTTCTCCTCTAATGTGATATATTCAGCATTTTTCATCAGCCGCTCCTTTTTCCTATTAACCCATAATGGAGTAAGGACCACAGCTAAATCTAACCCATTGACACAAACACACACACTCACACACAGAATAGATTCCAGGCATATCCACAATGGTAGCCGGAGCTCAGCACAGCAGCGCGGCGGAGAACAGTATTGATTCATCCACAGAAAGTCACCTTCCCCCTCTCACTCCACCCCGGCCGGTGCCTCGGGGCCCCCGGTCATTCCACTCAGCCAATTTGTATGGCTGTTGTTATTATTAGTGTTTCTCCGGCACGATGCTTTGGTCTCGGGGCACGGACACACCGCTTTGTGATGCCGCGCCTAATAAACATCATTGTGATTTTCCCAGGCTAGTAATTAAGTGTGGGGCTAATTTGTCATAGTTAGTTAGAGCGTGGCGCGATGCCGGGAGAGGGCTGCCTGGGAGGGGTACGGTGGCTGAGAAAGGCCAGGAGTTTAACACACACTATTCATTTATAGCCACTGCTGTATAATCACGCTGGTGCTGGCTCCCGGCGTGGCAGAGGGCCATCGCAGATCAAGGTGGGCCAGAGGTGCTCCTGTACACAATCTGACTTGGACAGTTTTGCATACTTGATTCTATCAAGGTTTGACATGTATTGGTGTTTGATTGGTTTTGTCACTGACAATAATCATTTATTTCAAAACAAGATTCTCTGGCATGACTTTAACTTTTAGATTAGATTATTTGTATTCTAAAAAAATGTGCCTGTCTATTGAACTAAATAAACCTCAAGTTGTTAAAAAAACAAATCCATATAAACTAATCTATCTGAACATATTCCCACTTGACAGAATAAATGTTGGCAATGTATGTTTTTGCAAACCACGGACATGTTTCTTTAGGTTCATTTTTCAATTTGATCTTGTGACAACGCTGCGCTTATGAGCTGGTTAGGTTTAGGCACAAAAAACACTTGGTTAGGGTTGGGAAAAGATCGTGTTTTGGCTTAAAATACTTGACAGCTGGAAATTGTCCAGATGTCTCCTTAAAAAATCCAATGGTACCGTGATTACAAATGTTGAAACACAGGCTTGAACTGGGGTCACTGGCTTGGAAGCCTCCCCCAAAACCATCCCCTCCAACCCTCTTGTTTGATTCAGTTTTGTTTCATGGACTGTTGCCTTTGTAATAGTCTCCACTTCTCAATATGTCAGCACATCTTTTAAAATGTGCGTGAAAGTATATTTGTCAAAGCACGAGGAGCAAATGTGTGACTGAAAAAAGAAATAGCAAAGCAAGAGACACAAATTAGATTTCAGCTCATTTACTTTTTACAGACATTATAGTAAAAGAGCAATAAGTCTGAAGAAGAAAACAAGCATTACTCATATCACGGAGAACTTAATGATTTTGGCTCAGCGTTATCCCGGTCCAGGAATGTAGAAGCTATAACGTGGACACATTTGTGGTGCCAGTGCTCATAAAAGATAAAACGGTAATTAATGGGGGCAGTGAAAACAATTTTGTAGTGAAGGCATTGTGAGATGCTGCAAGATCATTTCAAACAGAGATATTGGCATTGTTGACATTGTACATTGCTGGAAACCACAGATACATTCAATTTGTACATTACATGAAGAAACATAACGTATCTGTATGATATAAAACATAAAAGAGTTTATATATCTGTGGTTTGCAGAAAAGTCCAATGGCATTTATTGTGTTTACTGGGTTGCTTAATGGAGTAACTGAACAGTATTCCACATGACAAAATAATTGGATTTACTACATTGTTACATATGTTATACCCAGATAGCACACATAGGGGGTTGTATGGGGAACGTTCGCTAATTGGGAAGATACTGGCAAGACATCTGCATTGTGTCGCTGCCAACGTCTTTAAAATTAGCAAGCGCTCCCCATACTATGTCTTTCTTTCCATTCTCGCTTTGTCATAGTAGCCAGGGGTTAAGTGCCTAATAGTACTAGTTGCCACCTGCCACAAAATTTAAAAATGAATTCAGTGTAATTGTAGTGATCTATGCGCAATGGAAGATGTTGCCATGACACTAAATTATATCTTGATAATACTACAGATGATACTGACAAATACATTATGAGCCACAAAGTGTGGATAAGGTCTGTTGTAGCGGGTTGCATCCCTGCGCCTTTTGCACCAACATCTTCAGGTTTATCATCGAATCATCATTTTCATTAATCCCTCATTACTTCACACTAATCTGCACACCATTAACTCCAAACTCTGTGTGTGCAAGGTGTAGTGAGCTTGCATTGCCGGGTAAGCACATTCTCAAATCAATTTAGATTTTGTCGAAGTCTTTAGATTATGCACGGCGTCGGCATATCTGTGTGGTTCGCACCGTTAACGGGCTACAGTAGACGACGGACGAAGATGATAAAGGTAGTGATGGTTAAAGCCAAGGCAATCAGCTTCATGAACAATTAAACCCATCAAGAGCAGTATGCCAGTTATGTACAGGCTTGATTGTGTGCTTTCATTCAGTTGTATAACAATAATCACATTAACCCCGAAGTTACGAGCACGCTCTCACACAAACTCCGGTTTTGTTCGATGGATCTCAGGCTGCACAGTTTCCACATCTGCCTCCAGGTGAGTGAAACACATGAAAATGATCTGGACACTCGCAGTCAATGCCAAGTCAATGAGCAGCACTCCTCCCACGTTGTTCCATATCATCATGCAGATCCGAGATTGTTAGTTTTAACCCACCGGCTTTTCATCTACAAAAGACTGCCTGATTAGAGCCTCTCAAGTTGCTGCAAGAATGTTTCTGATGTGTCGCCGCAACTGAGAAGCCGATCTGTCTCTGATTGCTTTCAGTGACATACACAATTACCCAGCTGCTTCCTGTGATTAAAGCAACTCTCCTGTTTCTAGGCCATTTCCTCTCCTCCTCCTCTTCATCCTCTTCCTTCTCCTCCTTTTTCCTCTTTCTGTAGTCATCCACCTGTCCACCCCCTCTCACCGCTTATTTCCGAGATCGCATTATGAAATCGGCCGATTATTTCTGAAACTGCCCTGTCCATGTGCTGTAAACGCACGTTGCTGTACATCTCAGCTTTCATCCTAATGCATGTTTGGTTTAATTTACAGAATCTTAGTACACATGTATAGCAAACACACACACACTGAGTGAACAAAAAGAAGCTAACCTGAACTTTTCAGTCAACTTAAAAGGGCCATGTCGAACTTCTGTGTTGAGCTGGAAGCCGGTTGTTACTTTATGTTAGTGGACTCCATTTCTAAACTAAGGTTAGCTGCTGTTGCTCTCTGATAGCGGAGACGAGGCACTTGAGAATGTGCATAAAGTCACATCCTATGGACTGTCGTGGAAACTCGAGTCCTTCACAAAGAAATCCACAGTTCAGCAGCATTAAACAACTTCAACGAGCTGTCCACAGACTTTGATAGGAAACTGAGAGGGACGGGAGAGGTCTCATTTTTTCACCTCTGCTACAATCCGCTCACATATGGCCAATAAAGTTGAAATCTTCACTGTAGCTGCAAAGCTAAGAGTGTTAGCGTGCACCCCGTCTGAAGTGGGTCTGTAGCAACTCATGTGTGAAAGGTTGAAATAACGTTTTTTTCAAATCGATTTGGGATGTTGGGGCTTCGGGAGATTCCGCCAAACAAGCTGTTTGGAGCCATTTTATTATGATTATTATTTTAATGTTTAAAACAAGTCCTCAGCTGTGTTTAGCTTTGAAGGTCCAGAAATGTCAGCATTAGGGTGAGTAGATCACGACCTCATTTTAATTTCTGGGTGAATTTATCCTTTATGCCTGGTCTAGACAGAAGGTATATGTATTACAAGTCACATAACATAACAGTTCTAGTTCATGTAACTTTCATTTAGAAAAAGGATTCTTGGTATTTTTTGCATGCTTTTTTGTGTTATAATGAACTAAAAGCATTTCATCACGACTTAACGAAGACAATCAGTGGTCAGAAAACTAGACACCTCTGTAGAATGAAATGTAAGGTACATTTTAAACAAGAGGTGTTGAGGCATCTGTGTGGTGGTGCTGTCACAACTCGCATCATGCTGAAGTATATTTCTACTTTTCAGGCAATGCAGGGAGAAGGACCTACAAGACCAAGCTGACAAAATGAGTCTGGAGTCTATGTACTTCTCTCGGTCTGTGTTTCGGTATGAGTGCATTTTTACCGAATATGAATAGTCGAAGTTAATAACTTGCAATAGTTGGGATGGTCACTTGAATCGAATACTCCATCGAGGCGAACAGTTTTCACAGTGTTCACACACAAGTGCCCAGATGTCTGTGTGTGTCTGCGTCTCTTCCCCCGCTCTCTCTTTATCCTCTGCCCACATTTCTTGTCGGCTAATTTACCCTCTTTTTCATCCTGTCACCCACTTCTTTGCTCTCTCGATCCCCTTCTCACTCAATCATCTTCTCATACTGCGCTTCTCATTTTCTCTGTTCTTTCACCCTCTTCTTTTCCTCTGTCACTTCATCCGTCTCTGTCCTGCTCTTCTCTCTGCTCTCCACATTCACAGCACTTCTCTCTCTCTCTCTCTCTGTCTATTTACCTCTCAGGCTTACTCCCTCATTTCACTTCTCTTCTGTTCACTTAACCTTCCACATCCTCATCCAGCTGCTACTTGTCCTCCAGCTGCCTCCGGCTCTTCTCCCTTCTTCCTGACCCAGTCACCTACTTTGGGGTGGCACCCAAGCCTCCCTTGAGCAAGGCAGCACTTGGGCAATTACGCCTTTTGTGTGATGTTTGGGAGAAGAGTGAATATGCAGTAGATTGGGGTAGGATCAGGAGATTTTTTTCTTAGGTGCAGCTTGTGGGAGGTTGTGATTTCTCCTGTTTCTGCCTGCTGTTGATGGCCTTCACAGTTTCTATTAAGCTGTAAAAAAAGACCCCTCTGGCGAATGTGAACTTCCCCCGCCACTAAAGCTCACAGTGAACTTCTAAGTCTGCCAGATCACGCCAGCGCCACGTTCCTGGTGCCGACTCCGGCAACTGCAAACGCACACATAATTTCCCCCGACTCTTTCCACATTTCTCCAAATATGAGGGGATTTACTCCAGGCCAAGACACTCCCCTGCTGTTAATCCTTATTCTTTATAATTCTCCACACACAGAGTCTCAGTCTATGTGTGCATGTGTGTGTGTACGTTCGAAAGATTGATGCTTGTGCATACATCAGATGAGCTTCACTGTATGAATCACAAAATATTGAAAAGGTTATGCCTGACAGGAAATTATCATAGGCCTTAGCTTTTCTACGCCACTCATGCATGTGTACAGTACTGTGTGTGTGTGTGCGTGTGTGTGTGTGTGTTGTCCCAAGCCAGCCCATCATAGGCACAACAAATCACATATTAACCTCACTGGCACAAAGCATTTACCAAAACGGCCATCTGCATTTTAATGACAAAGTCTAATTTATCTATGGCTAGCGTACAATATTACAGGAGACTCTAAATATTCCTCACAACACACAGAAATTCACATGGCTGTCTCATTTCTGCTGATGGCGACGCTATGCTAATGGTGTTAGAATTTCCTGTGCTTCCTTCCCAGACAATCCAATCACGGAGAGGTTTACGTCGATGTGTCTTGGGATGCATATGTGCAAAAGAGTTTGTATGTATGCATATCACTGCAGTCGCAGGAAAACCGATCACTGCAGTGTGCAAGTTTTGCTTTTCCTGAGAAGGGTTGCATGGTTATCTATGAATTGAATATGCTGACCTTATGAACACTTTAATGTAAAAACTGCAGTGTTTTTTTAAAAAGGTTTAATGACCACATTCTGCTTCCAGTGTCATCTTACTGCTGCTGGTAGTCAGTGTTTGTAGGACTCTAACATATACACAGTGATCATAAAAGTACCACACAGTCATGCTTGAGTAAAAGTAAAGATATCATGTTAAAATATTACTTTGGTAAAGGTCAAAGTCACCCATACGAATAGCATTAGAGTAAAAGTCTTAAAGTATCTGATCTTAAATGTTCTTAATTATCAAAAGTATAAGTAAAAGTAAAGTATGCATATACTTACATGTATGTATACACTGTATATTATGGGTCGACTGGTGATCAGATAGATTCAACATATTTCTGATCATGAGAATCTGTGTTTTTTTCCGGCTCTGATGCCGCATGTAATCTAAGTAGTAGTAACTAGTAACTTAAGTTACTGAATTGATATAGTGGAGTAAAAAGTATGATATTTGCCTGGTAAATGTAGCGGAGTGAAAGTATAAAGTATGATACAATTTAACTACATTTTAAGTACATTTACTCAAATACTGTACCTTGGGTGCTTGTACCTCACTAGAGTATTTCCATTTTCTGCTTCTCTATACTTTCACTCCACTATACACACTATATACTGTATATTTGTTCAATATATTTACTTTTACTTGTACATTTGATACTTGAGTACATTTATTGACAGAAAACTACTTTTGATACTTAAGCACATTTAATATCAGACAATTTAAGACTTTTTCCTCAAGTATATGGGTGATTTTCACTTTAACCAAAGTAATATCTTTACTTTTACTCAAGTATGACTTTTGAGTTTACAAGAACATTTTGTTTAAAGAAATATTTTTTAAATTAATTGCAGAGAATGATTAAGATGAAAAACAACAAAGGGGCTTCCATCTACAGGTACACTGTGGACATTCCAGCAGTTTGGGTGATAGACTGGGAAAGTTGTCTTTGTAATGAGCAGGTTTCACTGGACTGTAAAATCCAGTCTGTTACGTCTACATTTGAGCAATTGTGTGTCTCTTTATACATCACATGTATTTGTCCAGTTTGATTCACTGGTCTCGTTCATTTCCCAAGAAATGGTGGAGTTCATACCAGCGACTGTGCAGCAACAAGCCGGTTTCTCTGAAGTCAGGGAGCTCAGACAGGGGAGGTGGCTGAATTATTTCTCTAGCTGAAACAGTGTTGGAAGAAGGTATCTAATTTAGGATTTGCAGTATAAGACTAAGCTCATCACTGCCCTTTCCTTATGCCTATACAGTACCACGCTGCTGAGTGGCATGGTGTTGATAGTATTATAATACTATAATCCATACAGCATTCTCATAAAGCACAGCTGTACAATTTTGTTGCAGGATTAACATTTCGGTTTCTCCCTTTCCTGTAACTTCTCCACACAGCAAACAATCTTTATCCATGGGCTAACTCAAGACCTGGCCAAAGAGAGACAGTCAAGAATGATTTATCGAGCCAACACTGTTAATAACGAAGCTCCTTACATTCAGTACATTTCACACAAATAGACATGCGCTGGAGTTTAAGTGACTGATGCAGTACACTCACTGCCCTAATCTGTAAATAATTATATGTTAAGCTCTATATGGAAAAAAGTGCAATACTGTAAAAAAAAAATTAAAACTAGAAACAATGATTTTCAAGTGGAGTAATTGGTACTGTGTGGGCAATCTGTATGCGTGCATCATCCGCCTCCATCCACAACAGAAGCAGCGGGTCTTATATGTTAATCTCCACCTCAGTCACAAATCCTTTGAAATTAGCTGCTAGCTGAGGTGTGAAAATTAGAAGTTAGACTGTATGGTGAAGAACAAGGTTGGAAATGTGGAGAACAGAGTTACTCAACACACTGCATCATTAGCAAAGCAGTCAAAGAATTAATTGGAGATAAAAGAATCTGTACCAACACAAGAAAACACAGAACTGGTACATGTAGTCTATCAACAACACTGTAACACAACATCTGGCCAAAAAACAACAAGCACGGAGTGTTTGACACTATAGGGCGAGAACGATTCTGCATACGGGAAGCAGTTCTGTATGCAGAGGAAGTGTCGAGTATGTACAGGAACTACAGCCCGCGGTGAGTCGAGCATTCGGCTCTTCAGTGGTTCTTAATGATCTCAGCAACGAGCACTCTAGGGCAAAGCTGCACTTCTTCACAATAGAGGGAGATTTTGTCGCTGAGTTTAGGGGTGCGATGGCTCCACATCCAGTTAGTTTTGTAATATACAAAAGCTGAGAAGGTGAGAAGTTTCCCTTACAAAATGTCAAAAATGCCTTTTCACCTGTTAAAATCACAATTTAAAGTGTAAACGGAATACTTCCTCATGAAACTGGCTATTTTCACATGTAAAATTACATTTTAATGTGAAAGAAAGAAAATGATGTCACAGTGATTGACTTTATTCACGTATGAGGTATAATTTTCACGTGTAAATGTCAAACAATCACAAGTGATTGGCTTTTTTGCCATGTGTGGATCAGAAATTCAACATGTGGAAAACAAATCAAGTGAAATGTGCACCTTCACATGTGAAGTAGATATTTTCACACAATTCCAGACGTGATTGGCTTTTTTTCAAGCAAACAAAAATTTTAACATGTGAAAACAAAATAATGTCACATCTGACGTGGACATTTTCACAAGTGATTGGGTTGTTTTTTTTGACACATGAACAAAAAGTTTCACATAATAAAGTCAGATTTTCAAGTGTGAAATACGTACTGTACGTTCACCTAGAAACAGCTAGGCTGTACACACCTCTTAACAGTGTAGAACTGGTTCAAGAAGGATTTGTTTGTTCATTACTTGCTAACATTAATAACTTCCTGCAGTGATTGAAATGTAAATAAGAACATTTACTGCTTCTTTATACTTCTACTACACTGCATTTCAGAAAGACTTATTGACAGCTTTAGTTGCTCTGATTAAGATTTTACATTCAAAATATATGAAGAGCTGAAGTAGCGTGTGTGTTTCTACATAATGAAAACATGATGCTGATTCCACTTTTGTACTATTTCCAAGTATTGCTGTTGACAACTGGATTGTTTCTGTTTTCCTCAGAGTAACAACAACCAACAACACAGAACAAAGTGTGAGTTTATTGTTTCATTTAGTCTACGATGGAGACATGAAAGCAGATAGAAATGGTGCCAAGCTGCCAGCCTTACTACATCGCCAGTCAGCCTTCATTTTCCCAGAAGATTTCGTGCCCGTCGGCAATCATAATTGCAAAATGAAAGCGAGGTTTATCTAAATGCCAGCGGTGTCATTATTTTGGAGTTACTGCATTTACTTCATAATGATGTGTTGAAACAAAGAGTGTTTTTTTTAACCATGGTATTTATACTTATACTTAAGTAGAGGATCTAAAACCACCACTAGCCATGTAAATTACACACACTAATTACAACCAGGTATGTGATCAATAACCTCGATCGAATGGCACCTGAATGACACCAACCAAACTCTCATTTCTGTCAAGGTGATATTGGTGAAATACATCATCAGGCTGTTTATGGCTGGCTGATGGCCAGGAATCTCCTTCCTCCCTTGAGCATTTTAAAGAGCTGCAGCTGGGTATATTAGTGATGAAATGGGTCTTGTGTACAGCTCGGGGACCTGCCATGACTATGTGCTAAACTGGGCATCCTAATGAAATAAAAAGGCTGCGTGTACCATTGAGTTACCTGTAAAGGCTTGAGCTGTCCCCAGTGACATAGAATAATGCATTTAATGTGTTTTGGCTGTATGAGAAAATGTATTTCTTCCGGACTCCCACAGCAACACGGGGATGAAGGGAAGGAGAGAAAGAAGGGAGGAGAGAAGAAAGAAGAAAGAAAAATGTTTGGAAAGAGGAGAGAGAGATAGAGAGAGAGAGAGAGAGAGAGAGAGAGAAGGACAAACAATGAATAGGAAAAAAAGGGGGGAAGAGTCAGGGGAGGATAGGAGAGGGAGGAGGTAGAAAAACAGAAAGCACAGTGTTTGCAAATCACAAATTAAAAGCATAAACGTTCTCCGCATCAAACCACGTCCCAGAGGAAATACGGGCCTTTCAGCATAAAAACCTTATTCGGAGCAGGTAGGTAGGCAGAGACAACCTCTCTCCTTGGCTTAGAGCTGCAGTTAAGTAAAAATAAAAGCACTAGAGGAATATTAACTGTAATGTTATTCTGACACAAATATAGGCCTGTCTTTCTCTGCTGCATCACAGGATACATACCACGACGACAGGAAAGATTGTGTAGTTAGCAAAGTATGTAAACTTTCCCTTTACAAAAGACACACAAGGATTAGGAAAGTGTGGAACATTTCAATGACGTCATGATCAACTAGAATGGCACTCAGTAGAGTGCATACCTCCGCCAAGGCCCAGCAGTCCCATAGATGCCAGTCACCTAAATATACCTCAAAATCCATGCGTAAATCCCTGAGAAATTAACGAAAATATAGAAAATTGCTTCTCACAATGTTAAAGAAAGTGAGAAAAAATCATCTGTCCCTTTATCCGGATCAAAAGTTAATGGTATCTATTCTGGGCCAAACAAACAGCGACCCACTCACAAAAAAATGTTGCTCCACACTGCTAATAGTGGTTTAAAACTCCCCAGGGTACCTTTAAAAATCTGCGATGGTTTCTTAACAGTTCTGTAGTCTGTGCTACAGATCCAGGAAACAATTAATTATCCTTCAGGGTTCATGAGTCATGAAATCAAACATGAAATGCTCTTGCCATATGGTAGCGCTGTTCCTGCCAAAAATAATGAGGTGTTTGCTGGCTCTTGGCCTAACTTCCATCAGTCTTCACTAAAATCTGTTTAGCGTTTCAGTTATTCTGCCGGCATATAGGAGATGGAGAGGCAGCGATGTGTTTGTGTTCATCACTCAGGCGGCGGCATTATGACGGATTGAACTGGACTGTCTGCGTGAATCCAACAAAGAGACACATCTCTTTCCTATATGTACAGATGCGGTGTGTTGATACACATGTATGGACACCTCAGAGGATTAAGAGAGTGGTGTTAAAGAGCTGGAAAAGAAGTTAGACTTACCTCACCTGACATTAAAATGCCTAACGGGAAGGATCAATCTCATAAAGATAGCAGTGTTGCACCAAATGCAACATAAAATATACTGTAAGTATCTGTAAACATCTAGTAAAATTCAAATAATCCACACTCACCACCCTGATCAGTGCTGACGGTGATAATGGCCACCTGACGAGGGAAGGAGCTCAAGTCAGACACTCCGTTTAGGGACTCGATCTCAAAGGTGTAGTTGGCGTGTGCCGAGAAGTCCATGACAGTGACGGTACCGTTGGTCAGGCCCAGAGGTCGCGGTAGGAAACGGAGATCCTCCTCACAGAGCTGGCAGTGGTTGGGCTCGGGGCCGCAGCGCTTGCACTGGACGTTGTAGGTGAGGTCGCGGCGGCCCCCGGTGTCGCTGGGCGGTGACCACTCCAGCATCAGACTGGTGTCGTTCAGGTTAAACATCAGGTTGCGGGGAGGAGATGGAGGGCCTGAAATGAATTAATACATAAATCATTTTCATTCAACCTTTGGCTGATGTCATGAAGAGAAGATACATGTTGGGTTGTTGGTGTTGACTTTGCACCAGACGTCAGGCTTCAACCTAAGGTCATGGGCTTAGAGATTGAGACATGAAAAATGGAGCTGTTTTTTTGACCCAAATGAAGCTCTGCCAAAAGATAAATGAGGAAAATGTTTTCTTTCACAATCTGCCTTTATTTATAGCTCTATACTGATATATCCTCACCTTTTAATTTTCTGCTTTCCAATGCTTTACAAGTCCAGACACAAAATTCTCGATTTAAAATTGAAATTCTGGCATCCTGTCTTCCAGACCTACTTTTGCAAAACCTCCCCTCTCCCCAGTGGCACCACGCCTACCTAAGATTTCATCAACCCCCAGCGCACAGAAAGTCATGATACACCATATTTATCCATAGGAGCATCCAAGAAGTCCACCAGTGTCTGTTGATCTATATTTAAAGAGCACATTGTTACGTTAAAGCGCACTACGCAGTTCTGAAAAAGAACATTCAAACTCAGAAAAGTTTTTAATAACAATATTAATTAGGTCATCGTACAAACTAAGGAAGAGTTATTTGATGTATTTCCATAACTGAGTAAACAAACCATCCTCAGAGGGGAATAAGATCCCCAGAGTGCTGTTTGAAGCTAGAAAGGTGGCTACTACGAAGGGTCCTGCGAATATAAACAAAGAAAAACAGTATGAAATTGTTCTGCCCTTTGAGGAAAGGGCTTTGTTTACTCAGTTTATTTCGTCATGACAATGAATCAGTGAAAATTTTTTCTCATCTCATCTCCTTGCTTTTTCTCTTTCTCTTTTTTCTTCTTCCCCAAAACTACGTAGTGCACCCAAACTTTTCCCGGTGGTATTATTCTTGGTGCCACAGAAGAAAGCCAAATTGCTTTCCATTTTCGTCAGAGTAACAACTTTGAGTTTATTCATTACTTTAGTTTATAATGGAGACGTGAATGCAGATAGAAATGGCATTCATATTCCCAGGAGACTTTGTGCCCAGTTGCACGGTGAAAACGAGGTTTAAAGAGAACCAATATAAACGCAGATGGTGTCGTTATTCTATAGCAATCCACACCCCGAAAAAACTTTTAATATCACATATTACCGCTGTTCCACATAGCTCTTCTAATATATTCCTCGCTAGCACAGTACATGTTTTGAGTTATTTCACCTCCCTTAAATTTCACTTTTGTGCTTTCTGGATGTGTGTGTTTGTGTGTCCGGGTAAGTGTTGTGCTGTAGCAGGCAGCCAGCTGTCAACAGGGTGGAGTTAAAAGGCCTGAGGGATTTGAACACTCCCGTCCTGCCAAGCTCACTGTCTGCCTAGACAATGGGATATTTCCCTCTCCTTCGCCATCCCTCCATCCCTCTCCCTCCCTACCTTTGCTAAAAATCTCCGCAGACACTCAAGCTCCTCCTCCTCCTCCTCCACTGCTGTCAGCGTATGTCCATTCTCTCTCTCTTTATCTCCTCCTGCCTCTATCGGCCATTATCTCACCTCCTCTATTCTCTCCATCGAGGGGAATCCACCCACCTTCCCCTCCTGCAGAGCAACCCCACTGCCATCAATCAGCTTCTATTCTCCTCTAGGGGGAGATTGGTATCAGCACCCTCCTCCCTTTCTCTCTTCACTGTCTTCTCCATCCAGTCTTTACACTTTCTCTCCACCTTTATCTCTCCTCCTGTGACATCCTCTCTTTCTTGCTCTCTACTTTTGTCTTCCTCTCAAGCCCCCAGTCTTTAATCTCCCTTTTTTTTTTTTTTTTTTTTTTACTTAGACATCAAGCAAATAGTTTATGCTCTGGCCTACAAGCTCCTGATTAAAATGCATTATGCGAGTAAACAGAGCTCACAGCTTGTTAGGATAGATGTGATAGTCTACATGGGCACCTGAGTGGAGCAAATGCATCGCCATTATTCAGTTAGGGGGAGCGATACTATGTTTTTGTTACCCCACTTTATGTCCTATTAAAAATGAACTGATCACCTCACAGTCCCTGCAGTCAGGTGATTATATTTAAGCAGCCTATATCAGTGATATTCACCTTCTTTCAGCGACTGACAAAAACAAGCAATTAAAAAAGTCACACATTTTTGGACCTCCCGCTGAGTTGCGTCTGTCAAACACGTCACTGATCGTTTGCCACAGTCTTCTTTGGCTGTTAATCACAATCTGTCAGTCCACACAGGAGTGTGTTTTCAGACGACTGTTTATAAAGGTGCGAAACACGCCATTTAGCTGAACTGCTATTACGGGCTGAAAAATGAACATAGGAAAAGTGTGGCTCCATAAAAGTCTCCAGAGGCTCCAAGATCCCAAATCAATTTGAAAAAGCCATTAGTCGCTCCCTCTTTAAGACGAAATCAATGCAGTTCTATGCTTAAAGGATTGGTGCAAACCCCATCTGACGTGGATGCACGAGCTCGACCGTAAGGTGAGGGTGTCAACTGCAACACAGTCTTTCCACCCACATATGGGGGGAGCTAGATAATGACTGGATTTTCATTTTTGTGGGCAAATTTATTCTTCCAAGTAGCTAAAAGTAGGATTGTACTGTCATCATGATGTTGAGTTGATTTGTCACTCAACAAATCTATTTCCCTAAAACACTGACTTTATGTTTTAACAAATACATTTAAATTTCCATTTAATTCTATTATACATTATAAGTTCTAGTATGTAATTTATGTATTTCTGTCACGTTGAGTTGTTGTGAAAAAATGAAATATTAATGAACAAATAATGCATTACATATGGATAACTCTTATGTATAATACTTGCAGTTAACTTAATTAAAAACATAAAGTCAATGTTTTGCAAAGGAGCAGAATCCTGCTGACTCTTTTAAGTCTAACGTGGCTATTCAACATTAGCATTTGCATCACTTGTTGAGACGTAGTGGAGGGTAAACACATATGCATAAGCATAATTCTGCATGTTTTTCAAATGCAACCTAGGATTTACTGACCTATTTAATGAGTTTACCAATACTTAACTTGAGACAGTGCAGCCAGTTTTCATTAACCCGCCCCACTTCATCCCTCCCTCTGTGGTTTTGTCGCTCCTCTCCTTGCCCATCATTTCCTGTCCCGATCCACCCAGTTATACTCTACTCAAAGACTAATCAAGACTACTGCTGGTGGAATATGTTTTAAATTACAACTTTTTCTGTTGGAGGACGTCCAGTCCGCCTTGCCAATTATTAACGTTCCTGAGGTTGCTCCTCCATTTTAACGAATAACCAGGCACCCATGTAGTGTACTCCTCATAGTTTGCTGAGTTGTAACTCCTGCACAGTGCATGCTTGTACAGGGAGGAAACGTGATCCTTGAACGTGTTTTTGTGTGGACGATTAGTTCAACAACAACTGTTGAGAAGCCCTTGAACAAGGCATTAAAGGTGCAATATATAAGATAACTGATTGATGAGTCTCAGCCCTCAGTCAAATAGTGATACTTAGGGTTGGTGGCCAGCCCAGCCCAAAGTATCAGAGTAACACTCAACAATCAATCTATCTAACTATCTTTCTCCATCAATGCATCTTAAAAAAGGTTGTGTTTTGAGCCTGGTGTCCATTTTTTCACATCTTAGCTCAGAGCAATCCTCAAAATGTAATATACTGAGAATTTAGCCTGTTTATTGGTCTAATATCTTTATCTTAATATCTAGAGGTTTATAAAAATGAGTTTAAGGAGCTATAGATCTTGAAATACAAATAAAACTGTGTTTTTCATTATGTTTTTGTGGTAAGCATATCTAAATCTTATTTTTAAGATTTTAGGAAATGGGTGAAAGAGAGAGAGGGGATGACAGGCAGCAAGAGGCCATGGGTTGAACGACCAGGTGAGCTACCAGGTCACCCCTAAACCTAAAACTGCTATAAACCAGTAAATTAAGGGATTAACTGATCTAGGAGCTATCCAACAGTAAGAGACTGCTATCCCACTGGAGAGACTGTAGATTTAAAAGTGTGGATTTCTATGAGCAAGCATTGCATCATGTGAGTGTAAATTTAGAGATGAAAACCTTGTATGAAGAGCCTTTCTGAAGATTTCCTCTTCAAACACTGCATCCTGCAGCCAACTGTAAACCCACAGCCTCTCCACCATGACTTGGCTCCGTCTTGCCATAAAAGACAAATACACTCTTCCGCCCTGTAGAGCTCTCAGTCGTGGCCCCCGTCTATCTCACTGACAGCTAAATGGCTTTTTAATTAAAGGAGAATTAGTCCGGTTAAACTGTAATTTAATGCAAATATGAAGTCGTAATGACACTCAGTGAATCATCAATGAGGACGAGGCAGCTGAACAAAAGCCGTGTAATTCATCCAGAGGCTCTCTAATGTACAGTTTCACACCAGATAAGTCCTGGAAGACGAGACTGGATTTAAAGCCGCGGCGAATTCTGAGAGACGGCTCAAGTAATCCACCAGCTCGAGAGATAAAGCAATAACTCACCCCACACTGGGTAAAGAACCCTGTACATGTATGTGGTTTCGTGCTTAATGAGTGAGCCTCGTTTGCGCCTATACTCACGTGTACAAGCCATGGTTGGAGGATCTTTCTCAGCCCTGAAGAAGCCCTTCTCACAGCGGCAGATAGCGGCTCCTTCTCCATAGCTGAAACTATGCGGAGGGCACTTTGAACACTTGATGTTTCCAGCGTACGCCTTGTAGAAACCTGGGTGGCACGCTGGGGATGACAGAGAGACAGTATGACAGGATGTGAGAAGTGGCAGGACAGGTAAAAATATCACACGTAACATATAAACATAATGTTCATGAGGACGCAGGGGGAACATTCATCGCTGCCATGAATGTCAATCAGCAAGAGGCGTTTGAGTCGTCTGCCATGAATTCATGAATTTAGCATCATCAGTTATGCTAACTATGTCTAGTAGTTATCAGAAATTCATATCTCAGAGCATTAACGACTTTTAACACATTCATTAAAATCAGGTTTTCTTTCAAATATGGAAATTGATGCAGCAAGGTTCACTCAAATATAATGAGACCATCTGCTCTGCTGAGAACTTTTACTCAAAGTATTCAAAAGTATGATTTAGAGCTTGACGGACACACAAAGACACACAATGTATATTCATGACTTGACTTATGAATGCATTCTTTTTTTAAAGGAATTCACCATTTTTTCTCAGGTGGAATCAAAACACAATGCATAACATATTTTTCAGGGTTAATCCTGAGGATACTGATAATGCCGATTGCTGATGTGTATTTCTTAATAAATATCAAAGCTGAGGGAAATGTAATGAAAGGCTGAAGGGTTCCTTGATACAAAACAAATATATCACGTTACACATGTCTGAGGGTGATTTTGTTGTAGTTTTTTAGACTTTTTGGACTGTTTCATCTTTATTGTGGTTCACTTGTTCATTCGTAAAAGTACATATAAAACTGTTTTATAAATTAACAGAGTTTCATTTGAAAAGAGAACATGAGCAGATCTTTTTTATTTATTTTTTTATTTCTGTTTTGAGTTTCCAGTCTTCCAAGGCTTCATGGCGTCAGAGAATTCTGAAAAGTTGCCATGAAAGAAACAAAAGGTGCTCACAGAATTTGGCCAATGTGCCAACCAAACGCACGGTGAAATAAGCATTTTCTCAGAGGACATTTTAAAAGTTGCAGTGGGAAAAATACAGCCTTAAATGATCAAATAAATTATGGTTTAATAGCTGGCTTACTGACACACACACAAAAATGGCTGTTAATATTTTAAGTACTATGCGTTTCCTGCTATAACAAATGTGTGATAAAAGGCCTTTAAGACATTTAAGCAACATTATGTAGAAATTGGCATCACAATTTCTGAGTGTAACACCAAAACCCCCCCCCAAAAAACTAAGGACGTCATAACAATGTTATGTGTTGAAACTGGTACGTTGAAGTAAACATGTATGTAACGCTGTGATCCTACCCTCTCACTGAACTTACATAGTGCAGAAACAAGTGATAGGGGTTTGGAGTCACTGAGACAGAAGCCCCGTTCACACTGCCCTTTCACTGCAGGAATCATGCGCCAGTACTCCGCCTCGCCGTCTGTGTGAAAGTTACAGATGCGGAGAGGGGGGACAGTTTCGCTCCGGCTCTGACCAGCCTCCGGAGGTAGTATCAGAGCCGCAGCAGAGGTGAGACGGCGGAACAGGGGTGTGTTGGTCTGATGCTGTTCACAGTCTGACAACTAAACAGATCCTTCACTCATCGAATAAAAGAGAAAAGTCCCACACTTCAACCCACAAAGCAACATTACAGGACCAAACAACAGTAATGTGGTAACTGGTTGTGTCTTTGGCAACTTATATGAGGAAAAAAATACTGCATCCATACGTGGAAAAGCCTCTGTCATTCTGTCTGTCCTACCGACTCTTCACACATTACTGCCCGAAAAACAGCGTCTGTCCCCGGCAGCAGAGCTAGGCGGCTCCCGCAGTTGAATGGCGGTGATTATGTAACGCGTTTCAGAGCAAAAAACTTTAACCTTTGTCTCCTTCCACTATTGTGTTGTTGTGATTACTGTCTCTGGCAAAAAAACACCTCGATTGTCAGCCCTCCCAACTAAGACAGAATCCCTCCCCGGGAGTGAGAGAGCCAGACAGGGTCCGCTGCTTATTGATGGCGATTATGTATTTATATAATTTTGAGCAAAAAACATAACTATGTCATCTAGTTACACATTGTAACCGCATCCATATGATTATAAAAAGTCGGCCGACACATGTATTTACCTTGAAAAAAAAACACAAGGATGTCAACGTCATGTACCGTCACACCTCTTTTTGGTTCTGCTTTTTGGTTCAGTGTGAACAAACAAAGACGGCGTAAAGGCGAGCCTTTGTTACGGCAATAATGCGGAGTCTCTAGGGCTAGAGACACCATTCACCCTGTTACAAGACACTGTACCATCAAAATGATTTTAAAGCTGTTATTTTACAGTAAAGAAGTTAATTAATGTTGCTTTAATAGAAATATATCATGGTTAATATACTCACCAAACTCACAGTGTATTAACCTTCTTTACCAGAAGAGATTTTAAATGTCACAGTAGGAAAAGCACAGGTTTAAATGATAAAATAAAATAAAACGATGGGACACTTAAACATAATGATTGTTAATGTTATTAGTAACACCTGTGCTTTTCCTGCTGTAACAAATAAGGCCTAAAAAGGTATAACTATGATATTATAATGCAAATAACTGATCTGGCAAGATGTGCGACACTGTGAATGAAATCTGCACGCGGTCAAGAGGAGAGGCCTGATCAGTAAAAGTGGAAACACCTGTGTACGAGCACCATGTGCCAAATCTACCGTGGATAAACAAGTGGCTAAATATAAAGCACGTTGAAATGGGAATGTAAATACACTCTGCACCTGTAGAGACTGCATGTCACAATGAGATAAACAGACATGTACGCACACAACATTATAAGAAGACATACTGGACTATAAGGGTCAGAAAATACTGCTCTGACCATTTTTCCTTGATAACTTCATTCATACTTTTGTTTCTCACTACTTTTAAATAGTCTTGTCTTCTATCAGTTGACATTTCCACTGAATATAGCTTTGTTTAAACCGAGGCCAAATTATTTAGATAAGATAACTTCTTTTTTATATTCATCACATCTTTTTCAAAGAAGACATTTTGACGAAGCAAACGTGTAAAGTTGTGATTTTACACCTGTGATTTCACACTATGACAAGTCAAAGTGTCAGCTGTGAAAGGAATACATTGAATACATTTAAAAAGATTAATATGACATTTAAAGTTAGAAGAAACATTGTTTCAGTCTAACCACTAAGAATAAAGAGTGTCTGAAGCTGTAAATCTCCGTACTCTTTCCTAACAGAGAGAGCGCTTTTTAAACACCTCGGCTTGGTGCATGGAAAATGTTGCCAGAATGAGTCTGTTTTTGTTCTAATCCAGCACTGACAGCTGAACTTATTCCAGGAGCTGTGTGTATGAAAGCGTGTAATGAAGAGGCTTGCTGTTGGATTCACATTCACACAAAACACACACACTGCCATCAAATCCAAGTTTTCTGTATTAAAAATTCACAGAATGAAGAGAAAACGTCGGCCAAGAATGCGTGCATTTAAATTTTGTACCGCCATAGCATGAAAATGTGTAATGTCTGCTTTGGCTGAGGGAGATAGGAGACGCGAGTGTCTCCTTCAGTGTGGGCTTGATTGATAAATTATGACTTGTTTAAAATGCTTCAAACAGACTCAGGCATGAACAGCTTCTTTTATATATATATATATATATAAAAAAAAAAAAGAAACTGTGGGTTTACAAGAGTTCACAAAGAGACACTCCTAACGGACATTTATTAGCATTTTCTCAACCTCCTTAGCACGTCTGTGTCGCAGAGATGTGCGAAAGTCTCTAGCCTGGCGAGATTTCCATTGCTGCTGGTTGTCACCACATCGATTTAACAAGGTAACACAAGCTGAGCCATTTGAAGGGATTCACCTTGAAGCACCGAGCGCCTTTGTGTGTCTCCATTGCTGCCTGTGATAAATGGAGCTGTAGGGAGGACAAGGAAGCGCCCGAAAGCACGACTGCTCCGATCAAATGGGGACAATTAGGACGGAGGCAAAGAGGTTAAGACACACACACGTTCACGGGAACACACACACACACGCGGCATGTGAGTCGAACTGAATGACTTTTTTCTTTTGTGTGTCGTTTATCTGTATGAGGATTGTTTGTTAAATTATACTTTCATTGTACTGACGACCAATATTAGACAGTCAAGTAAGACATAGACTATAAAAAATGTCAAAATGTTAAAATCCTAAATCTCGACCATGACTTGAACTTAAAAATATTCAAACTGGTATTGGCCTTGACGTACACACATGCTGCAGCACACAGGCGATCTGTATCAGTATGATAAGTGGCACCCCCTATGGCATACCAAGGCTGCCTCCGTCATTAACCTCTGATACCGGCGCGTCCTTGAGTTAAAAACCGTCAGTCAACTCCCCCCCACCCCCGCTGGACCCTGTTTTAGACTCTGTCAACCTAATGATGCCTCCGTCCGACCTTCGCTGAACTGAGGGGATGTTCCTTTTCGAACCTTTGTGGCACCCTGCTGCAATCTGTCTGGCCAGGCTCTGTTCCAAGGCCACAGTGGAGCTGTTCAATGGCTGACCATGCATCACCCGAAGATGGACACACACACTCGCACACACACACGCGCATCAGTGACAAACAGCACATTGAACTGAACTTGACAGCTTGTCAAATGTGAATGAAGCCTGGAGATTTTGACTGGAAAAGAGTACTCACCGCTGATTCATGAAGGACAAGGGTTTTTTCCTTATATAAAAGCAGGCAAGCAGTTATATGTACTATATAACTTCTGCTGCAGCTTTTACCATAAACCTTTATTATTTCCCTATGACGTCTAATCCATACAGATGTAAAAGAGGAGGCACTGGTTAGAGTGCACTTACATGGAACACAAAAGGCAAGAAATTAAGTTGTTATGAACCTCTGTTATGCAGTAGGATATCTTATAAAAGCAGCTGTATCAATACACGTGGATATTTTAAGGATTATAATCACAAACGGACAAAAACAATTAACATAGTTGCTTAACTTATTTAAAAAATGTAAAACAATAACGAAGAGAGTGCGCCTGTCTGCATCGAGCGTACTCAGGCTGCACTGAATCTGAGAGAACATACTGTACTGTATGTTTTCCTGTCAGACAGATGTATGATAGGAACAACTGTTTGTTGATCCTGACACCAGAGCACATGACAGTAAACATGTGGAAACGCAGAGGAAACCACAGCTGCTGAGTTGACTTATGAAACTAGTTATCTGACATTATGCCCACCTATATATGTATATATATATATATATATATATATATATATATATATATATACATATATATATATATATATATATATATATATATATATATATATACACATATATATAATATAGCAGATATTGGCCATGAGATATCTGCCTATTCTTGAATATAATGAAACTTTTTCCATAAATTATGACCCACAGTTTCATGTTGGGACTATTTTCTTCATGCATCTCCTCAAGGACGAGAGGCTAGCTAACTGAGCTAACCAAGCCGGCTGATGTTACAGCTCAGCCGAAGAGCATGCCATTAATCTTTGCATCCAATGCGAGCATGAGCCTCTCGTCCATGAGTAGATGCACATTCCCTTCTGTGCAACGATACAGTGTAGATAGGTAGAAAGAAAATAGTTCCTACATGAAACTGAGTGTTTCAAATGCACTTTTTGGCACTTTGTGCACCACAAGTGTGCCATCTAGTTCCAATATATTTCACATCTTTACTGCAGATATTCCCAAAACACTGCAACTCTCATCAAAACAAACAGATGGATAGATTCCACTTCAGCTAAGAGGATTTTTGGGGTGAACTGTCCCTTTAAAATGTATACCGCACACATTACAACACATTAGGTAAAAATGTGATCCTTTATAGATATGCTTTTCAGTCAGGTGTCATGTGGATTCCTTCCACATGACACCTGACAGTAAAGAGTGAGGATTTGATCGTACACTGCAGACACCTCTGAGGCCAGTAGACGAAAGCCGAGCCGGGGATGAGAGAATAGTATCCTGACCCACTGGCCTTTGGGGCTCTGATCTAACTCGAGGCCCTCAGCCCAAGGTTAATGAGATCTGGAAGTCATCCAGAACATCTCTGAGCCGAGCCGAGCCCTGAGACCCAGAGGCAGCAGCAGACTGGTCGGTGAGGCCTGCTGCTTCATACTCACTGGACCTGAACAACACCAGAGCAACAGGCAGACAGACCATGTGTGGGAAGTAGACCTGTCTGTCTGCCTCTGCCTGTCTCTCCACTGTCTATACGGTGCTGTGTGACCATCTGCTGGAACTTCTGCTCAGTGTGCTTGTCTGGTTGGATAGCTAAACATGTTGGTTTGGTAAGCAGGTAAGCATATTTGAGCACAGATAGATTCTGAGAGAGGTTTAAGTAACAGTATGTAAACACTATGTGAAATATTCCTCACCCTTCCCCAAGACAGATGCTGACCATATCTTGTTGACCTTCTGTGGAAAACTGTCAACCCAGTATGCCAAAGAATTACATCCACAGCGGACAATGACGCATGCAATGATTTGCGACCAATGCCAACGTTCAAGGGAAGTGCAGAAAGTAGCGTGTCTTTTATGTACCACAGGCGTCTTCCTAACTGTGAACACAAGCTCTCCCTTTAATCATGTGTTTTAATTGTCTGACTCTCACCATACTGTGTAATTTATCTGCCATACACACAATCATTCACTATCTGTATACTGTAGTTGCCTTGTACCGGTATCGTAGAAAAGAAGAATTTGAAAAAAACATTGGCATTGAACATGAGGTTTTGCAGAATTGTCCAGCGATGACCTCCATGTCTGGTAATCTAGCAAACGTTCATGATCTAAGCAATATTTAAATTGAGCTGCACAACAAACAATGAATTTGTCATTCATTCATGCATCAACACTTACTATCTTTGACCGAATCCTAACCTCTCACCGTGCAATGACTGGTCTCTAAATTTGCTTTTTAAGCATGAAGAGGCGTGGCAGTTGCTCTGGAAACAGCCGAATGAACTTAAAGCAACACTATGTAGAATTTGCATGATTTGCCAATTTTGGCATATAGAAATATGTACAAAAAATATGTATTATGACCCTCTGCTGGTATGTGCATATGTGCGTTTGTGTAGCTCTGTGTGCATGTGCAGATGTCCCTCTTTGGCTCTTTGCGGTGATAGTCGATGATGGTGGGTTCCTCCCCCGGTGGTCAGCGAAGAAGAACAATTCCAAGAGGAGCACAATTCTGCAGCATTTACTTGCAGAACCACATCAACAAATGTTGCAGAATAGTTCAGCTCTTGAAATCAAAGGCAGCGTGGTAAGGCGGCGATGCAAAGGATGAGAGATCATTGCAGAGATGGTGGCGTTATAGGTGAGCTGCAGCCTGAAACTTATTGCATATGGAAAAAAAATAAAAATGGAAGCAGACCCTATTTCCAGTTTCATTCCACACACATATTACCCTCCTCAGTGTTTCTTCTATGGAAACTATAAAACAATAAAAGCCTTATTGCTTTTCTCTGTGCAGACACAGTACACATCTTGTCCACACATACTGTGTATATTAGCACAATAGTCGTGCCATGTCCCTTTTCTTCTTCCACACATAATACATTCAAATTACAACCACATTTTCCATGCTCCTGCTATGCGATAGGGTTCACTATCAAACAAAACTTAACGCCTGCCAATATGAGTGAGATGAACAGTATTGAGTTCTCTTATGTCCGTGAGCCAGCAACGCTAGTCTGTGTTCTCATATACAAGTACACTGCTTTTAGCTGCAATTCAATATACAGTACCTAGTAACACGATAGAAGACGAGAAGTCACACCTCTTCCGCTGCACAAACAATAACAAACTCTCAAACACTCGAAATGAAGAGCCGTCCTCTCTGCTCTGTGTCAGCCCGTCTGTCTCACTCATCAGCCGTCCTCCCTCTCTTCATTAGCTGAGAGCCGTGAGCGCTATCTCTGATTTGCACTTGAGGATTAGTGGGTCTCTCCAACACATCGCTGCTGAAGTGTAGAGAATGGTGTTTGCTCAATTAGTGACAGAGGGTGAAGGAGGGAAAGCCGGCTTCCTGGTATGACAGAATAAAGCAATCACTAACTTCATCTTAAAGACTCTTGTCAGAGCTTTGCCAAGCTACTTTCCTTCTTTTTGCAATATGATTTATTTTTATTTATATTACATTTCATCTGCTATATTGGAAGTTTTCTCTATGTGATATATTCATGAAAACTGTCTCTATACTGTATCATATAAGACACATCGAGTCTGTGTTATTAAAGATTCATCTTAAAGGTGCAATACGTACAAATTTTAGTTCAAAATATTCTAAAATTAACTAAAATTATTAACAGAATGTAAAGAATTAACAGTTTAGATGTTATGATGAGGTATCTAATGAGGGTAGCATGCTAACCAGCCAGCCCCTCCCCATGCTGGCCCAAAGCTCCTGTGCTAAAGGTGTAAACACACACACACACACACACACACACACACACACACACACACACACACACACACACACACACACACACACACACACACACACACATCAGTGATCAGAGCTCCCAGTCTGCACCGCTAGCTGCACGGCTAACTGAGCTAACTAGTGAGCAGCAGCTTCAGCTAGTAGCAGTTATATGGGATATGGTGGTAATTTCTGACATATTGCACCTTCAATTTGAAATGATCTTGAAGCAATACAAACTTATTTGACCTTATGTCCCTTCCACATTGCCTGTCACAACACATGCACACATGTACATGGCCTCCTCCGTGTTTACAGCCTGCTGTCTGTTGTATGTGCTTTGTGGCTGTCACCTTTGTGTATTCACCCTCTCCTGCTTGCTCCCTGATTTTAATCTCTAACATAGCATTTAGAGAAAACAGCGAGTCCCTCTCTACAACCAAACTATTTAATTTTGATTTTATTCCCCTCTTTGAATAAATTCAATAATGAAAATCATTCATGATTTCTGCTTAATTTGTTTCGTTATGTACCCCTGTGCCACAATTATTTGAACTTCATCTATTGCATTGATTTTTTTTTTTTCAGTTTAATTAGACTGGTATTTTGTGGCATGGAGGTTTATTGCACTGGATCAGGCTCTGATAAGATACAATTACTGGAGATTCATTATTGGTGATCGCAGGTAATAGAGTTAATAAGCTCTTTTAATGCATGCCATTTTTGTTGGTGGAAAAAGAAAAAACAATACTATTAACAAGAGTAATCAGAGCTAAATATCTCTGCCATTGACAACATGCAGACTGGGAGGTGTTGGAGACTTAATAAAGGATTTGAATCCCTTACATTTAGAGCTTTAAAGCAGTGTTTGGCTCATTATCGGGCTTTAACAGAGCTTGATGATGAGCTGATCATTTGAATCAGGTGTGTTGGAGCAGGGAAACATATAAAACATGGAGGACAGGGGGTCCCAAGCGACAGGATTGAAAAAAAACCCACTGCTCTAAAGCATCACGAGGACAATGGTTTCGTCTGTCATGGTGACGCCTGTTCTTTTTCCCTCTCCAGACTCTCTTGCTTGTCTAGGCCCCGTTTTCATCATGGTACTTCCCAGAATGTCCCATTCCTGATGTCTCCACCAGTCACCTTACGTATTCCTTATTCCCTCAACAAGCTGCACTGATCCCTTGTCTTCATAGTAAAGGTAACCTGTGGAGTTTTCTTGTAAACAAAGAAAAATTTACTTTCAGTTGACTTTGTTCATCACTGAAATTTAAAGATTTTCTAATTCTCTGGACAATGACTTAAAATCCTCAAATATTATTCAATTTAAAAGAATGTAAAAAGAAAAAAACATGCAACATAATGAAGCTATTGAGTAACATTTATGTTAAGATGACTGTACAGAATATGTATCTGAGTATATATTGCTGAATTTTATGTGATTTGTGAAAGGGAAAAAGGTAAACATAGAAGGGTTGGCCATCCGTATTTACAGTAACTTATGGTGTCATTGGGATAAGTGGCAGGTAATATAAGTTTTTCTTCTTCCTGCTCTTGTTTTGTTAATGAAATGTATATGGTGGAGTGAAAGTTTATTATGTGTCTTTTATAATTGTTTTTATAAAAACTGAAATAAGCTAAATAAACTAAATATGAAATGTATGAAATCAACTTTTAGTTACTACTTAGTTATTACTTATATTGTGTGTTCAATGCAGATCTCGCGATAAAAACACTCACACAAATTTCTTTTATCAGGATAATCGTGAATAGGGTTTATGGTGAATATCCTCACATGAGTGATTTGAAAACGCTGTCTAACCCTCACCCATCCATTTCTCGATTTATTTTGAATCGGCCTGAGGGGGAGCCAGCATCTTTCCGGTTATTTCAAAATCCTAAACCTGTCACCATGACTGAAGGCTCAGCTCAACCTTTTTATCCCCCACAAATAAAAGTTTAATCAGATGTGTTGAAATACTGTGGACTCCAAACTAAAGAAGGACAGGGAGGTGCTCACACTTTATTTATTCTTTATCAATCCAGGGGGACCTTTTGATTTAAGATTATGTATTTTTTTGAGTGATCGATCTGTTTGTTTCTTAACAAAATGTAAGGTAAAGTGATTCCAATATGTTTCAGAGCTTTGAGCACATTTTGACGATCATCTGGATAATATCGTCAGTTGCAATTATTTTGGCCACATGATATTTTCATAGCGTCCCATGCCTAAATGTGACAAACCAAACTCTGCTCCGCTCACAAAATTATTGCTACTATTGGTCAAAAACTCCACATACTGTAATACCTTCAATTTATCTTTTACTAAAGAAAAGTGGATAGACAGTTGAAGTGTCGGCTAAAATCCAACACAATTTTAAGGCTGTCTGTACCATATGTGCTGTGAACAACACTGTTAAATGGACTTGCATTTCTATAGCACTTTTCCAGTCGACTGACCGCTCAAAGTGCTTTACAACACTTTTTACATTCACCCATACACTGATGGCGGAGGCTGCCATGCAAGGTGCCAGCTTCTCATCAGGAGCAATTTGGGGTTCAGTATCTTGCTCAAGGATACTTTAACATGCAGCCGGAGGAGCCAAGGATTCAAACCAGCGACCTTCCGATTACTGGACGACCAGCTCTACCTCCTGAGCTCCAGCCGCCCCAAACCGTTACTGTGAGGTATTATTTATTGTGTATTTTAAGGACAAGCAGCCCATTTACCAGCATGTGTCTTCTCTAATCATATATGATGCTCGACAATTTGGTGTACCAGAATCAAACACAAATTGTTTCTATTGTTGTCTAACAGGAATAGTCGTGCACATTTCCTCACTATGGAAGAAAAGTCGTTTTCCTTGCATGACTGGCACCAAGCTTAGTAAAATGTTTTGGCACACTGGATGTCGATGTTTTTAGGTGAGAGGGGGTGAAGACACACAGAGAAAGCTTTTTAACAACCAGACATTGAGATAGTAAGAGTCACTTTTCACTGCTGGATGGCCTCATTCAGGGGCTGCCATCGCTTATATATCAGTGACATTATCAGAGACAGAAATCTTTTTATGGACTTAACAGAGGTCAGCCTCTCTGATCCCTTTATGGCAATGTTTATAGCAGCAAAGAAGGAGTCTTGTGCCAAATGAACTAACGGAGCAGTAAACTTCCTGAAGACATCCGTTAAGTCGGTGAGAGAGCGGAGTTCCTCTCTAAATCTTACTTTGGAGACAAAACGGTGGCTGGTGGAGGCTTCGGGATGGACAGTAAAACAGTGATTTTATGGTGTGAGCTTGACTGCTGAGAAAATGTCCTCACTGGCTCCAAGACAGCGCTGAATGCATGATCGCAACAGTAAATCTATGATAGTGCTTATTGTTGCCGAGTGTGCACTGACCCCATCAACTACTAGTAGAATGTGACGCTTGTTGCTCTGCACGCGGTGGAGTTGGTGGATGGTGAGACTGTTTGGTTGTTGCATCCGTCTTGTTAACTCACTGGCCCAGAGCAAAAAGCCTTAAAGTAACATTATGTAACTCTTTTTTTATCTTAAATTAACAGCTTCAAAATCATGTTGATGATACAGTGTATTGTAACAGGGTGAATGGTGTCTCTGTCTCAGACACTCTGCCCCCCTATCACTTATTTCTGCACTATGTAAGTTCAGTGAGAGGGTAGATCACAGCGTTACGTACATGTTTACTTCAAGATACAAGTTTTCAACATATGTTTGTAAGTAGTTACACCTATTGATGAATTGTTACAGACCTGGGATTTGTATTTATGACAGTGGTGTTGCACTCAGAAACTGTGGGGGGCGCCAAATCGCACAGAATGCCAGTTTCTACAGTATATAACATTGCTTTGCAAGAATGGTGATAGATTAAAAACTTAAAACTGTTCCTTTAACAACCACCGGCCAGGTTGATATGTATATTGATGCTCAGAGTCGGGTCAGATTACTTTGAAAAGGAGTCAGTTACTGAATACAAATGACGTGTTAATTTTTGTAACTAGTAACATTATCCATTGAGTTACAAAAAAATGTAATCTAATCTGAATACTTTTGTATTACTTTTGTTATACAAATAAAATCCCTTTTGCATTTCAAGCATTCTGAGTGTGTCAAATCAGATTATCCTCACAAAACACAAGAAGGGGGACTTTATTGTGAGTAGCACACATTGGTGGGAGGTTATGTTTTCGCCTGTGTTTGTTTGTTGGTTGGTTTGTCAGCAGGATTACACGATGACTACTGAACAGATGATCTTAAACATTGCGAGATCATTTTCATTAGTTTCTCAGATAATAATGTACGGACCTTGATGGAAAAAATCAGGCGTATGTTCGTGGCTGGTAACTATGAGTGAGTACGATTTGATGCGGATAAAGGGGGCTGTTGGGCCTTGGCGGAGGTATGCACTCTACTGAGTGCCATTATAGTTTTAAAATTGCTACAATAAAGACTCAATAAAATGTAATTAAGTACCTCTTGACAATGTAAATATAATCACACTTTTTTTCAAATGTAATCTGGGCTGATTATAGTTACATATGTTTTGTGGTCTAATTATATGAACCCAGTTACATGTATCCATTTTCTACACAACCCTGCTGATGCTCATCACATGACATCAGGTTAGTATTTGTCTTTGTGCTCTGAGACAGGGTATCTGAAAAGCAGATGAAGTAATAGATTTCTGTGAGAATCGCTGTGAACTTACATTTCCCCAAGAAACAGAGTCAGAGAGTCGTGCTCAGTAATCTCGTGCTCGGGGGCAACAGATCTACAAAAGCTACATGTCAGCTGATTTAGGAGACACTAAAATAAAACAGAACTCTCATATAGTTTTTTTATTCTGAACAATAAAGACAAAAACATATACAGAATGTAGAGTAAGCATAGCATAACTAATATCTGATCTACTGTGCCAACCTTTTCCCATTTTATTACCGATGTGTTTTATGCTTACTGCTACTGCTCCTCACTTGTGTTTATGTTGCCCCTCTGTCTCTTGCTCTGTTGTGCTCCTCTATGTCAATGTCAGTTTATTGAAAGCAGATTGAATCTTAATAGTGCAACCCTTCATTCACTGCCTCTAAAGTAGCTTCAATTCATATTCATCCCACAGTTTTCACAGAGTTTAATTAGAAAAATGCAAGGCTATATGCCTCTTGAAAAAGAAAGAACGCGCGTCGACGCGTGTGTGCACCGAGGCCTAATGAATTTATTATAAGGTGTTATGAAGATTAGCATGACTTAGCCCCAAACTTTCCCCTCACTCCCTGCCTTCCTTCCGCATGATTGATGCTGATTGTGGTTTTAACACGCTGTTAAATCGACAGCAAATCGTCTTTAGCAGAGGTCGCATTAGCATAAAGGCCTTCTTGTGGAAAATAAACAACGGCAATGGCTTCTCCAAAACAGCACAAACAAAAGAGGGAGATAATGACATGGCAGCCCTTTAGTAACACCAACAACAACATAATGGAGCTGGAGTGAAATTAAAATGGATCAGTCAATTTAAATGGCTTTGGTGACGCTCCCTCTCTCGCTCGCTCGCTCGCTCGCTTCCTCTTCTTCTGTCTGTCACTCTGTCTCTCTCTCCATTTGTTTTCTTTTACCTTTCTAAATCTCACTCTGACACAAACAGGTTCAAATCCAATGAAGTGTACACATAAGAGAGAAATATTGACAAATACAAAGAAGTGTATTACAAACACTGCATACCGCGAGCTATCAAGACATGTAACTGTAACTGTAAATATATGGTTTGGATTGCAAACGTTTTATTTCCTTTGAGACATGATGTTGGGCATCTCTCATGGACATGCAGCACTAAGAGAGAAGCTGTTGAGAAAAATTATGGGGGTGGCAGAACAAAATCTCAAAAGGTGCCTGAGAGGCTTTAAAAAAAACTTGTTTAAGTGCTCTCTCACAGTTATACTGCTCATATCAACTAGTATATTCAAAAACAGCCCACTTTAGGCTTCAGAAAATTAAAAAAAGTGAAATCAAATAATGATGTTGTGATACCGTGACAGATAGCAGGTGTTGGTAAAAAAGTGTCAAATTATATTCCAGAGTAGCAGCTGTTGGCACATCAACACTTGTAGCATAGTTAGCGGGAAATGACACAATTTTGCTGTTTTCCCGCGAGTGTGGAGGCGTCATACGTACTGCTGAACAACTTTGCAAAAAATTGAGAAAGTGCCACCCTGACTGCCAAAATAGGAAAACAATTTAAAAATACGACAGGAGTGTGATAACATTATTAAGTCTAGCAGCTATCTCTGGGAGAAGCATGTTCTTCTGCTTTGGCATCCAAACATGTGAGAAGACATGGACTTGGTAGCTAAGGGTGAGCTATTAAAAGAAAGAAAAAGTTTATTTAAAATTAAGGTGGAATGTTTTTTTTGTGTGAACAGTGACTCTGGCTGCCAAGGAGAATAGTGGAAATAATGTGGGTAAATTTAACATTTTGGCCTGGATTTGGCAGGAGTGTAGCACAAAATTCTGGACCCTGCACATATTTATTCTCTATGAGCGCCTCCCGAAATCCATGGCTATACCTTACCTTCTAGTATCTTTATGGTCCCTCCTCACACCCTGTATGCTCAGTCCCTTTTTATCCCGGCCTTGTTAAATGACTAAACCTCCATAGCAATGAGCCAAATCTGGCTAGCAAGTGAGCTAGCTGGGACACAGCGTGTCTGAAGTGCACAAACCTGCTCAGATAATCCATGATGAGGCAGAAATATTGAATTTATTTGGCCACAAAGTAGACTTTGGAATACACTGAACATGCAGATGGGCAGAATGAAGTGGATAATGCTGCTAAACTGGTTTCTTTGACAGTTTATACACTTTTCAGCCAACATGAATTTAAAATGACCACAGCCACCTTGCTCCATGGACATGCTCTTTAAGTGGAGGTAACTTTCACAGTCGGCATTGGCCCAAAGGATTACATACATGAACATGTAAATGTAAGGCAAAGGTTTCAAAATACTGGAATTCAGATGGTTAACAGCGTGTGATTAAATAATGTGATGAACTAGATCCAAAATCATTTGAGACACTACCGTGCTATAGCAGTCATGAACAAAAAACACAGAAAAATTGACATTATGCTACATTCAACAACTGAATATAATGTAACTGGACAAAAGGTAGCCAAGCCTAAAGAGAGAATGCACTTTCTTCAGCTAATAGTTAGTGCTACTGTTCGCTATAAGCCTCTCTGGTCCAGCTGGAGTTTGTGACTTGAGAGAACTTGCTTAGCAAAGGACAGAAAGCACTCCAAGCGCAGTCATCTGGGATGATGGAGTGTGCCTTCATGGGACTAGCGGGAAGCATTTGCCAGTAATTAGGGGAGAATGAGCACAATTGGAGCGAGAGCTTCTCTTGTTAATGATCTGAGGACAACACAATCTCCCTGCACACTGACTGAAATAACAAACACACACATTTCCAAACTCACTCATATTACAAAAGTAGTTCTATGTCGTCCCGGCTCTGTTTGTGCATAGCAGATGCAGTTTCATCAAGTGATGTCTGACAGATCGAGCAGATTGAATCTTCTCTCTTTTGAACACAACAGCAATGTGCCAGTCAATGGACCAAAGCATGTACGGAGGTAAAATGAGGCAGAAAATCGTCCAACATTTGCGCAGCATTCATTTCCCTGTACTCAACACAAAAAAGTGCATATGTACTACAGAAAAGATGTATAGGTGGTGCTAAGCTCTGAGAAGATAATAGCTTTAACAACGCTCAGGATATTTGTTCAGGATTTACTCTGCTTTCCTTTTACCTGCCTCCTGTTTGCAGTAGATGAGGGAAGGAACCCAAGCACAGTGAATGGGGGTGGGGGTGGGGATCTTACCTGCCAATAATCGTCGTGCTGTGGCTAATAGATTCTTTGTGTTTCTCTGGTTTAAGTCCTCTCAGTCTGGCAAAGACATATCAGACCACTACCATATGGTACGATTCGCTGTTGCAACATCACTGTGCTATTCAAATTCTTAATTGTGTATTAATCGGGGAGGTTTATAGGTAATAGGTGATTTTGTATTATGAGTTTGTTTTGTTGAAGTGTTGCTGTAGAGTGAGAAGTTTTCTAATCAGGAGGAAAAAATTAGCTTTGCTGCTGTGCTCAAAATAAGCAGTTGATAGTGGTGAGAAAATTGTGTGTGTGTGTAAGTGTGAGTGAGTAAGTGCGCATTTATGGGAAGCAAATATGTACGTACAAGAGGTTGGAGTCAGTGCACGTGTGGGAGGCTGACAATGTACGTAGGTTAAGTGTTTGCAAGCCGCTTTTCTATATATACAGCTTTAAGTGATGGGTACACTGGGGTTGCATCTATTGTAGGTACAACAGCTTGGCGGTGTGGTTAAATTGTATGGGATTATACTGAGAGGGGTTTCACTTATTTTCTCAATCTAACTTCTACAGCATTAATGAGGGTTGGTCATGTATTTACTATAGTTATTTAATTACGTCGTAGCTACTTTTGCTGAATCATAATCAGGAGGTGATCTGTTAATTTTAAAACCCAATTAATCTTCAACCCCAAGCTGTGTTCTTGGTGTCTATTTTCTCTGAACGCTGTCTCTCATCTTGTCTCTCTTCCCTGCGAGTGTATCCGTCTGACTCGAATCACAAAGATTGTATTAGCTGAGAAGCGGCTCGTAAGTGATGCATGCAATTGGTCCTTGAGTTTCCTGGGCTGCTAGCTGCACCGGTTAATATATTAACATTCTGACAAAGTGTAAAAAATCTCAGTATTGTATCAGATATAGGTGCGGGTCATGATAGGGTGGCGTCTGGGTGGTGTTCTTATTGCTAACAAGGGGCATGGCATCACCCCTTGTTCCCCCCCTCAGACTTTTAAGGTTAGTTTTAGTTATATATTTCAAAAGTATGCTTGCTGTTGTCTCGTCAATGTTCACTTTCAGTTTTTTAACGAGGACTACAGCATTTCCGTCACCTTGACTCTGTGCTGTCAGTGCCTAATCATAACACAACAGAGTTTAATCATGTTTTAATCGTCGCTACAAGTGGGTTATGTGATGTAAGCGAATGACATCGATGATGTTGGCGAGGATTTAGTAGATGTCAGTTTAATTTCATGCTTTGGCAGATGTGTTTATTGACAAGTTTTATATTATGTTGAGAAAAGACTTAATCAGGGCAGTGTCCATTTCTGCTGGTATAAATTAGTAGAATTTCTTGGAGACAGGGTTGGTAAATATCTACTTTCAGTATGGAGGCACATGCATGTATGAGGAACTGTCTGTGAGTATACACAGGATTGTCTGTGTGTGTGTTTGTATTTGTCAGTGCCTATTTCCTGTTGCCAGGAAATGCTTAAAAAAGAAAGGCCTATAACAAATAACAGCGTCCTTCTGCTGCTCCTGGAGCCAAATGCTGAGGGTTGAGAGTTGAACTCGCCTTCAGGCTCAGCTGCCTGGCATGTAATGTAACACATTTTGGCCGTTGTGCTTGCACTCCTCTGTAATGATTCTCCAAAGGCATATCGGCTCAACTTTCACGTAAACAACATAATGGTGAGATGTCTGAAACTGTGAGTGCTGATGTGTGTGTTATGTAGTTTGGCTTAGATAAGTAAACCTTCTCATCACCTCATGTGCTCCTGCTAGGACTCATGGGAGAGGGCTGTGCAATAAGGCTGCATGTTGGTGAGCAGGGTTTAATTGAAATCGTTTTTTTAAAGACTGAAGTTCATCAGGTGTGGGTGAGAATGAAAAACCGACCATGAGGATATGTCAGCGCTACAGGAATGCATTTAGAGACAACATCCCTGGTTCTAATTCCACGAGAGCTAAGCAAGTTGCAGCATATCTGATTGATACTTATTTCCTTGATTTCTCCTTTTTTTATAAGTAATCATTATTAACCACACATTCACAGACATGTGCATGATAGAAGCTTGTCTCTCAAACTCTTTAGATAAAGCAGTGAAAAACATACAGAGACTTTGATCTGGCACATGGTGCTGGCACAGGCCAACTACACATATTTTACCTTCAATTATATTGTAGACCAACACTGCCAATAATTTCTTACATAAAAGCAAATAAAAAAATCAAAGTGACATCATATCTAGCCAAATTCTGGATCATCATAATAAGCCTTTGAGTCCTCAGGAGAATAGCATTTGTATCCCATTTGGATCATATTATTACTGTTCACTCATTATTGTCCATTTCTTTCAGTTTTCTGGTGCTGTTTGGTTTATGGAACTAAAATACTTCGGTTTAGGCCGTGGTCACACGTACACAAATGTTGGTGTTGAATGTGGGCAATGAAGGATGTGAAACACACAGAACCCAGTTTGCTGGTTCGTAGTCCGTTTAAGGGGTCAACCACACACACGTCTTTGTTCTTGGTTGTGGCTGCAATTTTGCCAGTCAGAGTTCACCAAAGTTGAACTCACGCAAAGCGAAGATGCAAATTTTCTTTGCTTTTGGATGCAAATGTGTTTTTTAAATTTTCTTTTGGCCCCTTCACCCTCATAGAAGTGTTTAGGAGGAGAATGTTAATTTTGCATATGTGTGACCGCAACCTTGAAGCAACAAGCACTTGGTTAGGTTTAGGAAAACAGACCCAGACCCCCTCTAGGAACTAAGTGAGGTCTTCTTGATTGTAATGTGTGTAAGAAAGTGTAAAAAAAATACATACATGTGTGCAGGAGGCGTATATATATCATTTTATAAGCGTTTGTTTCATTTCTGTAAAGAAAACTCAATGAAATGCTGTTTTTTATTTAGATTATTATTTAAGGCACAAACTAACCTGATGACCTGAACTTAAGCTGTATACACAGAGCCTTCAATCTGCTTCACAGCCTCATTCTGCATATTTGAACACAGTAAAAAATACCAAAAAGCTAAAAGAACAATGGCACTGAATTCATCAAAAGAAGAAGCCAATGAAGTATGTATGACTGTGAAAAATAGCTAAGAGAAATACATAAAAAGATCATAAAAATATCAGGAAAACTCATTTCTGATGTAACATTCGTCGTTTTTTGCTCTGTGCTGTTATTGTTATGCATTGAATAGAAGAAATATCCATGTCACTTCGGCAGAGGTCCATTTAAGGAAAATTGTTGGGAACCATTGAATCAGAGTGTATAAGACACAATAACCACATGCACAGTTGCACAAACAGTTGTTGACACAGTTGTCCTGGACTTTGTACAAACTGCACATTAATTGACTTCAGTTAACTCAGGTAACTCACAATAACTTCAGCACTGATAAGATACACTGCCATTTTTATAAATATATTTTCATTCCATAAAAACAACATTTTATTAGCAATTTTATTAACAATAATACTCCTGACAATATCAACCAATGATAATGAAACTTCAGACATACTGCATTGTATCAGATGTGGACCATATTAGCTGGATCATATCTGGTGTTAAATAAAAAGCTCTCATTTCTGGGCATATAATCCTAATTTACACACACTTCCACACACAGATGAGCAGGCAGTATATCCTCCTCAGATCCCTCTCTGATCTATACACTGTAATAGTGTTTAATAAGGCTGACATTACTCTGGGATAATCCCACTCTCTCATGCACCGACACACAACCAATTCCATTTCCACCGCCTCAGCTGTTTTCCATGCGCTCCAAAAGCTCATTTCAAGAAAAGGAGGCCGGGGCGCAAAACGAGGCCTCAAATATCAATTACCACTGATGGGAGAGAGCGGGAAAAGCTGATGGATGCTACATTTCCTCAAATCCTTTGCTATTCTTTTCATTTGAGTTTAATATGTATTTTTATTGCAGAGCGATAACAGCATATGATGAGGAAAAATTAATTCTGATTGGACTAATATGAGATGAGGAGGCAAGAATGCAGAGCCTTCAAAAAAAATCTGTGGACGTGAATGTGTGTGCAAGCATGATGAGTGTAGACAGGAGCAAGCAGTTGAATTGCAGTTAACGGTTAAATATGCATGCGAGGAGGAATCGGGGGAAAATTCTTCGGGCTTTTTAGTCGTAAATTCCATTAATTGGTTTGGAAAAATAGCTAAATTTCGCGACTTAACCTCATGAGATGATGCTTTTCAATATCAAGCAAAAGGCACAACACGGCAAAATTGATTTGCAATACATTTCAAACACAGGAACATGTCAACGTGCTTTATATAAAAGAAAAATAAGATGAATGAGGAAAATAATAAAAAAATATTAGATATTGAAATGATTCACTGCTCAGCACATAAAAACTGTTTTGTAAAAGCAAAAGCTAACTGTTACAAAGAGGCACTAATGACTGAAGAAAACTAAGAGTTTAAACTCTAAAAGCAGCTTCAGTAGAGTTCACCAACGTTAACAGTTGGGACAATGAGAGGGCCAGAGCGCAAATGACTTGAGAGGTGTGGGTGGCTCCTGGCTTTTCAGCATGTCTAACATTGTGGAACAAGGCCATTCAAAGCAAGAATCTTAAAAGCCAATTCTATTAAGTACTTGAAGCCAATGTAGTGTTCTGAAGAAAGAAGTAATAAGCTCTCTTTTAAAGTCTCTGTCAAAACTGTGGCTGTAGTGGTCTATTGAGAAAGACCATTATAGTCATCTGTTGTACAGGTTTGAAAAGCCTGCTGCTGTGGCTTTGGAAAAAATCCTCATATTTTTGCAATATTTCTGCGAAAGGTTATTGTTATTGTACCATTGATAAGTCACAACAACCATGATACCACATTTTACAACTCCATCTGTAGTTTCGAGAGGCAAGGAGCCAAGATGTACTTTATTTTATTCCCTTGTTCTTTCAGCAATTTGACAAGATAAAAAGCTGGGGCACATCCAGTGGTGTGCCGTATGTCCACGGCCGGATTAAACCTGTTTTGGGACCCAGCAGCAAACTAAATTTGGTATTAAACCAAGCAGTGCACACAGCACAGCTTCATTGTATTTTGCACATTGTGTTTTATGTGTCAGTTTGTGGATGAAACACAACTTGATTTAAAAATAAAATACAGCATGGGAACATAATATAAACTAAAATAAAAAAGGGCTACAACCAGGATAAAATGTTGGCAACAAACCACGGGTACAGTCACATTCGTACGTGTCTTGGGCTGCATACAACATTGACATTTCTGCAAAACTTGTCATATCACGTTCACTTTACATATTTATGACCTGACTGTCATATCAGTGGTTGGAGGGGATGGTGGTGGAGTCACGATACAGGTGAGAAGATTGCAAGCTGGTGACCGCAGTTCAAGACTGCGTTTCAACATTTCTAAGCGTGAAACCACTGGATATTTTTATACCTCTCGACAATTTCCAGCCGTCTTTGAGGCGATGGAAACAGGTATTTAAAGCCAAAAGATGATCTTTTCCCAACCCTCACCAAGTGATTTCTGTGCCTAAACCCAACCAGATTATTAGCACATCGGTATCACAAGAAAAAATGGAAAATTTAACTTATACTGCCAACATTTATTGAGGTATTAAAACAAGATTTAAACACACTGGCCCACTGCAAGACAGGAACACAAGATTATGTAAAGATGCAGGACCAAATTCCTCCAAAAGATCCTACAAAGCAAGTGATAAACCATGGTTTGGGGTTTTTAGGGCTCCTGGTGGTCTAGGAATCCAGCCTTGAGACATACAGTTGTGTATCAGCAGGATATTTATAAAAATTGCACTTCTCTATGAAATGTCTGATCTTAAGCATCTAGAAATTTGACTTAAAAGCTTTGGTTGCTGTTGTGAGATTAATTTGTGTCCCTGTTTCTCCCGAGATGAGTTTCTTCCGGTATGATATTCAAGCCTACACTGAAACTCAGTATCAGTGACAATGATAAAATATGAGCCGGCTGTGGGAAACTGAATAATAGCCAAGACAATAGCCATTAGTAGCTGGGATGCTCTGGCATGTAAACACTGTGTCTACCTTATGGCTCACTTTCCATATGAATCAGTGAACAGAGAGCGATAAGGTGTGCATGAATTAATCAGATCTCTGTGTATTACTTCCAATATTCTCGGGATCTCCATGATCGGAGCCGGCACACATGCAGCTCGGGCTTTTACAAATGACACCGCTGTCCCCAGTTTGCGTAATTAGTTTAGTGTTATTGCATTCACATGGAACAGAGGGTGTAAAATGTGTTATTGCTTTTTAACTGAACGCAGCGGGTAAACCAACGAGCTCAACATGATCAATAAATCACATCTGAACACATCAACTCCCCGCCAACTGGAAAATGAAGCCGTGGCTGGGCTTCTGCTCGCATGTGAAATAAAGGTGTGTGAGCATGTGGAATACATCGCTCAGTGTGTAATATATGAATACTTCAATCGTCATACATCTTGTCCAATGAATAAGAGGTTTGTGTATCCTATATGTTCACATGCATTACCACAAAACAGAAAACCTCTCCTCATACGATTTCCTAATAATGAATAATACCTGTTCAGAGCATCATCCTCACAGTCTCGCCAGATCTGCCTTAACAATCTCCTCATTGCTCCTCCCGTCCTCCTCCCCTCCCACACTGTGGGTGGCTGAGGCAGTTGGTCCACTTTGTAAAAACCTCCTGCAGTTCGCTAATCATGTTGACCGTCGGCTCCCAAATTAAAGCTGTCACTGCCGCTGTCGGACGCCCTTGGTCTGAGCAATGCGGCTTCCAATGGTTAAATGGATCCGCCACGAGGGGCCGTTCCTATCGTAGACCATCTACGGATATTGCTGCCATGTGGGGCCCTTTAAAAATCTATTTTAAGGTCAATTTTCTTGTGCTCTTTGTGTGTGAAGTTTTTTAGGTCACTACAGATGGTGTGTTACTGTGCCTTCAGGGTTCTGAGTACCTGTTTCATACAGTGAACAATATTAAATATAATTTAAAAAATAAAAATACTGTAGAAGCATATTAATGTAGTAACTGTGGCTATTGTAGTCTAACTGAATACTGAGAGAATGCATGATGATTTAAAAATATAAATTACATGACGTTTACAAGGAAAGCAAGTCGACCAACAAGTGATTTTGGATACACACTACTGCACACAGTTTCATCAATACAACTTACTGATCAGACCGTTCACGTCACGTAACCTGAAAAAAACATGGAAGCCAATTTACAGCACTGTTACTTCTACTGCATCATATACAAATGGAGAGGAACAATGAGGAGAAGCACCATGTTTTCTATAATGCATTTTCCCATAAGCCCTTCAGTGAAATGGAGTTCACAGTCCCTACCATCCATAACATTAACACGAAACAACAGTTTAACTTACAATAATATAAAAAGACGACTAAATGTTTACCATGATGGATTGTCAAGCAGAATTTAAGTGTCTGCAAGTTGTTTTTCTTATTTTACTAAATGAATTAAAAACAATGGCTGTTTGAGAGATACAGTGAGAAACATTTTGACTGGTTCAGTCTGAAAACTTTTGAATAATGGTTGGCACACAGTTTGGATGCTGAAAATGCATTTTTCCTGTCTGGACAATCCAGAAAGTTGGGATGTTGCGGTTGCCAATCTCGATCAATGGTGCTCGACCGTGAATTCTTTGTCCAATCACTGCAACTTTCCTTCAAATTCGACCAAACATCATAATATATACATATATGTATACAGTGCATCCTTCATATTTTAACTGTTCAACTATCCTGTTTGCTTCCTATGCACCAACTCTTATTATTATTTATGGGTGCAGTTACCCTGTGCAATTGTCCTTCTTGGTCATTTGTATGTAGAAAAAGTGCACATAGTCTAAATTATAAAAGTATAAAGTATTTGATCTTGCATTTCTTTAATTTTGTATATATCTGTTTTGTCTTGCTTTTGTCATGTTTCAATTTTCTTAATCTATCGTTCAACCGCAGCTGTAACAAGTGAATTTTCCCAGTGAATGATCAATAAATTCTTATCTTATCTTATCTTATCTTATTGCAAGGTTGTGAAGAATTCCCAGGGGTTGGCAATTGCAGCATTGCAGCTCCTTGCAGGGTTTGACTTATTTTCAGGAAGAAGTTTCTTGAACACTAAATCCTTGAACACTGCTACAAAGCAGACACACACATACACAAAAAAAATGAATAAATGAATACATAAACAAAAGAAAGAAATACAAAAGCCAAACAAACAAACAAAAAAGGGTTTTTCTGTAACTGAAATATTAGGCATATGTAGTTTTCATATCATTATAGATCAGGTCACCTCACAGTTTCAGGCGAGGCTCGGAGACTCGAGGTGAAAATGATGTTCATGAGGGATTTCTAACAAACAGATTTTATGTAGAAAAATAGATATGCTCTATGATTACCAAGAATTGGCCCTGTTTTGTATTTATATAGAGTTTTAAATTATGTTGAAAACCAATATCAAACAATTTTAACTCAATTGTCGGTGTCTATGGCATCAAGTAGCTGCTACATGATCCCAAAGACATGGAGGAGGTGAACAAAGCTAGAGGCAGGTACATATTTTAACTCCTGCTATACGATCCCAAAGACAGGGATGAAGCGAACGAAGCTAGAGGCAGGTACATATTTTAACTCCTGCTATAGACGGATCATTATAGCAAAGAAGTTGTTTGCCAGAAAACATGGAAGAGCAAGTTTCAAGTGGACTTGTGGCCCCTTTGCTGCATGTCATCCCCTTTCCTATCAAATCTGCAACTATCCTGTCAAATAAAGGCACACAAAGCCCCCTAAAAATTGACAACAAAAAAACCCACAAACATGGGAGAGCAGTGGGGATATGGGGAGAACAATATGACAACAGGCCTTGGAGGGAGTGCAACTCACGATACAGCTGCTAAACTGAGAGAGACAGACGAGTGTTTTAAAACTACACAAATGAAGGGAGTCGAGAGCCAAATGTGAGCCCCCACCCCCCCCTCAAATAGTTTATTACCTCAATATTTTAGCTTCACACTGCAGGGCACTGCTTTCTATTCACTCTGAGTTTAGTGTATTTGCCAACATGCAGCTGTGATGCAGCTTACAGGCTGCATAATAAAATTTAATACAGTCGCGATGCTCAAGGGCTAAGCGCTGCCATCTAGCAGACATACAGTATATCAAAATAAGCATATTGAAATCATTTAAAAGTTGTTGAATGTGCAGCTCCACAACAATATACCTGAGCCAAAGAGCTCCCCTGAGCCTGCCCCTGTCTCTGCGACATGAAAAAAGACAGAGATAAAAAACTGAATGCTCCATGATATAGAACTGAGGAGCTTTTTCTGTAAATCACAGTAGCAGTTAGCAGCTCCTCCTCTAAATAAAATGCAATTCTAAGACAACATGGCTCGGTAAGGGGATTTAATTAAGTACATATCTGTGCGTTTCCCTTGCAATTAAACCCCAGCGGAGTCCTCCAGCAGTTCTAACATATTAGAAAAATGCCTCATGTCAGAGGATGATGCCGCAGCCCATTAGCCTATCCACAGGCACATAGAGAGTAAGGAGAAGAATTAAAATTGGGTATGACTTTTCCACGAACACTTTGGCTGCAAGTGTGCATGTGTATTCTTCTCAAAAAACACCCCTTAGGTCCAATGTAAACAGAACAACACAGAATAAAGGGGAAACCTTTACAGTGGCGCTGACATACGTACAGAGTACATACTCTACCCTCTATCCACCGCCCACACACAGATACCTGGAGCTGCAGGAGAGTTGCACAATGAAAACTGCTAGGCTATCTCCTCTCCCGTCTTCCTGTTAAAACATTGCTTAATGACAGAGCGGGGGAGAGGAAGATTTTAATTAGGCGGCAGAGGAAGCTTCATTAAATCTCTCCGCCGGCCTCTTCAGTCCTGCCAGGCGCTGTCCTGATGCAAAACCCTGGCTGCCATTAGGTGGGACTACGTAGCGACAAGAGGAAATCAGATAAATCCTCCGCTCTGCTTGACACTGCTGATGGTTTGGCAATTTTCTTGGTGTATGTGGGGAGTAAATCTGTGGACTGTCAATGCCGCCAATTGAGTCATGTTCGTTAGCGGTACACAATATGAGGGCATGTTTTTATCCATGATTAGCTGTTGAAAACTTCATCTCTGCTTCCAGTGGACGTAAAAAGAAATATTTTGGGAAGCCTGAAATATACTTTCTGATTTAATCTCTTACGTGACTTGGATCTTAGATTTACACTGTGCAACAGTACAAACACATTACTGGGATTCCCTTAATACTGAATAGCACCTTTATTGCACTGCTGTTGCGCTGTATTGCATGACTCTCTTCATATTTCATAAAATATTCTGCTCTTTGTTTCCTCATCTGTATCTGCTTCACCTTAACATGTATGTTAAAGTGAATGAAATGGGCCATATCTGATGAAATTCCACATATATGTGAGAAAAGAGTTCAAATTATTTTTTACTGTTTTTTTGTACATTTTTGTAGATGTAAAGCAGGAAATAACAATTATCCATTAACCAGATATCCGCTGACCACCCCAGAAGTCTTGAAACATTGGCTTTTACCCCCAGAGGCTAAATCTTCAGCAGATGATAGCCAGTGGGTTCTGCGATTGCTTGCGCAGCAACCAACCAAGATGCTCCATTGTCTACCTTTTCATATACATTTATAAATGTGGGACTAAGGGAGAGATTTGGCACAAGGGGGGGCGTCCTCATAGCTCATTTGGTAGAGTGCGTGCCCCATGAGGCTTTGTCCCAGAGTTTGAATTTGACCTTTGTCCCTTTGCTGGACGTAATCCCCTCTCTCTCATCCTGTTTCCTGTCATCTCTCTAAGCTGTCCTGTCTAATAAAGCCACGAAAAGGCAAAAAAAACCCAAAAAACATTCAGCCCAAGAACTTCTTATGACAAATGGATTGATAAATGATTCATTGCCTCAACAAACAGCACTCATACAGTACCAGGGATAGTCAGCATTCAAATCTTCAACCAAGAAGTTGGCCAAAGACCAGCACAAACACTTTAGAAACTAGTTATTTTAGCACTACTGAGGATGCACAGCACTTTGCGCCTGAGTGATCGCCAACAACATGAATGTGCGTCTGGAATGGAAGTTGTGATGAGGCTTTGCCACACACACACACACACACACACACACACACACACACACACACACACACATCTCTACATCACACATGTAAAATGCCTGTGATGTAAAGCTTTCGGCTGCTTTCCAAACTTGGACATCTGGCGTTGTTATCTAAGTTATCTATTTATTTATTTTTTTGTCAGTGATGCCAATTGAAAAGCAAAATGTAAGAGAATTGTTGCTCATACTAAGTTTTCAGGACGGCCAATTAGTGAGCAGTTCCTCTACAGTGAAACAGAGATGTGCACATAAGCAGAACAGTGGAAGGATGAAGAGCAGTCTACAGAAGAGGATGAGTAAATAAGTCTTATAATATGTGTGCATCTAGCTCACAGACTCACATACGCACGCATCTCTATTTTCTTTATGTGCTTCTAAAGAAGGCATAAACACCGTCCACATCCGTCAGAAAACACAACACACACTCACACACACACACACACACACTTTTCCTCCACTTCTGATAATCCTGCCTCTTTTCTATTCCTCTGCCAGCCATCACAGTATATCACTTTATCCCTCCTTCAAAGCTCCCGAGAGACGACTGTTACAGAGAGAAAAGTGAAATGAGAAATTCCCATTGCCACCTAATTGCATGGCCAAATCGATCCTGTAATAGATTCCTTCTCTCTGACATCCAGTCTCACTGACAACGCTATCAGACGGACAAATCAGAACACTGTGTGCGCATACGTGTGTGTGTGCATGTGTGTGTGGGCCGTTCAGCCTTCAACATGGCAGGTTCTGGACGGCCAGACATCTGCGTGATTGCTCAGAAGCGAGAGAAAAGGCAGATTGAGGTTCTGCAATACTCACTGAAGAGCGTTTTGTTGGAGATGAGCTGAAATGTGGACGAGATACCAAACAAAAAAACAAAAAGGAGTAGATGTGAGATGACAAATGTGGAAGTGCTTTGGAAAGCACTGGATGAGACATCATGTGGAATGGAATACAAAACCAGCATCTTCAGGTAGAATCTGTACGCAGGCTTCAACTGTTCTGGGTATTTCATATTAAAATGTCATGGTGTGAGTTTTTGGCTTTAGTTGTTACATGTTTGATTTTCTCTCCTCATGTGTCATGTTTTGTTTGTCACTTCCTCCTTTTTTCCTGTTCACCTGTGTTTCATTTGTTAATTAGTCCCTGTCTATTTAAGCCGTTGCTTTTTTCTTACTCTTTGTCAGTTCGTCTCTTCTGTTTCCCCACGTCAGCCTCATGTCGTCCGTGGTTCCTGTGTTCCTTGTGTTCCTGCCTGTGTTCCCAGTGCTCCTCTGGTTTGTACATCATTCAGCGTTTGTATTTTTTGTAGTTCACTAGTTCTCAGATTTGCCCCTGCCTGCTTCCTGTGTTTGTTTGCCATCTGCCTCTTTGTTTTGTGCATTTAGACTTTTGGACTTTGGTTTTATGTTAATAAAGCTTACATTTTGTTCTGCCTGCCTGTGTGTCTTGTGTTTGGGGCCGTTTTTGTTTAAACCTCACAAAAAAGTTATATTAACTTTTACCATTAACTGTCTCAAAAACTATATTTCTGTTTAGTGTGTTTGAGTCTAACAAACACCTGTTTTCCAGCAGAAGATGCTCCTCAGCACCCAAACAGCAGCAAACCATATCAAACTGTTTAAAGACCCTTCAACTAAATCATCCGCAGCCATTGTTCCCTGCCTCCCCTTCTTTCCTCTGTCCTCTCACCTCTTGCCTGCTAGATTTCCAAAAGAGGCTGAAGTCTCCCCCTCCTGCACTGTGGAGCAACCTCCCTGAGTACAACCCACAGAGACGGGAGAGACCTGTGCTCCCTTCTGTCTCCTTCGGCCTGTGACAGAAAGCCTCTCCTCCTCCCCGCAGAGCAAACTGCAGACGGGAGGAAACTGTGTGCATAAAAGCTGACCAAAGTGCAAAGGACCGCACAAACTCTGTGTCTCTCTCTTTGTGTTTTGCTGTCAGAAGTGAGGTCAGAAAAAAGAACTCTCTCTGGAAACTATAAGCTTTGAACATCTACACTGGTGAAAAAAATAAGCCATCAGTAAGACAATAGGGCATACAGAAACAGCATTACAAACACTACAACATACTGCATATCCACATATGCAAATGAAAACTGTTTGCTACACTTGGCATTAGCTCAACCCTTTATGTTCAGATTAGACAGAAACACTAATGCAATATTTGCATGTACCTCCATTAACATGATCTGACTTCATGACAAAACAGTGAATGACTGACAATATTTCCATATTCCACTTTAATTAAAATCCTGCACTTTACTTTAAGCCTGCGCCAACACCCAGAACAAAGCACACAATAAAAGAACAATACCTGGCTGTGTTCCCACCTCAAGACAGACACATGCATGAACACACATTTCGATATGTTCAGACAAACCAATACACCATTTTTTGTTTTTTTGTTTGTTTTCTGAAGATTTCTGCTCTGTTTCTGTCTCTAGTTCTTTTGTAAAACTCGCCTTTGCATCAGTAATATCTGGAAACATTGGAGTCTGGATTTTGACAGGTTGTCCTGTCCAATAAATTTGTGAAAATACCCAAATACGTGTGTACAACCCAAGAATACATGTTGGTATGTGCGTTTCTGCACACATCAGATATGGTGAAACAATCTGCATATTACATTTCTCCATGTTGCAACTTCATGTTTCTCTAGGTTCAGTTTTCAAATCTTCCTTGTGACAACGTTGTGTTTATGCTTTGGTTAGGTTTAAAATGACAAAATGATGAGGTCAGGGTTGTTTTGGCTTGAAATACCTGTTTTTGTTAGAGATGTCCTGACTTTCTGTCAAAAATACCTGTTTTTTGTCAACAGAGATTGACATTAAAAGCCTTGGGTTTGTTGCTGCAAACACGGCTGGAAATTGTCCCAAGGGCTGGTCCAAAGCCCCTGGCAGGTTAGATTACTTATTATCACTCCAACATATCAAACTGCTTCCACGTTTAAATAAAAGCATTAGCATATAGTAGTTTTTACCTGTTTTCAGCCCCTTGTTGATGAGCACTATTTCCACATGGAGCCCTATCAGCTGCCCTGTTCCTGCATTACAAAAAGTAGTTTCTAGGTTTGAACCAGCCTGTCATAAGGAGGATGAACAGTTTTCACTTGTGGACTTGCAAATGAAGGTAATGAACTCTTCAGCAGTATGTTTATTAAAAACCAAATTCTACTGGTGATACATTTTGTCAGACTTGCTTTATTTTTTACTATGATAAAGTTAGTGCTAACAGTGTGCAGAAGTCCAGTGAATTATCCTACACACCTGTCTGCCTGGTGTTCATTAGACAATATTCAGTGAGGTTGTAGGCGCTGCATATTTTTTCAAGTGAAACATCACCGAGGTCTCTTTTTTTTTCTCACTGAAAAGAACAGAAAGCAGGGTGTTTAAAGCTCTATAAATCTAAGAAAAGCATTAGGCCTTGCCTTTGTAGTGCTGCTGCTGTTTAGTCTAGTTTCAAATGACTAATCATACCATTAGGAAAGTAAAGTTATTATCATACCATCTGCTGCAAGGTCTTGGCAGGAATATATATGAATATATATGCTGCTGCGCTGAAAACAATGGACTTCTCAACATGACAACCAAAGCAGGTAAAATGAGGATAAGTAGTTGGAGAAAGAGACTGGGATATACAACACCTGGATAAAGTTAGACAATTTTTCACTTCAAAACAGATGTTTTGAAGCACTATAAAACAAAATGGTAAAAACGTACACTGCCGACCATATTCCAGAGTCAACGCGCTTGCACAGGGTTGGGCCAGTGCCATCAACCTTACAGATGGCCAACAGTCATCGACCACTGAGCCCTCTACCATCCTAACATTGTGACTGAAAACTCCCAACCACCCTCTCAAATGTCAAAAAAGTAGTGTATTGCCTTGAATAGTAGTAGGTTTTCAGGTAGTGTGTCCTTTCAGAGTTGCCAAAGCTCGGATTTGCTTACGAACTCACCCTAGTAGTCACCGCCGCTTCCTACTCTGACACCAACCTCCAGTTGTCTCACCAAGACGACCAAGCTCAAGCTCCCATCACATCCATCCCCAGCTAGCATCTGACATACGTTCCCATGCCGGTTTTAAGAGTCTTTGTCTCAGCACCACATGTCCATAATTGAGTTGTGTTCAGTCTCTGAAGCTTGAAACAAAGTTAGCTGGATAACTATGCTAGCTAAGCTAAGAAAATGCAAACAACAACGACAGCTCCCACCAATGTGACCCCAAAATGCTCACTTACAATTGTGACAGCATTTCTTAGCTCAGCTTCCTCAGTGTACCAAGCTCACTAACTTTGTCTCAAGCTTCAGAGACTGAACACAACTCAGTTAGGGACATCTGGTGCAGAGACAAACATACTTTCAAACCCCACACGGGAACTGTATGTCAGACGCTCGCCTCGCAGTGATGTGAGTGTTGATCTACCTGCTCCATTCACTGGTGATGGGAGCCAGAGTCTGACACCCCCTCCTACAACAATACCATCCGCCATTACTGTGTTTCACTGTGGACATTGTCATAGGCTAGACCTCGCCCAACCACCATCAATGATGTCGTCTCTGGAAGGAAGCTAATTGCACCTTTTTGTGTGTCATATTTATCTCATACATGCCATAATGAAACTACTGTTATAGTAATCACATGAGGTGGTGGCGTAAATACAAGGATCAGTGATGTTCAGGCCTTAATGATAAGATTTTAACTAAGAGCTTCTTTTGTTGTCAGCCCTGATGAGAAAAGTGTCGACAAAACAAAATCTGAAAAAAAGATGATAAATCATTGAATTGCTGCCCGGTTGGACTGTCCATCACAGTCTCTCCTGGAAAGAGAGAGATCAGTATCACATTTGTGCAGACACACACACACACACACACACACACACACACACATGAAACATGAAACAAAATTAGCCCTTTCATATTCCCACACATGAACTGGACCCTGGTTACTTTTGCACCACTGCCACTGAGAACTGTGTGCGTGCATGTGCGTGATGTGTGTGCATGTGCGTGTGTGTGTGTTTGTTCTGTTGTCTGGAGCTTTGAAAACCACAGCAGCTGCAGGTATTTTACACTTACAGTAGCATTTCTTCTGTCTGGTTGAAGTCTGGCTGATAGAAAGGAGACAAAGAAAGAGAAAGAGCGAGACAGAAAAACCAGGTGGCCAGTAAATGGCCCCTGCATTGATTCTGTGTGCAGGTGTGTGTGTGTATATGTGTGTGTATTTTATCAGTGTGTGTGTGTGTGTGTGTGAGACAGCCAACAGACGGTAGTTGGGTACAGAGGTTTTGGTCTGGCACCCTGAGGTCTTCTGGTGCCCTGACACCCACATAATGTTAATCACTGTCCATGATCCTGTCCTGCTGCCGTTAACACTCGAGAGGAAGGGGCTCCTTTAACAAACTTATTCTAAGCTGCGCGGTCATGCTCATACTTAGAGTCCTGGGGCCAGACGCAGGATAAATCATGTATCGCGCGAAAAAGAATAAATTGTGCGCTTTCACAAACATATATTTGCATCCATCAAAAAACAATATGCTATCTGCTGTGACTGTGTCATCCCGAGTGTGATGGAGCCGAGAGGAGGATGTCAAACAGAGAATTGCTGAAAAGATGGATGAACGCATTCATGATGCTGTGTGAACAGGCTATAGTGGGCTCAGACACTTCACACTTAGAGATATCAGTATACTGCATATTTAGCCTATGATGCCAGAAAAATGACCCATATTGACTTTTGTTGTTAGGTGGCGACCTCTAACGGCTGCAGTAGTTATTACAGCTGTAGAGGAGGAAGTGAACGACTCTGTAGAGGGATGAGGATGGGGGTGGCGGATCAATAAAACAAGGACACAACTTTGATTCAGGAGCCCACTGTTCATGTTCACTGTGAAACCAAAAGTCAATGGTGAGTTATTTGAACATCCTAACACAGCCCAGTCCCCAGAAAATAATGTAAGCAGTTAACATTTGACCATGCGCAGCATATCATGTTCACAATATACTTATTGGCTCACTTTTACGTTTTGAGGCAGAAGGGAAGACAGTGTCGATATAATAAGCCTGCCAAACAGGCAATTTCTAGCCGTTTTTTTGTGGCGATCCAAGCCGGCTATTTTTTTACAGGAAGTCGGACCATCTCCAGACATTTTTGTTGCGACAAAAACAGGTATTTTAAGCCAAACCATTCTGTTTTCCTAACCCTAACCAACTCTGACATCAAGTTGCAACATAAAGTAATGTTAAGTTTTAACTCATCTGTGGTTTTGCAGAAACGTACTTTGCTAACCTTTATTCTGACGATTGGGTTGACTAATGGAGTGAAGTAAACTAACATACATATGGTAACGTAAGTTACTTACTTAACGAAGGTGGTAACGTGGTGATTCAAATCCAAATCATGATGTTTTCCTAAACCTAACTGTATGATGACTGTCCAGTAACTGGACCTGGATTGGACTGTGATATCAACACGACAAACAATCTATTCAGCTGTTTAGGGGGACGAGGATGTGTTGCATGACAGGTTAACATGAATGTGTTTAAGAGTATAAAGTAATAATAAATGTGCGAAAACACAGTACGGCAGGGCCTTATGGCTTTGAAATAATATCAGAAATAATCAGTAATATATATCCTGATATTTTCAAATCCCCTCAAAAACGATTCATAAATATGAATACCATGACATGTGACAACATTGTAGACACGACTGTTGGTGCTTTCACATAATATTAACACAATGAGATTTTTCATAATCATCAGTAATGCAGTTATAATGAAAAAGTTGGTAAAGGCCAAGTAGAATGTTGGTAAATTTAATAAAATGAATCACTTTCCTGTACAAGACAACACATATGCCATATTACGATAACGCTATGATATCTATATACTATCCAGCCTTAAAGTTTAAATTATTCTCATGCGGTGTGGCGCCGGCAGCAGTACTGTGACCTTATCTTACAATCTGAAGCTGAGGTGTAGCGCAGCCTTTTTATGCTGCTGTGTGTGTGCCCCACAGTGACCTTGGCCTTGTTTCCACACTTAAGAATAAACTTTGAATGTAAGCTTTTAAAGCCAAAATGTATGGATTAAAATCAAATAAATGAATTGCTTAAAGTTCTCAAAATTGAACGTATTGAATTACATGATCACTGGGTCCATCCCCAGATGAAGATCATGTCATATGATTCAAATCTCCAGAGAAGTTACTGAATAAACCTTAATCTGGTCGATTTCCTCAGATCAATGCATAATGCATAATCTGGGCAGTGCAGACAGAATACGATTTATTTCTTGTTTTTGATTTGATGTTTTGATATTTTAGGGATATAGACGACTGTATTGTAATATCACATATCACAGGCTCAAATTCACCTACAGCTATCATGGAAATGGGAAATGTCATATCTTGAGTTGCATTTCTCAATTGTTGTGTGATCGTATTAGATTTTTATTATAACTCGGTTATAAATAATCTTACAGTGCAGTGATTCAGTGTACGCCTCCAGTGTGCGTCTTGCTTTATTGTGTTTTCCTCATTCAAAAAAAGTTTTCAACTTCTCGACATGTTTGGAATGCAGCGTAATATGTGAATGTCAGAAAAGGTGACGGCACTAAACAGTATAATTGTAAACACTCTCATCGTTCCCATTACTTTATTACCTGCTGTCACTCTGAATAAAGACAAGGAGAATGCTTCACCGATGGAGACACAGGCAGATCAATCCCCTATAAAACAAGCTGTATTGGTTTATAAATCAGGTCTCCAGTCTCTGCCGCTGGCTGCTCAATAAGCATACATCAGCCTGAGTGGGATGAGCTGCCTACTAGCTGCAGCTGGTGATAGATAATAAGGACGCACAGCCACATAAGTACACACACGAAGCAGAATGTGAGCAAGAGACGCACATGAAACATCACGCATTGCAAACACATGTAGATGAGATTCAGAAAGACACAAACAAGACACTCGTAGACTACCCATACATACCCACACATGTATAATAAATATATAACACTGCAAAGTGCTCTTTTGTCTCTGTAACTGTTGGCCTTTACTGTGGTCTAAAAAGCCACTTTGTATTTTGGGGGATTATACGAATTTCCGATGAACCATCCGTTTGACTAGTTGCTGAAGCCTAATGGTGCCGGGTGTTACCATTACAAAGAGTAATGACGGTTTGAAATGGCTCCACTAAAGGCGATATTCAAACGTTCAGCAGATTTGTGGCCGAGCACTACCACTCAAACTGCAAACTCAAACTGTACACGGGGTGGAACCAGAACTCGAGAAGTCAAAGTGTATATAGAAATGTCAATATGTACCGATCAGCCACAACATGAAAACTGCTGACAGGTGAGGTAATAAAATTGATCATTTTGCTACAAAGTAATGTTCTGGTGCTGGGAAACCTTGGGTCCTGACACTCATGTGGCTGTTGCTTGACATGCACCACCCACCCAAACACCGCTGTAGACAGAGTACACTCCCTCATGGCAATGACACTTCCTGATGGTAACGCCCACACAGCAGGACAATGCACCCTGCTCCAATGCAAAACTTCTCAGGAATATTGATTTTGTCATTTCAGACCCTGACACTCCAACCTGCCAGCCCTTGAGCCAATAGAATCACAGCACCTGCTCACCATCTTCACTCACCTGTCTCCTATTGCCTCATTAACTCTCTTGTATACCAGTCTATCTCCATAGTCTCTGTCTGATTGTCCTTGTTCCTCGTGCCTTAGCTTTCCAGTGTCCTGTTGACCTGTATGTTTGATCCTTGAACCTTTTTTTCCAATCAAAGACCCGTTTTTGACTCGTCCATTTGGGTTCTATTTTGTTTTTTGAACTGTGACAATGAAAGTGAAAACAACTCGACCGACTCAACCTCCAAATTCCTCAGATCCCAATCTGATCAACCATCCATTGGATGTTCCAGAATAAGCCTGATCTATGGAGGCCACACTGTGGATCAGACTTGACAATGACTTTTTTAAGGTATGGACTCTCTGGACCTCTGGGCTTGTCCTCATGTGTCAGGCACTGGCACTATGGTAAGTAATCCATTAAAGGTCAATTTTGTAAGAAAGATTTTTTGCGTTTGGGTCTCTCAGCTTGTCCAATACCGACCCTTTACAACTGAAGGTCGGGTCGATCACTATCCCAAAGCGTTAGTATTTGACGAGTTGGGAATGAGACTCAAAAATCAACCTTCTTACACATTAAACCTCTAATTCCATGGATTGCAAGGTGGAGCCACACATGTGAACACATTTGGATCCTTCCAATAAATGTGATGACTCAATCGTCCCACAAATAGAGCTGTCTAACCCAATGAGATTAGCTGTATCCATATCATGGCGGTACTGCCATTATTTATACTTACCTCGCAAGATGAACAGACAAACATGCAAATATTGGCTGACAACATTCAGGCCTCATTTAATGGTGTGGTGGTTTGTGTTGACTGACAGTTCAGCACATAAACATGTTAGACTCAGGCCTCTGCTGTCCCAATCATATTTGTGATGGTGACAGGACAGGCTTTCAGCTCCATGGGAAGCGGCTGAGGCGTGTTAAACTCTTCCTTTATATATATGATGGTGTGTTCCTGCAGCACAGTGCTTTTCTTGAATATTTCAAACACAACGACCATATCTTTTGGGCATTAATAGATGATTTAATCTGTAATAATCAAAATCTTTAGAGCCAATATATTTCCAAAATGGTTAAGAGAAGGAGATGCTAACAGTCTTTAAGCCATATTATTAACATTTTCATTATCATCTAACCCAACGTTGTCCTGTGCGCTCACATTGTGGAGGACATTATGATCTCATGCATCTTAAATATGGGTGGAAATCATAGAAATCATGCAGATGAAGGACTGGCTGTTCATAAAGTCTGGAGTAATTATTACCTCAAGCATTTATACTCTCATTTATATCTGTCCCCTGTAACTCAAGGCACCTGTACGATTGATTTTAAAATAAAAATGTAATGTATGCATCACTCATTCGCATATTACATTACATTCTTTGCTCCCTGTCAATCATCTAATATACAGGAAGACACAGAATTTTCAACCTGGACTCAAAAAGACAATGCCTTATAAGCTTTTTTGGCACAAGAAAAGCCGCATGTTGAAAACAGACCGTAAACATGGCTTTTTAAATCTAATCTTAACATTTCCACCTGCAGTTGTAATTCCTGAAACGTCTATGTGAAGTACAAACCACGATAGGGGGTGAGTCACCATCGTTCCCAGCTCCTCAGCTTTAAACTTCCTCCTCTCTGGCTAATCTCAGCATGAAGAAAACCCAATTACAGCTACTCTATTTTATCCATGTCCCAAATACTCTTCCCATGGCTTAAGCCCAAGTTTTAGCCTGATCAATGAAGTTGTCAGCATTAATTCAAGCAGATTCCATCCGGCAAATTCTGAGGTTTCATTGTGCGCATGTACTTGTTGGGGGGGTCAGCCAAAGTTCAGACCTCAATCCACCCCGAGGGTAACGGTTTCACACCGCAGCCTTCTCGAGAACTGACCCACTTCTGCTATCTCTGCTTGCCGCACTCAATGGCTGGATTAAGTCTATCCACGGGACACTTGTGCGTGTGTGTGTGTGTGAGCGAGAGAGCGTGCGTGTGTGCAATTCCACCAGTGTGACTAACAAGCTTGGCTGTTGCAGTCCGGCAGATTGAGAGACACCTACTGCTAGTTAAAGCCTTTCGTACCCCGGGGTCATCGGCTCACTTCCTGCGCTGGTGCTGCTCATATATAAGAAGATAGAGGGATAGGGTGAGAGAGAGTGTCATCGAGGTGAAAGTGCTGTCACTGGGCTGAACATTTTTTTAAATAGTTAAAACAGACACACATATACATATTTTGTCAAAACTTGAAATGTAAAGCAAAGCATTTCATCCGATCACCATAATTTCTTTAAGTTTGTGGGTTCAGAGAACAAAAATCTGCTGCCACAGTGCTCTCGATGGCTCCTTTTGAGCTGAGTTCTTTGAGGAAACACTTTCTTATTTAGCTTTTCTTCACACATCTTTGTACACATCCATTTTCACAGCAATGCCATTACTGCAAATACTGTGAGACACAATTGCATGCAAGCAGAAAAAACAACCCCATCGGCAGAATACAGTAAATGTTGGAAATGTGCGTTTCTGCAAGCCATATATATACTGAAACGTAACATTTCTTTATTTTGGAACTTTACCGACGATGTTGCACTTATGATTTGGTTAGGTCCAGGCACAAAAGCCACTTGGTTAGGGTTAGGAAAAGATCATGTTTTGGATTTAAATACCTGTATCGGTCACCACAAATAGCTGGAGCTGTCCAGAGGTCTCGTTAAATTACCCAGCTTTGTTGCCACAAACACGGCTGGAGATGTCCTGAGGTGTTGTTAAAAAGACTGCAGTGTCACGCTTACAGCTGTTGAAGGTTAGGGTTAGGGTCAGGGGTTAGGTCAAAAAATATAAAACAGAGATATCCAGTGGATATGTTTTGGCTCAAAATAAGCGTTTTGTTCAAAACAAACATGGCTTGAAATGGTCTTGAGGTCACCCGACTTCCCGATAAAAATCTTTTGTTTGCACAAACGCCACAGACATGTCACACTTACAAATTATGAAATGCTGTCTCTAACTGCAGTCACTCACCTGTAACTCCACCAACATCCCCTCCACCGACATGAAAGTTAGGTCATAAACATGTAATGTGAACGTAATATGACACGTACAAATGTGAACTCATCAGTGGTTTAAAGAAACATTAAGAGCCAACATTTCATCCTGCCGACTGGGCTGGACGGTAAATGGACTGCATTTATATTGTGCTTTTCTAGTCTACCAACCACTAAAAGGGCCTTACAACACAAGTCAACATTCACCCATTCACACACACATTCATACTGGTTGCAGAGGCTAACTCGCGAGGTACCACGTCCACATCAGGAGCATTAAACATTCATACGCACATTCCACACTGATGAAGCATCCGCCAGGAGCAATTAGGGGTTCAGTATCTCGGCCAAGGACACTATGACATGTGGACTGCAAACTTGAACCACCGACCTTCTGATTTATAGACGACCGCTTTGTCTCCCTAGCCACAGCCTGATAAATCCTGGCACAATGTTAGAAGATTTAAATTGCACACATTAATGATGTTTTGTGATTGTTCCGAGACACGTATGCTTGCTAAAATCCAGCCACTGAAACGGCCAATTACACTGCCATTTCAATTAGAGGCGTTCTGAGCAGGTGCAAAACGCAAGGACAGTTTCATGCCAAAATGACTACCAGAATGGCACTCTGCTGTCTGTTCTGCAAAAACACCACCTCATCTGTGTCGCTCCACCCACCTTGGCGCAAGTAGGTTCCCTTGGAGCCAGAAAAACATGTGCAGGTGCAAAGAAATAAATAAGTGGCAAAAAAAAGTGGCATCGCTTCGTCATGTGCTGGCATGAAAATAAAGGGGGGTCGAGTTCAGGGTTAGGAGAACGAAAGCTCTTTCTGGGCCGGGATGTAACAAATGCGTCAATCTCTCAACGTCTCTAATGTTTTGTCAAAATCTGACAATGATGTCTGAGGTGTCAAGAGCAAAAATCTGATTTTAAAATGTTTCACTTGTATTTAGCAAAAGTTACTTCAAAGCCGACAAAGTGAAAGTCAGATACAGCGCGTGTCAAAATAACAAAATCATTGCCTTAAGGCAAAAGTGATCAGGTTGGTACAGAGACTTACCAAGGGCAATGATGTCTGAAGACAGGGGTAGAACATGTGAATTAGACGGGTAATTGTGTTAAAGGGGCTGTGATTCAAGGAGGTTTGCCTCACTGAGCTGCCGTATGCATGAGAAATATCTGGCTAGTGATAGTGATATCTTAATTAGAACAACTTTCAAAATCCGTTCTCCACCCCTCTCGCTAACGAGGGCTGCTCTTATAAATGATTCATTTTTTACATGGCAGATGAAACATGTATATGTTTTAATTATTAGACACAAGAGGATTAACTATTTTACTTTATGTCTGCGGGATAAACAAACCTCCAAGTGAGACGGAACACAGTCATCATTGACGCTGAACCCCCAATAACCCCTGTGTTTTTTTTTCTCTCTCTCTCTTCTTTTTTTTTGTGCTGGGGAGGAGCTGTCTCCAGCTCCTAAAATGTGCTTTCATTTATGACAAGTCTGCTCTTCAATCCAAGCCTGTGATGTCTTATCTGGGCCATGTCGTGCTATACATACCCTTTAATGACTAATTCAGTCTCTTGGCTTACGTACTAAAATAGAACACACACATATGAGGGGAAAAGGGAAATCAATTGAAATGTTGCAATGTCTGACAGGACTGTGCTCGAGGAGGAGACGGGAAAAAAGGAAGAGAAACATCAGACGGCGTCGCTTGCTTTTGTTTTCTGAGTGAGAGAGTGTGTGGTGTTGAGACAGGCAGGAGCTGTATGTATGTATGCAGGGTGCCGGTACGTTGGGGAATTTATTTTTTTCAACTGTCTTTGATCACTTCTCGGCTTTGAAGTAACTCTCAGCAAAGGGGAGGGGGAGCCGAGCAGAAGTCACGGCAAGTTCACATCTCAACTAGGACTCGCAAAAAAACTGCGATCTGCATAATTTATTCTTTAAACTGTTAAAATGCAAAGAGATGAGGAGATCTCTAGGTGCCCAACAAACCCGCCTCTCGGCTTGACAACCCCAATTAAACACTCTCCCTCTTCACATTTGTTCTCAATTACAGCTTGAAGAGCGACGACATGAGAGCCTCTAATGCTCATCAAGTGACGGATATAAAGGGAGACAGTGGAAGGTAAAGCAGCGGCAATTAGGAGGAATGTAAGTGATATACGATTAAAAATGAGCAAACATGCGTCCCTCCTCTCCAGCTCCATCAATACGACATATTTCATTCAGACAAGACACAGTGTTCCTAGACAGTTTTTACTTCTCTGCGTGTCTCAGTGTGCCGCTTGTGGTTTGATGTTGTGTTCATTCATTCTTTTCATAGTGGATTTCTGCTGGTTTAAGAGTGTTATTCAGACCCCGGCAATTATCTATTCAAATGAAATGCCAACGACCCAAAGCAAATCTTCTAGACAAACACAAATACATAACAATATTTGTCAGCAACAAATATAAAAAAATATATTTAAAAGTATTTTTTCCCTAAATCAAAACTCTGACTAATTATACCCTTAAACACTAAAGTCACACATGAGTGTATTTCTAATTACTTAACGTATGATGTTACATTTTTCACATTAAAATGTATTAAAACATCTACACCTAGGTGATATTTTTTGTTGAGTTGTTCACTTACACTATCCCAAATCTTTTCTGACAATGTTCTGAAACAGAGAAAGCGCGTTTACCTGCTCGCCTGTTGCTATAACTTCTGCTGGAACATTAGATGTTACTGTGCACTCGAGGGTGAGAAAGGAAGTCGGCAGCACGTAACGTGAATAACACATTTCTGCCCAACTCAAAGTTGGTTGTGTAACAATGATGCACACTACGTCATCAAACTACCTTTTTGTTCTTGTTTTGATTTAAAGAACCCTAGTGGCAGAAATTACATATCCTGTGTTTAAGCTTAACCAAACTCCAGCTCTATCATTGCTAGCCACTGTAGTTTAATCTCTAACTTTCCCTTTCTCACTGTGGTAAGTTGCCATACTCTCCAAAAGATCAATAAGTGGGTCCTCACAAAGACAGATGGTCTTGGACTCACTGACGCACGACTCCCTCAACTAGCATATGCTCTGGATCAAACGTCATTGCATCACAGAGAACAGAGTAGACAGTAGAGTTGCTCCACCAAAGTTTACATGAAAAAGTTATTTACAGCAAGGTTTTTTGGTCTTGCAGAGAGAATTTATAGCAGCCTTATTCAAATTTCCTGTTGCGTTTACTAAAAGTTAGCTATCGGAGGATACTGCATAATTACAATGGCTGTGTCTGTGGACAAAATACAGCCAGCTGCTGTTGCAAGAATGAACCACTGATGGATGGTGAAGTCAAACTACCAGTGTCATGGTCAACTCCACTTTGCTATCTAATAAACATTGCTACTTGTTTAAAGCCTTGTCAGCGATGCCAAGCTCCCACCACCTTTTCTCCCTGTCCCAAGTCACTAGGAAAGAAAACCCTCCAAAACAGCCAAGCGTCTGTGAATGAGTCAGTGGCAGGTAGTTGAAAGATCAAGCTGACCACCCTCCCCTCACTGCAGCCCACTCAATGACCCTCCCGGCCCGCTCCAGATGGCGCCCCATTTTTCACTATGCCAAGCCGACTGAGGCCATTGATCCCTACTGCATGGTCAACATCTATCAGTGGGACAAAGGAGCTCCACGTGTCGAGAATACAGTTGAGGCCTGTGGGATTGGGAGACCACATAGTCTTATAAAGGCAATTATGTGTCACTTTAAACTAAAGTTGGATGGGCTTGTCATTCAAAGTTGTTTACAAGCCATCTGCAACAGATACTTTAAACTTTTCTTTTACCCTATTTTCATTGCAACACAATAGTAAATAATAAAAAGCTTCACAGTCAACACATATTATCATTTGTCAGTTGAGGACTGGGCTTTGCATTGTGGTCAATATGGATCTGAATAATTATATTAAGTGGAAAAAGCAACACCACTTAAATTAAAGGTCGATATTTGCATTTTTAAACTGTCACTAAAGGCAGTCAGGCTCGTTTTAGTTCATTTTAATTACAATTTAATTTCCAATACTATTGAGTGCTCACAATGGGCACCTCTGCCTTTAAAAGCTAATACACAATCTACAGTTTATAACTTAAACAACTTGTTGCTAATGTTTACCCGCATTTGTCTCAGAATTTGTCACAGAATTTCCTGTAAACATCAAATGCTCGCAGTTTTTGTGACATGACAGTGACTGCACACTAATGACATCACACCAGTCTAACTTAGTCTCAATGGAAGTGAAATACATCCTATAAGTAAGAGTAAGAGTTTCATTGTTTATCATATGTATCTCTCAATCGTTCTGCTGTGTTTTTCTTCAGATTCATCATATAATTACTCATATGTCATGTTCAATTTTTCTGATTTGTAATGATGACTAATTTTCATCAATCATTTTCATTTTCAGTGATTATTTAGCGCGCAGGTTGACAGCATGCGGTGACAGACAAAAGAGCTGTGGGATGACAGCAGCTATTTACGCTGGGCATAATTCAGGCCACATCAAGCCTTTGGCGAGAAAACTCCACGCCTTTCAGTGGTGTGCTGAGCTTAATGACAACTCAGGGGAAATAAGCATTAGCATACCGTCAGCTTTCAAAGAGCTTTCAATTATATTCCTTGTGATAGCTGCAAAAGCAAATGCTAATACAATGACTGTGCCGACAACAAACAAAAAGCAGTCCACTCGAGTTAAACCATACAGTATGGTTTGCATTTATGTAAGAATAAAGCATATGGAAATGTGAGTTAAAATGCTGTTCAGGTCTGATGAGAAATCAATATGTAATAGGATAAATAAAAATATGAATAAAGTTGTCTTCAGGAGACTAAGGAGAAACTCGAGACCCCATCTGTGACATACTTTAGCTCGGCGTGTCCTTTTATTAAAACGCTGTGAGTGTCTGTCTGTTGATGCTGAATGAAGTGGGGTTAAATTTTTCCAACGATCTACGATCCACTTTCAGCATGCACAAACATACTCTCTCTCTCTCTCTCTCTCTCTCTCTGTCTCTCTCTCTCTCTCTCTCTCTCTGTCTCTCTCTCTCTCTCTCTCTCTCTTCTCTCTCTCTCCAGACACTCCCAATTAAGCCTGAAGGACCATGCTTGTTAAACTAAAACCATCCTTTTCTGAAATGTCACAGTGTCTCCCTGCAGCGTGGCCCATCTGTAAACAGCTCTGTTGCTGATGCCAGCCTGAGCCCCCTGGTGCGTCTCCTCGTCTGTGTTTGTTGGAGCATGTTTTGTGAGAGCAAAATGTTGTCTCTTGCATTAACACTCAGTTGTGGATGCTTCAGTGCATTTCGGGCCTTTGTGTGTGTGTGTTGTGTTTGTTGTTGACCATGATGCCAGGTGGTTTGGCATGCGGAGCGGTCTGTTGTGTCTTCGCCTCGGTGTGTGTGGGTTTCAAGCGATTCATTATGTGTGTCTTCGCCCGAAGCGTCCTCCCTTCTCTCGTGTGTGTGTGCGTGTGACATCTCATTTGGCTGGCTGACAGGTTGAAGGATATGTGCTGTAATTGTTGTCTGACTGTCTTCATTCCATAATTGAAAATGTCTTACAAGTGAAACTTTCTTCAGGATGTTTATGCCGGCATGCCAATTAACATTACCGCAGCTGTTCCTGTTAGCTGCCCAATTACCTGTGTGTAGTCCACCTTAGACACCTGATGTGTAACCATGTGCCACGCGGGTGTGTGGAAAATGGCAGCTCTAAATTATGGGCATCAAAATTTTTCAGCACAATATGATTTGGACATGTAGAGATAAGTTTTGATGATCTGAAAAATGGTTTGATCTCATAATTATCAGGTAATCCATTCATGATGTTGAGATAACAGGAAGAAAAATGATAGAAAAAATGTTTTAGGGCTATACCGAAAACTTTATTCTTAATGTTTCATTCAAATTCTAAAATGGTGCAGTTTTTTTATTTTTGAATGTCTACTTACTTAAACACAGTTGCAGATAAAGGTTATAAGGCTAAACTAACATGTTTCCAGTAGTGGCTGTGCAGGATTTTATTACAGACTTGTGAGATCCAAGCATTTCCAAAAACTCCAGAGCGCGATAGATGGAACAATTTCCAAAATCCACAACAAATTTTTATTTAATGAAATAATAAACTGTTTCTTCTCCCACTTGCAGCACACAAACAGAGGCACACACCTGTATTAATGGGGAGGTCTCGGCTTGCAGCGATTTACCAGCACCAAAAATGACAGTGACAAAACCACAATGACAGAAAATCGATTTAAACTGGCAATAGAAATTTTTTATGACTTAAATACTGATTGCAGTGTAATGACTTTCACTATGCTATTTGGCTGGATTTTTACAGCAAAAGAAGAAGGGTGAATTATGCCACAAAGGAAGCGAGTCTGCCATTGTGCACCCAAAACAGGAAGAGGCATGGCTTTCCCCAATCACTACCCCCAGGTAACGCTGAAACAACTGAAATAATTACGGAAACTCTACACTACAAACGAAAAAAAAACAACCTGCTGATGAAGGAGGCTAAGAAGACAAAGAGGGAGAGTGATAGAAACCACCGTAAAACAAGAGTGAACAGACGGGCATTCACTCGTTGGACAGCGCCGGTGTCAAGATGGTTCAAATTTTCTTTTTTTTTAACAAGTTCAATAAGTTACAAAACCTGCATACTTATAATACAACCGGGTGTTTTACACTGCCTTTTTATACAGTAGCACTGAGATCAGGATTTCAAGATGAAATTGGGATTTGTTTTGGACAGTAGCCAGGCCATACAGGGTTGCAGTAGTGCAAACATTAGGGACTTAAAGCAGAGATGGTAGAGGGACAGCTACACTAGGGTCGTCCCTTCAACCGCCGATGCTTAAAGTCCCTTTAATATTAGACAGAAACGCTGTAATAAAATAAATACCCCAGTAATTTATGTGACTAGATTCCTTTTGACACCTGGCGCTCTATCAAGACGTCATCACGTTCATACCAACATTTGTACAAAAAAGTCAAAGAAATTGTCAAATTCGTTCAGTTATATCCATTGAAGAAAGCTGATTTAATAAAAAAGAATAACCTATTCAGTCACACACATTTTTTATTTACATTTAAGATTGTGTTTGAGGATTTTAAACTTTGAACTTTAAACCCCGAAAACCTCAAGAGAACGTTGGAAGGTTACAGCTCTAACTGGTTTCCATTTACCTACACAACAGAACAATCCAGTACTTTATTTATTTTCCTTCTGAACCTGTGAAACACTTCATCTTTTGTTTTTAAAATTGAATGGACTTTAAAATAGTACAACTCATGTAACAAAATGTCACAGCGAGCTGTGTTATTTTCATTCCTCGGGGGTATTCATCATTCTTTGAATACAAGGGGCGTGCAGTAATTCTCAATGTGTTTGGCACCGCATTAGTTTAAAATGTAAATAGATTGCTCTTACTTGCTGCTCCGGCCCAGCACAGGGGAGAAGCACTTTAGTTCAGCAAATAACAAACAGCGCCCGGCTACACACACTCACACACGTATAAATAAACACTCACAAACACACTGTGATTACATTATTCATAGCATTGCAGAGAGCTCTTACACAGAGTCTGACAAACACACAAGACTTGCCGTACAACACTGAGCGGTAACGGCATCGGCTGGATTGTCTTACGGCGAGTGGGAGGGAAGGAGGGAGAAAGAGAGAGAGGGGGAGAGAGAGAGAGAGAGAGAGAGAGAGAGAGAGAGAGATGGATACATGTGTATGTCAATCATTTAGGCGTCGTCTTTTATTAACACCAAGGTTTGCACTTATGGTGTTTTGGTCTCTGCATGTGTGTGTGTGTGTGTGTGTGTGTGTGTGTGTGTGTATGTTCAGGCCTATATTTAGACATGCTGCTATAGCCAGGAGGGGTGCCAAGGAGGAAGTGGAGGTATCTATTAAACTATATACCCTTATGTCATAATGCAGAATGTGTCACAGGCATGCATTTACACATTAACACACACACACACACACACACACACACACACACACACACACACACACACATTACCTATTTAGAAAATGATTTACAACAGGACAAAGGACAAACCTTTGAGATATGCCTGAATCGATGCAAAAAAGAGGCCAACAAGAGCCATGTGTCAAACCACAACCGCAAGAAGAGCAAAAGCATGATCCCTTCCTGACCCTGTGATGAAGATGTGATGCTGGAACCAAACAGACCCATGGTAGGAGTGAGGCAGGGATGGTAGCGAAGTGACTCAGGTGTGAGTCAGTGAAAGGAAAGAATAACTGGGGATTAATTGTTGTGCTGGGTTAAACCAAACCCAAAATGTGTCCCCACAATCACACCTCAGCCATGCAGTCGCTGTCTTTGCTCAAAGGGAAAGCCACAGAAAAGTTACTTTGGTTTAAAGACTTAATTCTTTCCACAGTTTGTGATCAGAAGTTGCTCAGACGTTCAGCTCATTGGCCCAAATGATTTTCTTTTCTGGCTCATTAAAAACCAGAGTCCCGAGTGTGAGCCAGAGACTGAGGACAAAGAATAAGACCTTAACAAATCAGTTTATAAGATCCAGAGGGACTGACCTTTGACATCATCATCAAGAAACAGACAACATAGGAATAAAAGGAAGCGACATCCAGCGTTTTGGAGAAACAGCACCACACAGCTGAAAAGAACAATGCCAAGACACAACACAAGAATACTGACAAACGCAGACAAAAATACTTAACGGAGATAAATTGTGGAAGAATTGGTTGCTTTACAAAGAAACACCAGCTCTTTCTCTCTCAACACCCAGTGTCAAACTTTGTTTATAAAGTTGCCTGTTGTATAGGTTGTATTTACAGGCAGGTTTGATCCTTCTGAGTGCAGTCTGGAAGAAATGAATGCTACCATGGTGACATCGTCATCTGCTGAACAGGAGCGTGTCAGGTGTTATAACAACTTAAATGCCAGAATAAATGTTGGCAGTACCTTATCTTATCTTAGCTTATCTATGCTGCAACTTTTCCTTAGGCCTTGTTTTCTAATTCTCTCTAAGTCAGGCAGTAAACATGTAATGTGAATTTCATGACACGTTTTGCACAAATGTCAGTCTAGCACACAGCCTATGACATGTAGCTATAGACATAACAATGGTTTGCAGATTATACTGTGGGTTCATCATTGCCAAAACAATGAATGTCTTCGATTAAACTTAGGTTCCTTAGCCCATTAAGGGGTCAGATCTGGAGCAGGAGCGCTATCCATCATGTCCACATGTTCATATGAGAAAGGAAGAGAGAGAGAAAAACAACATAGAAAAAGAACAATATTTAACATTTTCAATGTTCTTGAAGAGAAACAAGCTGAAAATGCTGAAATACAGGCATACGGACCGGCATAAGAGTTTGACCACGCACTTGCACCTGGGCACCTGGGTTTCTGGGGGGCTCAAGAGGAACTTGCATTTTGAACATTTGTTCCTACCCCCTTAAAGTCTATGACATAACAATATCAAATTCTGATGGCCTAGAACTGACTGTACTGGAGTTTGTGGTGCTGAACATCGGTCACTGATTTGATGTGGTTACATCCTAAAGTAGAAATGAATCACTCAGTAGACAGACACAAGTGTTCTGGAGTGTGTCCTTGTCCACCTCTGCATGTTTCATTTGTATTTATTAGTTGCATCCATTCAAAGATAAAAGTCAAACCACAATCAATACAAAGAACAGCATGACGACTCTGTGTTGTTGCTTCATCATGATTGAAAACTGAGTCTAGACTTGGTAACTATTTGGTCACATACACACAGCTGTGCCCCTGCAATGTTCTGTGGTTTAATTTTGAACAACTTGTTCAAAAGTTGTTTTTTTAATCGACTTTTTTTATTTAATTTGTTTTCTGACCAAAAGGAAAATGTCTTCTTGACGTAAACATTTACAAACAACTCCAAAGCTGAATAAAGGATCATTTATTTGTGCTTCCAATACCCCAAGAAATGATGTGTTACTGCCCCCTGTAGATTAGTGGAATAATCTAAAACTATTGGCAGGAATGTGTTTGGCTTCACGGCACGCTCGTGCGCATGTGACCTTTAGCGTGTACACAACAGCAAAGAAGATGGGTACCCCACACATACTCCACAGGGTATACATTTAATTTCTGTACCACAAAGCCCAGGCATATGGTTTTGCTGTATACCAACTGCTGTGATCACAACACAAAGTTTTATATTATAGTCTCATAACCATATTTGTCTCTCTCTGAAATCCTCCAGTGAAACAATAAAATGTCAGCCAAAGTCTAAATATTTTGACGAGCATACCATTTGAGACGTTGAAATAGGGGTTATTGTTAGCTGCTACATTTGATTAACTCCAGCCTTACTGAGTGCTATTTGTAACCAAAAGCACTGGGTTTGAATCAGAGAAAAATACTATTTGGCTTCGGCTGGGCGGCGAGCAAGTCCTTTTTTCCAACCTCAATGGAGCTACAGCCCTTTATTCAGACTTCACACAACTTATCTTTTCTCTAGAATAAATAAAGGTTTGCAAGTCGGAACTGGAGTGTTTTCTGGTGTCATATCTGTAGCTCGGTGTGTGTTAGAGGTTTTCTAAGGAAAAGACAACTAAACAGCAGCACTTTCTTTGTGAGAAGAAAGTAATGTAATATGGTGAACCCTGACCTAAACTGCTGCTTATACCACAGCAAAGGAATCAGTTGCATTTAAAGAAAGAAATATTGTATCCTCTTTTCCTCTTCAACACTTTCAGGATTGAAACGGCAATCGATTCTTCTAATTAACATCAATTTAACAGTTACATTACAGGCCCTATCTAGTGGTCTTGTTCAGGGTGACTTACAGCATCATATTTCATTGCAAAACATATAATCAACCAGAGATGAAGAGCACAAAGGTCAGTGCTGCGCTTGTAAAACACCTATCAACGATGGTATTTAACTGAAATCACAGATCATTTAAACCTGTCATTTCTCTCCAGCCTATAGCCAAGCAGCCGGAGTATTTAAAGCACTAGTCGGTTGTAAACTGGGGATTGAAGCATTAGCTTAGCCAGTCACCTCAGCCTTTCTCCTTCAATGCCCAAGGCGCTCCAGTGGTACCTTGTGCGGAGGCTTTTAATAACGACGCTTGTTTGAATCCTGGAACAATGAGCAAGGGCTGCATTTCAGGGCTGACATTGCAGTAAAATGCCATCACATTGCCCAAAGGGCTGAACTTAACCCAACTGTGAAATCTGCTTCTTAGAGAGCGAGGGGTGAAGGATAGAAGGGAGGGGAGAGGGGAGACAAATTATTGTGGTCCATAGGCCCAGTAGGGATGCTGATAGGTGACTATGGTGTTGTTGCTTGTTGTTGTAAATAGCAAAGAGCAGAAATGACTGTTTTCCCACTTTAGCTTCAATTATAGCTTCCCTTTTCCCCTTAAAAGCATGATGGATGGCTTTGAAAAAAGACAGCAAACGTATCCAAGACAGATTTAAAAGACCAGTGTGTAGGATTTAGTGGCATCTAACTCTTAGTTAAAAGCCCTCTCTAGAGCCAGTAAATGGTATGGTATAAACATGGTACGGTATAAACATTGTGGTTCACAGTGATGGAATGTAACTAAGTACATTTACTCAAGTACTGTACTCAAGTACAACTTTGAGTTACTTGTACTTTACTTGAGTAACGTACAAGTAACTGAAAACACATCAACCCAAACCCTAACTCCTACATACTGGACCTTTAATGTAAAATTTAACTTGTTCTTCCTTTTTAAATATTATAATCTATAACATGCATTTCAAGTACATTGTATATTATTTAGGAACTCTTTGGTTTCGTGGTATTATGTGATGAGATGTCCTACACTAAAGAAGCATCTCTCAGATAAAGAACACGCCTGCAAATACATTTCAACCTGTCTCAAATGCAAACTCACTTTGCAATCTGTTTTCCTGCATGTCCTCAAGAGTGAGATTATCTAACATAACGAAGCTCGATCGGTCACACAACAATTAACGCATATAAAAAACCAGGGAGAAATAATAAGGTGCCAGACATAAATGAAATAGCCATTCTGTAACAGTCCAGCTCTAATCACAGCTGCAGTTTAACCCCTGGCCTGTTGATTGCGATGCAGCTGCGAGTGCAGCTGGGAAACCTCGCCAACCCGTGTCACAAGATGAATTGTAATCAACTGTTCGAGGACATCTGGTTGTGGATGGTGGGAGAAGAGCAGTGAGTAGTCATGAAAACATTTTTCAAAAGAGCACTGAGCAAGGCTGTAGTTTGTGGTGGATAGATGGAAGGATGGATGTCATCCAGCGTGTGTCAATAGTTACATTTATTGTTAATTCTGATAAAAGCATAGTACAGATTTATTCTCTTCATTTCAATCTAACAAAGTCAGTCTGGTAGAGACTGGGTTTGCATCCACATGTCAAACCCTTAACAGTGAATTTACAGCACTTGCAGGTGTTAAAACCAGTGTTATTCAGCTAACACCTAGGATATATTTGTACTTGTCAGGATGACAGAATCACAATCAGTGAGAACAGACTTTGTCAGTGAAAGGAGCACTGTTTGCTGCAAGTGGCCAGTTTCTCTGGAAGCACATTGGAAACCTTGTAGATTGTAGATTTATCTACTGTAGATCACAGACACGGGTGCCAGTTGACCTTACATCAGGCCTATACATGGCTTGAAAAGAAGATGCGTTGGATCTTCATGAAGGCATTTTGGTACTATAACATTCCCAGTGAGTGGTGCTACCGGCGATAACCCAAAGCTCATATCAGAGAGTCTAGGATCAAACTGCTACCCAGCCAGCTGAGGTAATCTGTCGCACCGAGGTAGCCCCTGGGACAGCGGGTGGTGGACCTCTGCTGCACACAACAACATACCAACACGCATGCGTAATCACATACACACACTCTGTTCCTCTGTATATATAAATCACACCGATACACACACACACACACACAAACATTGCGCTCGAACACAAATCCATGATCAACAACAACCCATAACCACAAAGAAACCATTCAAGCATTCACCTTTCTTATACATCTTGATAACATTGTTTGGGATTTCTGTTATCATGGCAGTCCTTTCACTAATCTTGCATGTACTATAGCCAGAGTTACTGCTGAGTGCATCTGAGCCTTGCAAAAATGATCTCTTTGCAATACCTACAGTATCCAAAATGCCTAGAATAAAATGTATTTGAAAAACGCAAAGTATTAATGCCTCACTGTAACTGAAAGACCCAGTACAAGATATTCTAAATGACGAATATATGCATTTGTGCACGCACACACTAATACAGCTTTAGAGAGAATCAGAGAAGCTCTCTACCATCACCCTAACAATCCTCAACAGTCTAATCCCATTGCATTAGATCTCATTTTATTCTCCAGAGAGTTAGCAGCTAGCAATAACAGAGGGAGCGGAGGGAAATTAAGGAGACAGTATGGGCAGCAGGAGGGAATGAAGAGGGAGTATATAAACTTGCTTTTGTAAATCTTTGATGCATGAGAGCACAGAGCGCAGAAGAATGAGCATAAACATGTTGCATATGGAATAATGGGGCTCGTAGAAAGATGGTCAGCCACTTACATAACATTTATCTTGTGTAGTTGTTGTATGCATTGTTAAAAGCATAAAGTAAATGGAACTGAGCCCTGCAGACATTAGATTGGCCACTTAATCTGTCAACATTATTTATCGATCTGACTGTCTGATTCATCAGTCATTACTTGACTTAAATGAAGTGAATACGAGTAAAAAAAGTAAAAAGTAAGAATACTAAGTACGAAAAATCCTGACCACAAGAAAACTTGTGTAGGAAGTATTGGAAATGATTAATTCAAGTCCATGCAAGAGTGCAAAACATCGATTTGAAGGTTTCAGCTTCAAATAAATAACACATCGAGTCATGTGTCAGTCAGCGTTTGGTATTCTACACCGATTCACTGGATTTGAGAAGGTCCGATCTCTAAACCAGAGCCAGCTTCACTAACAAGTGTTTTACTCAGTATTGCAGGACTTCCTGGAGTTGATGAATGAATAGCAAACTTAATGACAGAAAGGTCGGAAAACTCACCACTACACGAGCCATCGATCTCTTCATACCCAACGCTGCAGACGCATCTTCCCAAGGGAACCAGCCAGTCTCCATCAGCTCCACAGAACAGTTTGGGCGTGTCTCTTTCTTCAGCATGGTCAATACATGCCCCCCTCACCTCCACCAATGAAGAAGAGTCCACACGAGGCACCGTGTCCGGAAACGAGGCCAGATTCCTCAGCGTGAAGGGACATTTCTTATAGTAAACCCTCACTGAAACCAAGGCAATGCAGGCACCAATGTCCTGGAATGCCAGATAGAAGCCCTTCCTGGTCATGGGTCCCACCTCGCGCACCTCCGTGTTGAGCTTGAGGATGCGATCTCCGAGATCCATCTGAGTGAAGCTCTCATCTGCAGCGATGGTGTCGATCTTGGTGTACTGTGGGGGCTTGAATTTTACACCGTGAGCCTCATCAGTCTCATGGTAGAAGAGGTTGAAGGTCTCCTTGCAGGTGCCAGACACCCAGGGGATGGAGTTGCAGTCCCGCAGGGTGAAGCGAAGCTCCACATAGATCTTTTGGGCAGCTTGTCTGGAGATCCAGTTGGAGCGAAGCCAGTTGTTCTGGTTGGGCTCCATCACGTTGCAAACCTGGAAAGTGTGGATGGGACGGTTGTGCTCGTCCATCTCTGTGATGGCATCCCACTAAACAGGAGAAAAGAAGGGGAGAGGAAAGAAGAGGGAAAAGGTTGGTTTTAGGCACAAAAACTACTTTGTTAGGTTAGGGAAAAGATCCTACTTTTGGTAATAACTACGTTCAGTCTCGTAACTTACAGAGACGTAAGTTACATCAATTACGTGCATAATCTTACTTACGTAACACAACCTAAAAACCCAAAACTCTTGACTCTTGGTCACGAACAGGACGTGAACCCTAATCATCATATAGTGATACAATACAAAACATCAAGAGTTCAAAGAGTTAAGTGACATTCTGCTGATGATGAGACAGACTGACTATTATCCTTAACAATCTTGTTTCCTCTTATTCCTCCAGGTCTTTAAGCAGGTTTTCTCTTAGAATGATGTCTGACTCCAGCTGCCTCGTCATCAGCTCTGCAACTCTCAGGTCACATGATCGGGGCGCATGGCAGCATTGCTGGGTCATGAGGTTACCTGTCCCCATGTTGATGGGAGAGAAGTTAATGGGGGTTTTTAGCCTCCCGGTCCTGCACAGCTCTCTGGTTTTATTAGAGTGGGGACTGGCTACATGGGCGACCCCAAAACCACCCAACATCGACCTCCAAGAATCAAATTACCTGCCTGGGAAAAAGGGCTCTCAAATCACTTCGCTTACAATGCAGCACTGTACCCTCCACAGGCTGCCTGTGTGCATGTGCTTTTTTTTTAGCACACAGAAACCATTTGGCTTATACTGTACATGGTTGGGGTATGATTTTTTAAACTACTGCTAATACTACTATTACTTGACACACTAATGTTCTATTAAATGTAACTTCCTATGGAAAACATTAATTTATGGGGTTGTATTTGGGAATGAGAAAGAAAAATAGTCAAATTCAAACATGTTGAATATGAACGCACATTAACCCTTCAATTTTATTTTCAGCCCCTGTGACTCACGAGGATTGTGGATGAGTATGAGCAATGAAATCGTGCATATGCCCACTATTGAACTGCAGTATTGCACACCCAATAGAGAGCCAAAGACTGTAATCAACACTTTTTTTCACAGAAACAAGCGAGGGATGCATTTGGGAGGTGAGGTGAGGAAAGCCAAGCAAAAAGCTATTAATTACTAACCAACATATTCACGTAATTATAATTCTATATTTACAAGTGAACTGAGGACATCACACAAAAACACACCGACACGCTCGTTCCCATTCTCAGGTCTGGGAGGAGAGATCCCCATTCTAATTAATGGTTGGAAAACAACTGCTTTATAGGCAAACAGTTGAGAGAGTTGAGCTAGAGCCGCTGGTTGATTTACCTATTACTATTTGCCTGATAAGCTCGCACATTTAATAAGCTGTTTTGCACTTAGCTAAATATTACCTCTTGATGAGAGTAGTAATCAAAGCCTAATGTTTGTATTCACATACTCATTATCCTTTTTAATAACATGTTCTAATTCAATCATCTAAAGACGACAGGCTTTAATCTGCTCGTGCCTCAAGGTGTAATTGTAGCATTACAGTCAAACAAATTGATTTTGATTAGATGTGATACTGCCCATCTCATGTGTGGCTATGCACAATAAATTCTGTTGGGAAAGTAAAGCACTGCAGTGAGATTTTGTTAAATATTCAGCAATAGTCAGATAATCACCATCTTGAGATGAGAGAGATAGAGCTCTATTAAATTCACAGCTAACAAGAGACAGGATCACAAATTGTTGAAGCTTTTCCAGTCCAGTAGATCTGTAAAGGCTCAGTGCCACAACAACCATAACTTCAAGACAAGAGATGCTATCATCAATTATAGGAGGATTTGAGGCCGTCACACTACTTGACGGATTGAGATCCTGACCCACCGTGCATCGTGGAAAGTAACAAAGATGCATTTTTTGCTCTAAATTACATCACTTAATCGCCATCAGTAAATAGTGGTCCTTGTCTGGCTCTCATCCACAGACAGGGATGCTGTTTTTTGCGGGGGGAGTACATTTAAGACTTGGCAGGAGGGCTGACGAGGTCAAGGTGACTTTTCCTCAGTTAATTTGGCGATTTTTTCTATATAAGTTGCCAAAGACAGTAACTACAACAACACAATAGTAGAGGGTGACGAAGACATTGTGAGTTAAGACAGACAGGATGACAGCCACTTGTCCACGTATAAATTCAGCATTTTTTCCCTCACAAAAATTTTCCAAAGACACTACCCGCTACCACATTACTGTTGTTTAGTCTTGTAACTTTGCCTTGTGGGTTGAAGTGTGAGACATTTCTCTTTTATTCTGAGCGATATCCAGTGAAGGATCTGTTTAGTTGTCAGACTGTGAACACCATCGGGCCGATGGTCACACCCCTGTACACAGACGTCGTCTCGCCTCTGTTGAGCACTGATGATGAGAGCTTTAAAGGTGTACAAATCAAAAACTCACTCTCACCAACCCCCACCAACTGCATCTTCATGAAAGTAAAATGAAGTCTTTTCTTGGGGTGTTGATCACAGTATAACAATAGAATGAAAACGTACTGGAATAAAGCTATTAATGGTTCAAAATATATACACTATTATTTGTGAAAAGAACACCCACCTTACACATTATCATAACACCTGCCATCTGTAAACCCCTACATTCAAATATTAAAATGCATAAACCACCACCCAGTTTGAAATCTTGGGTGTACACATAATTTATATGCAAAGCGTACATTCTCCTAACATGCTGATTTTATTTGACTTTCTTTCCTAACTGCAGATCTTTTATTTTTGTATTTTTTTTTTTTTTACCTCACACTGATCGTTTCTGTTTTCTGTTGCTTTTATTACACAGATGCTCAACTCGGTCCAGGCATGGTACATGCACAGGTGTTTAAATGTGCTGATTCAGTCAGCCCTTCAAACCTTTCCAAGTCTGATTTTAACACTTAGTCAGCTGTTGACCTGCAGGGGTGTTTGTAGGAGGAAAGATGCATCAGCGCCTTTGAGCTCAAAAGCTTTTTTCAAACAATGCCAAGATCTACAGTTTGGGAGAGTTAAAGAAGAAATTCAGTTTACAGGAAAATATCTTGTATTGGCTTAAAAATAAATGGTTCCACATCAGAGACACAAGCAAGGAATTGTCCAGTTTAGCCTCATGTTGCTGCACATAAAGGTGCAAAGTGATGTTAAGCGTCAAAATTAAACTTTATGTTCCTACAATGATTGCTAAAGGGCAACCAACGAAGCCACTGAACACCTGTCAATCACATATTTGTAGTGAATGACTGTTACAGTACTGAGCAACTCCGGTGTGTATGTATGTGACTGTATAACTGTGAGCTCTGCACGAATGAGAACTGAACACAGACAGACAGCAAGGTCAGACATAGCCCTTAGCCTCCCTACCTGAGACATTTTTATAGTGCATCAAGGCTGTTTCTGTACTGAAGGGATTTTAGATCTAATATCTCAGACATTGCGTCCGTTAATAAGTACTGGGTGAATACGTGGGAGACACAGAAAGGAGGAGACAAGAGGAGATGAAAACCAGAATTTGTGTTCTTGTGAGTGTGTTTTTATCAGAAAATACACGAGAATTAGTAAAGTGGGAGACAATGAAATGAGCTACAATGCCACTGTAGATAAACTGTGGCCAGAGACAGATGGATAGAGGCAGAGATATCAGTGTGAAGTGTCCCAAAGGGGGAAAACAATCCATGGTGATGGGAGCACAGTGCTGCTTGAATCCCCAACTAAACACCATTCACAGCTGATCCAACGTCCTCCAAGGCTGTCGCAACTTGTCAGCTCGCTGATAATGTCAAGGAGCTGTGTGGTGGCAGCACTTTTAAATAAGTCACTCTGCAGCTTTGCATTTACAAGAGCTGGGAATTCAGTTTTTTCTAAATTGTCTCACAAGCAATGACATTCATTTCTTCTTAATTGACTTCAAAATAAAAGGAACATTTCAGTCAGTATTCCCCTGGAAATCACCAACCTGATAATACTGTAGCCACTTGATTGTCCGTGTGTGGGGCTCATTTGTAATCTGAACGTGAACCTGGTTCTTTTTCAAAGTAGAAAACTTTAAGTGAAGCCTCGCCTGGCCACCTCGCTACCTGGCCGTCCAGCCTTAACATGCATAATTGAAAAACGGTCAGAAAATGTGGTGATTGATTGCAGCCTGAGACCAAGGACCTTATAGCCCCATCTCTCTTTCACATGAAAGAGAGCCAGTCATTTTACTGGCCTCTCGCCCAGAGGTGAGCTCCTTCTATTAAAACTGTGAAACCCGGAGCCCTATTGAGAACAGCACTTTTAACTATAGTGTCATAACCCAGTCCAGTCGTCCTCCATCGAAATTAAACATTTAGGGATCCTAAACGGTCCGGCCACTTGGTTTGGTCTGAGGTTGTAAAAAAAAAGAAAAAAAAAGAATTAAACACAATTTAAAAGTCAAATGTCCCACTGTGTGAATGAGAGTGTGTTATGACCTACTATAAAAGAATTACTTAATAATTATATTACTGACAGAAACCAGCGGGGCAGGGTAAGGAGTGGGGCTTTAAAAGGTTTATGATGGGACAGGCAGGAGATATGTGCTCATTGTTTTAAAGTTTTACAGATCAGATCTGACTAACGCAGACACACACGCAGGCATGCACATACACAAGAGTGCAGCCCTCTCTGCAGAGTTTGTCACTGTCATTTATTTTTCTTTAGACTTGACTTATTTATTTTTACACTATATTTTAACTAAAGGAACATGAAAGCACCATGTCAATCGACATGACCAAACCTGAAGTGAACCTGGACATCACTGTATGTGTAGATATATCTAACATACACACCCAAATCCAGGTAAATTCGGTCATCTACTGCAGGTAATACACTGACTAGAGTAAGTACCTCATACAACCCCACATCAAAAGACCCGAACTATCCCTTTAAAGTCACACTGTGGTGTATTTTGGTATTTTTAGGGTATTTCATAGTTTTCTTCACTTGATAATGTTGATGAGCTGTTGGCCAAATGTTTTATTCTATTTTGACAAATAACTAACTAATACATTTTTGTTAACTTTTGACATTTAAGCTGGTTCTCACTTGGAATAATCTGGGAGTCATGCATCACCCTCCAAGCTTGGTTTATGGGTTATAAAACTGGAGCGGAAGGAAAGTTTAGCAGTGAAGTTGTCTAGTGGCCGTAAATGTACAGTACAGGTTACAGTTCGACCATGAATAAACACTGCAGCTCCTTAATACCTGGGAAGAACTTATATTATAGTGACAGCTACCACTATCCCTGCTAAAAGCGATACTAAAATTCACGCTACTATTGATGCTAACCCTAATACATGCTAGTGCTGCTGATTTTGCAAGAACAACAGTCTGGTTGCAATGGTAATAATTATGTATGACTTTTAACCACAGCCCATTCTCTGAGAACAAACGTAAACCACTCTGTGCAGTGAGTTCTGCTGCTGTCGGCTACATTTTGTTGGTGTGAACAAACTGAGTTGTGGGAGTAAGTGGCCATCGGAGGTAAAAAATGGCAGCTGTTACTTAATCTTGAGACTGTGTGTCTATGCATGCGTGGTATAAAATAAAATCCCCAAATTCACTGATACACACACAACCGAATACAATGGCACAAACACGCAGATCTTTTCCATCCACACACCCACCCACACAGTTGTACACTGGATTTGTGTTAGTTATGCACGTAAATTCATGACGATTAAAAACAGTCACAAGTGTGGAAATTAACACAAGAGAACTGAATTTTCTTCAAATATACATGAGCAAATTGTGTGTACCAAATATGTACAGTACCTCTCAGCAGCTTTAAGGAGGAATCACAAAAACAAAAAAGCTGTTTTATATTGTTAGTGGTGAAGAAGAAAACCGCAAATCACAGATGTTAATTCAGGCCACAAGAAACTAGATCAGAATAAATGTTTATAATACCTTTCACTGTTGTCATGGCCGAGGATTTCAGGACTGTACAAAGTGTCCTGTAGCCTCACCTGCTTTACTTAGAACAAGACACGACACTTCCTTCTTTACACACATACACACCCCGTGTTAGTGGAGTTGGGAGCAGGTGTGTTTTCCTCTGTCTCTTGAGACTTCTTTGCTCAATTAAGGCGAAGATGAAGACTGGGGGAGAAGAAAACAACTGGCCAGCGTAAACACCCACAGCCAGCCAGCTCTCTTTCTTTTAATCATTCCTTCTAGCTATCTTTCTATTTGTGTCTTTTCTTTCCCCTCCCGCGAAAGAGCATTTCTATGCAAGAACAAAGACACAGGAAGATTGAATTGGCGGTTTCCTTTACCATTTCGGACACATTTAGAGCCGCACCAGGCAGGAAATTGAGGTAAAAACAAAACCTGCAGTACTTTAAGTGCCTGTTTGACACTTGAGCCTGTCTACAGAAATGGACTCACACATCTCGGATCATTAATCGTTTCTGTCCTTTTATTTGGAATCATCAGACGAGTGATTAAATATAAGTTATATCACATCACAATCTAGTGAATTTCTAACTAAATTTTACTTGAAAGACGTTTAACCTTTTTTTTTCTGTGTTAACACTGGTTCTGTTCAAACAATTTAGACATTACACACTTGTTCCTGAGTGTCGGAGAGTGATCACTTAATGTGAAAGGACTGATTTGATTATGTTGAGTCCATTTAAGATTTTTTGTTTTGTTCTGACTTTAAAGGTGCACTATGTAGTTTTGAGAAGGAATTTTAATCAGATGAGAAAGATCTTCATTGATTGATTTTTATGCTAAATAAACAAACTTTCAATATAGTTTCATACGTAATAGTTTTACTTTGTTTATATTTGGCGGACCCTGCCACCTTTCTAGCTTCAAACAGTGTTCTGGGATCCTTATTTTCCCTTGTTTATACTGTTATGGAAATAAAAAAAAAATCTGAGTTTGCATTATTACCTCATTAATATTGCAAATATTTAAATTCGAGAGGTTGAATTTCTTCTCCAAAAGTACATAGTGCCCCTTTAAGAAGATTGACTGCATGGTGTTTTTTAGAAGACTCATTACTTCTTAATACAGTGTCCACTCTTTCATACTCAGCAAATACATTAATTACTATAATGTGCTTTTTTTCCCCAAGTTTGAATAAACATGAATAATAATACATTTTTACAAAACTCTCTTCCTCTCTCTTTTATCATTTGTCTTTATTGTCTTCACCTCTGTGTCTTTCTTTCGCTCTATCTAATCTATCTCTCCATTTTTCCTCCCCCTTTCCTGTCTCTATTCCCACCTCTCTCCTCTGTTTGTCTCATTCTGTACTTTATGCCCCCTCTCTCTCTATCTACCCCATACACATTGTCTCTTACACACACACACACACACACACACACACACACACACACACACACACACACACACACACACACACACACACACACACCTTGCTGAATTGGGAGTGTGTGTGTTCATGTGCAATGCCACTGTCACTGGGATTGAGAGATTTTTATTTAATCCCAGAGCCTCCCCCTGTGATGGATGAAAAAACCTCCACCTCCGCCTCCCGTGCACACACATAAACACGCACACACCCACACCGTAGTAATAGGTATTAGGGAGATGGATGAAGGGCCTGTGCTCACTAGGGATCTTAATGTCAGCTCTTTGACTTTATGAGAAAAGAACAAACAATGAGAAGAAAGTAAAACAACTAAAACTAAGTGAGAGAAAGGGAGAGAAGAATAAAGTGCGAAGGCTAAATTAAATGAGGTCTTCCGGCATTTTTATGACTTATGAATATTAATGATCACTGGCTGGAAATTATGACTGTAAGAGAAGTGAATAAAAACACCCCCCCTGCACCTCTTCACCCCCCATTTAATAAGATTTTAGTCTCAGAGACTATGGGAAATGTTTTACATTCAAAGCACCTCATTAACTCCAAAGTCAGTCAGTAAGTCAGTCAGTCAGTCAGTCAGTCAGTCAGTCAAGGAAAAAATCTACAAACACTAAATATAGCAATAAATATGGTATATGTTAACATTTAATTTTCAGTGCCAATGTTATGTGTTTAATACGAAAATGCTTTGCTTAAATCCTATAAGCAAGACTCAAACAAGTTTTTGTTAGAAATTTGAATTTGAAAAACAACAAGTCTTTCACTTCACTTTCACATTATAGAAAGACAAGTGCAAACTTAACTTCAATCAAATCTAAATGTCCGTCTACCGTATTAACCACCCCATATTAACCCCAAATCTATGCTCTCGTGTGTGTGTTTTATCACAAAAGTGTGTGTAAGTGTGTGTGTGTGTCACCAGTTGGTCTATAGAGGGCTCATTAGGGACAAGTGGGGCTTAACTTGAGGAATTTTATCAATACCTGGCAATCTCTGCCGAGTCACTGTGTTTAACTGAGTGCCAACGAGACGATCAATACTTTGATTGGAGAATTATGGAAATGGATTTTCCACTGTGTACGTTAGGCCCCCCAATTCAATTACAACAGGTGTGCCAATGAGGAACACTGGCAGGATTTGACACCGGACAGGACCTGCATTACAACACCGAAGATGTCAGGTAATCTTTTATATTGACACCAGCGCAAAATGGAGGGAACACATCACTGTTATCATTATGACAGCCTGCTGGTGGAACTATTCATCATGGCCAGTGATGACAATGTTTCTTTAAAAAGACTCCTCTCACTTCACAGCAAATGCCATTATCCCTCCACACCAGAGATCCTGAGCTGGCAGCCATTTGATTGACAGCTCATTTGCGCACATATGAGCTTATATGCCCACCCTAGAGCCGACAACAGCCAATGAGTGATTTTGCTTTTTGACTATTTGATGTGCATATATTGATAGTGTAAATAAGGCTATAAAGAACTATAATGAGTGTTTGCCCCGTTACTCTCAAGCAGGGGTGTTTTGAGGTCACAAAATGGTCTTTTTTTTGCCAGGCGCCTGAATATTTCCTTTGAAAAACAAGTGTCCATTTTTAGTGATGTTGTTATTTAATTTGAACTTGAACCATTTTTTTCTCCAGTGTGTTCAAACTAAGATTAATGCCAGAAGCACTTACAGAGCTTTTGATGGCTTGTGAAAAAGAAATCAGCTCATAAGCTTTCAAAAGAGACCAAAACATGGCTGTACTCTGAATGGTTAAACAACAGCTTTGAACTTTGGGCGAGACTCGGAAAGGCGTTTTAGGATAATTTTACATCATTTTCCAGTAATGGTAAAGGTGACAGAGTGCACGTTAAACAGAAACATAAAGCAGTAAATAGTAAACACAATTTTTCACTATTTTATAACACCGAAGAGGGGATGGGGACGTGTGCTTGTGGGGTCATGAACTTGATCATTACTTTGACATTTTTTTCTTGATATTAAAATTAATAAAGCTCCATGGTAATTTATACATATTCATCGGAATTACACACAATGTTCTGTGCAGGATAAGTAGCACCCTCAAGAGCCAAGCTGAAGGAATAACGTTAATCTGCTTCCCATTACACAAATCCAGGAGTAGGCGCTGTTATTTCCCCGGTCAGCTCAGCATCACCACTGAGGTCATTCTACACACACAGGCATTCACACAGTACATGCACACACTTACCCTGTTCTCTTTGAAAGAAAATTATACTAAACGAGTTCATCTTCTATCTAAATAAGAGCGCAATACATCATTTTGTGGCTTTGCTGCAGGAATAAAAACAGAGGCGGATTCTGCAGTAAGATGACTTTAATTTAAACAAAACTCCCAGTGAGGGGTTTACCCAGAGGCAAGAAATCAGACATCTGCTCAATGAAACGCCTTAAAAAAAACTCAGGAAATGTAGCATTCATTTTTCTCCCTGAGAAATGCTTGAACTCAAGGGGATCAGGCTAGACTCTAACTTGAAATTAATCTATAGTTATCATTCAGAGCCATACCTGAGTGCCAGCTGGAGAAAAGTGTAGTTCAGACACGGCACTGAGGTTTGGCTGACGGCATCGTCTGCTTCATTCATGCTCCACAATCACTGGTTTATTCACGGCTGTGTGGGGATCAGCTGATTAGTAACATCCGATCATATTCACGCAGGTGTACAGAGCAGCCATTATAACCCTGTTGCTACTTGAGAGCACCCCTCAGAGCTTTGAGAGCAGAGCCATTTCCCACAAATGGTCAATTTCTTGATGTACTGACTAAACTGCTTTCACACCTCAGCAATATAACAGGAAGGCATTTCTCAGTTTATTGCCATTTGTAACGCACAATGAAATAAAATGCAGGTGTTTAAATGCTAACGGGTAGATTCCTGCTGAGATGAAAAAACTCAATCTTCATTTACGACAAACTGGAGCAGTAGGTTAGGCCAATTTTGCCCAAAGTTTGACCTTAAAGGTTAAGGGTTAACTTATTAGTCATTTTACAACACCAGGGATGTGGAACGACAGTTGAGTTTTTTTCACTTTATGCTGAAGTCAAGCCGTGATTCTGCTAACATGTACTGAACTGTACATTATTGACAAACTGAGGACAATCAAGTGCCAAAACAGAGCGGTTCTGAATGATCAGCCCATTCTCACTCCCAACGCATCAAATACAGCAAGCAGGGTCATTGGTCTTATGCTTCTAAGTGAAGCTGAAGTTACCCCTATGGTGTCACTTCTTCAAGTGCCCTTCCAGTTCAGTAGTATAAAGAACGAGAAAAGTCCAAATCGGGAGGTTGTACATTGGACATTCTCTCTCCATTTGTGACCGAGGGTCAAGATGGATTTGCCTTTTAAGTTATGTTACTTAAAGGTTCAATTTCTAAAAAAAAAGTAGATTTTTGAGTGAAATACTGGCTGGCAGGTTGGCTGGCATCCCAAGCCTCAGTATTTGATGAGATTGAAATGATGAGATTGAAATGAGACTCTTTGTGTAAGTTAACATACGTAAGTGATGTAACTCATGAATTATAAGTGACATAAGTTACGTTAATAATGTACCTACATAACTGACGTAATTGACTTAGGTGACGTCACTTATGTACGTCACTGGAGTTACGTCACGTCACATCATTTTGAGTTACATCACGTTATGTCACTTATGTAACTGAAGTTATGAGACTAAAGGTAGTGTTGTTAACCTAAAGTATGATCTTTTACTTAACCTGACCAAGTAGTGTTGGAGCAGTAACAGTCCAAAAGTCATTACATGCCATTATAAGTGTCCTTGACCACGGAGCCTTTATTTTGAAAGTCTGACTGGATGTTGCATATTATGGCCACCGACCAAGCTGCTGTATTCTGTGAGTCGGGAGTGTGAACGTGTGTGTGTGTGTGTGTGTGTGTGTGTGCACCACCCTTCTTATTAATGAACATAGTTTCTTTAGTCATTTATTGGATGCTTCTGTTGTACCACAGACTCCTACTTGCATTTGATGTCTAGGTTGGATGCTTTTTGATGAAGTTGTTCTCAGATATCTGGTTGTCTGTCACTGTTCTTAAGGAATCGATTCAATTAAAAACAAGTAAGATGCAATCCACGTTACACACACGCACACACACACACATGCAGCGAGAGAGAGAGAGAGAGTTTCCCACTGCCCGTCACCAGCACACCCCCTAAATCAATAGGTACAAGTGAACAGCGGTGAGCAAATGAAATCCAAAGACCACGCGCTCTTCTTATTCCTGCATCAATCACGGCGGACTGGTAGCCAGCAGGGTGGGGCCGGTGCACCCATCCGTCATCCCTGTGGCGCTCTCGCAAAGTGACACCCTGTTGGTCACGGCCTCAGTCTTCTCCTGAAGATAGCCGAGAACAGTCAAGTTCATACTGTGTGACAAGCTGACGTCTGGAGCCCACACTGGGTGTATATTGACCATTTAAATCACGCAGATTAAGTTTTTGCCCGAGAATTGTATTCTGGTCATGGTGTTGAAACCCTCCTGCAACCTGAAAATTAATGACAGCCAGCGAGAGCAAGACTAATAAAATGCTGTTAAGTGTTTGCAGTTCCCTTGAGGCACATTTGATTGCAGGTTTAACAGACTGTTGAGTAAAAACCTCCCACTACACTGGAATGATTTCCTTGACACCATAATAATTTAGCCATCTACACCACCAACTGTGGTCAGTGAGGAGCCTCTATCATTATTAGGCTGCTCACTGATTTAAAGGTTAAATATTAGCCAATTCATTCACTATATAAGGCGTTTCTATACTTTTTAGAAAACCCCATTTGTACTCGACTCTTGTTTGGGCAAGAGATACTTTTGGCTGCACACAAAGCAAACTATCACAGTGTTCGGATGTGAGAGGAGACAGTCCAAGGCAAACAAAACAGCTCACTCCTTAAAGTGTACAGCTTAGGTTATTACACTTTTTGCCCTCAGTGACATTGGGAGATCTTTGCTTAGTACGCTTGTATACACTTTGTTTTTTTAGATAAGCGTGTCATGTTGAGGCAGACGAAAGGAGAGATAATAGTTTCACTTTTCTTAAGGTATTAAAACTGCCAGTTTTCTCAACCTCGAGCCCACAGCTGAGACAACGGGGAAAAGAAGAGACACCGGTGAGACCGAGCCTGCTGCACTATGTGACAACTCCTCCACCAGCCCGGTGCAATGATCAGGGCCATCAGTCAAGACTTTATTGATCCCCCACATAACAGAACCCATCTATGCAAAATGAATTGGCCTTGTAAAGTCACATATATCTTTTCCTTTTAAAGACAGTGAAGTGGATGATGATAAATGTCAAAGTTATAATGAAAAATAATAAAATAATAGTGTCACCTTTTTCAGATCTAAAACGTTACTGCTAAAGCAGCACACTCAGACATTCAACATGTTTGGCTCTGTCGCTACCTTATGTCTGCGCTCTGTAATTCATTTAATTTGGCACTAGCTGTTGCAGTAATGCATTTATGTCATTTAGCACAGTATAATGTCCATTACAGTGATGGCCTCTGGAGAGGGTTCCAATCTATCACGCATTTGTGGCTGCCATAGATCGCTCTTCCCGCTGCTGTGTTAAATCAATCGAGGCTGGCATTAATGGATGCAAAGATTTACCTTTACTCTTTTTACTGGACGAAAAAACGCACACTGGTATTTTGACAAGCCAAAGAGTCAAAGAGGCTGTTGAAGAAAAGAGAGCTCTGTGTAACATGCTGCATCTGGAAACATCCACCCTGCTGGAGTGTCCGTGAGCAAATGTCCCAACACTTCTGGGGCTTATTTTCTGCAGCTGAACCTGACCTCTGACCTATCATTGTAATGTTAATGATAAAACATCCTCAGAATTACATGCAGGACATGATCAATGCAGTAGTTAGTGCTCACTTAAGGATTAGACGAGCATCAGTTCAATGGAATTCAGTAGCACAATCACAGTCCCCATCAAGGTACAAGGTAAAGGTATGTTTGTTTAGCGTTTTTTTTAGTGGATACTTTTGTGTCTTTTGCCAGATGGCAGCAGGGTGAACTGACTGTGGCTGGGGTGGGTGTTGTCCTTAAGTATCCTTTGGGACATCCACTGATGTTATTTTACAGTATTATATGTGCTTTTTGTATCACAATGTAGTATCTTTGCAAACTATTTCATAATAATATAATGGGTGAAATTACATTTCAGTCCTTTTCATTTCAGTCATACCTCTGAATATTCAGATTCATCATCATCAAACCCTAAAAACGATGTGAGTTTATAGATGTTGCAGTTTTGAAACATGGATTTAGGGATGGCAATGTTGGTCCGTCGGTCGGTCGGTCCACCACTTTGGTTCAGATTAAAATATCTTTATGGATTGCCATGTAAATTTGTGCTGACATTCGTGGTTTCTAGACGAAAGAGTCAAATGACTTCTGTGATCCACGAAGTTTCCTGTAGCACCACCAGCATACTGATGTTAAAGTTTTGAGTGAAATGCCTCAACAACATTTGTGATTTTTAAAACACGCATTCTTGTGCCCGTCAGGCTTTGTCAAAGTTCGAATTTGTGCAATATTTAGTTTTTTGACCTAACACCTACAAAAACTTACATTTGCATCAGCCTCAGTTGAACTAAGATGGTGGAAACTAACATAATACCTGCTTAGAAGGGCTGCACGACATGATCAATAATTCATTGAGATTATTTTGACCGATGTTGCGATACCATTCATGATGAGTGGGAATGATTATTTATACATTATTTTTAATTATTATTATTAGTATTAAAATTCACAATGATTTTTGCTAAAAAAAAACAAAAAAAAACATGGTGATGTTTTCTATCATGATTTGTTGGGCCTGTACCAAAAGGCATGTTTTCTAGAGAACAAGATGTCTAGGCCAGCCACTAAAGTACTTCATCATTATGCTGTTTTCTCGCACATTTTACCTTGAGCAGGAATATTAAAATTAGCCATATTGTGCAGAGTGTATCACAGAGCCGCTAGCATGGCTGTAGTCTGATGAAAATTCACAAGTACATCTGTAATTGTTTGTAACAAAAGAACATGTGTTTTGAGAAAAGAAAATGCTAAATTTAACTAATTAAATGAAACGAACAGAATTACAATATCAGATAAAAGTGCTATGCTGCTATAAGAATAAACTCATGTTTGAAACAAGCTGCTGTCCTCGAACAAATTTAAATCTCAACCCCTGATTCTCCCTGGATTTTGCACATTAAAATTCCATCACAATATAACAAAGGAAACAGGGTATCTTCATGACTTGCAAAAAAATATCATTCATCAGCAGCTTCAAAACTCACACACCAGTAAACCCCCCATCTACCTGCAGGATCAACGCTGGTTAAGGGCATGAACCTTGTCTCCTCTCAACCCCTTCTCCTCTATCTCATTTGCCTAAACGGTGATATGTCACTCCCCTCCACACACGCTGCCTCTTTCTCATCTGAGCTGACACAGACCAGAGACCTTTCTTTTTTTTCTTTCTCCCTCCACCGGCTCAGACAAACTATGCGTGGGAAAAACAGGGGAGGTGGGGGGGGAGAGCTTGTCGTTTTACATATCTATTTTTGCAGGAGAGGCAGACAGGCAGGCAGTCTGGAATGTCAATGTGTGGCTCAGCAGCCTCTGACTGATGTGGGATCACAGTGACGGCTGCACACAGTGGTGCAACGAACACACACACACACAGACTTTGCCAGTGGGTGAGGTAGCAGCACCATAGACAGCTAAGATAAGACCAGGTCACCCAGGTAGAGGAAAGCATGCTGTACAGACACAAAAAGACAGTCTACCAAGAGCATTAGCTCAAAGTCTGAGCTGTCCTTGTTTTTTTTTTTACTCTTTTATACAAAATTGGTTCAACGTGGCTCCCAAGAGGGGTTCATGGGAGTATTGCAAACGTTTAACTCTGTGAGTCTTTCGCGATTAAGAGGTTTCTCTGAGAAACTATTCTTTTTCAGGGGATATATCTTCAGATCAGCACTCTAAACCGATGAGTCAAAAGCATGAGCCTGACTGGTGTCAACTTAAGCCAAACACCAGAGTCAATGATAAAGACAACTCTGGCATTTCGAGCTGAAGAAAAGGTCACCGCTATCTCGTTCTCTATTATCTCTTCTTCTCAGTCCCAATTCAATTAAATTTATATCTGCTTTATTGGGCTAACACATGAGAAACCTGTGTGGCTGAAAACAATATTGTATTGATTGAGGTGGAGTAATATTATGCTGTCATCAAGTATCATTGGAGACATATGAGGAAGCCAGATAGTCAATAAAAAGTGATCTTTGTGGCAAAGAGAATGGACTCTATAACAATATACTGTAAAGGTTGTGTTGTTTATTATGTGGAAGTTCTTATTCTTCACCTTTTTTGAAGGTTTTCTCCATAGAACTACAAAAATAGCTGTTAACTGTAGCTGACGTTAGCTCGCACGCTCAGTTAACCGAGCAGCTAGCAGTCGTATTAGCTGACTGCCTGATCTGGGAGCTGAGAGGTGAGAGGTGTTGTTACTATCAGACTATCACCTCTTACTAGCTGGTTAACATGCTAACTTCACTGGATATCTCTGCAACACAACACATAGCTGTCTTAGACATGACATCTAAACTGTTATTCCAATACAACCTGATTTTTTTATGTTTCAAACGTGCACTATGTAGTTTTGGGGAAAATAATCAAACAACAACTTTAATTTCAATCTTCACTGAATAAACAAACTGACCTTAGAGGACAACACAGTTTCATACTGTTTTACTTTGTTATATTTGGCGGACCCTGCCACCTTTCTAGCTTTGACAGTGATCTGGGACCTTATTTTCCTCTGAGAAAAGCTTGTCTACACAGTGACAGAAAAATAAATATTCCTCAATTCCTGAATTACCTCATTAATATTGTAAATATAAAAATTCGGAGTTTGAATTTCTTCTCCAAAACTACATAGTGCCCCTTTAAACTACATCACCATATTGCACCTTTAACTTTACACTTTACACTGTGTACGTAATGGCAGTAAAATTAAAGTTTTTTGATTATCAATTCATGTTTGAGTACATTTTTCAAGAAAAAAGCCAAAACTCTCTGATTCGAGCGTCTTTTTCATGACATTGAACTGAATATCTTTGGGTTGTGGGCAAAAAAAGATGTAAGACATTCGAAGACATTATCTTAGACTTTGGGAAACAACGATTTTCACCCTTTCCTGACAAATAAAACACATAATAAAACACATACACATCATAAATAACACACACGCATCATAAGCCCAAAGCTAAGCCTTACTCCTGTGCCTATTTGATCACTATTTCCAGCTAAAAACTCTTGAATAAATGCCTCAGAGTGCGCCTGAAGGCAGCTTTACCACAGGAAGACAGGCAATGACTTAACAGAAATAATGAAATAAGCCGTTATCTGGAGTAACATAATAAATATCACTTAAATTATAATGTTTCACACAGTTAATTATACTGTCCTCCCTCTGCAGACACACCGGATGAAACACACACAAACACACCCACGACACATCGCCTCTCGCCTGTTTTCACAGTCTGCTGCGCTCTGTTAGAAGATGCTGTCAGAGAGACAGAGAGAGGGGGGCGAGAGAGAGAAAGAGAGAGAGAAAGTGGAAGTGGAGAAATGGGAGAAAGATATCAAGAGGACGGAGAAGGGGGAAATAAACAGCAACAGAGTCACGAGACAGTAAGACCAGGTGGAGGTAGAGAGAGGGAGGTGAACGCTGAGCTGTATGTAAAGCTGTGTGAAGATGATGCGTGTGTGTGTGTGTTTCAGTACTTATGTTACCACTCTGAGAAGATTAAGAAGTCCTCTGGATAAACGGAAAGATTCATTTTTTTATACACTTTCTTGACGACCAATCTTTGTGTGACTCTTCACTTCTGAAAAACTAGAACATAATGTTGCTTTTGCAAAGAGCTTTAATCCACATTTAAATAGCAGACGGCATTAAAGCATTCAGGAGCGTAATGTTTTTAAGCCATAACAAAAAGTCTTGGACAAGAAGTACCTGAGAGGTGTGTGAGGCAGTGTGTTGTGATCTAATCTGTTGTTCAGGAAACAGGCACTAACCCTAACCCATGAGCAGAAAGGACCATATGGGTGCAGTTGGGTGTAATGTGAAACTATTTTGAGCTTGAGTTAAATTGGCAAAAAATCTTTTTGGGTTAAAATCTGTCTGAGCCAATGACTAAACATCCATAATCTTTTTGTTTTTAACAGACATGGAGAAAACATGGAAACTCCACACAGGGTTTTAAACGCGTATATAGAATAGAATTAAGACCTTAAAGGAACCACCAATGACTGGGGTGGTTACTAGCTCTCCATAATGAACTGTTGACTTGACGTACCGTAAGATCCTTTGGATTGATGAGGAGTTGGGTAGCATTTTTACGTTACAAGATTTTTGCCATTAAAAAGGACTAATTACAATACAGTGTTACCTACTAAGAAAAGTAACTCGAGTACTTTTGCGTGACCAAAATGAAAACCCCTTTGTGATTCCTCGCACGTTGTACAACACCCAACACTGTTGGTGTGTCATGCATTTGATTAGCTTTACAATTGTATGGACAATAAACAAGAGTAGCAGTGCGGTGCTTATGGGATTCCTCGGATTAAAAACGGTTGCCTATCTGCAGATGATAGACCACAGAGAGTTAGATGAGGTAGGAAATGCTTTCAATCTTCGCTTAGTTGCCAGTTTATTCGGTACACCTTGCTAAAATGGCATTCTAATACAACAGTCCTGCAATAAACCCTCCCTTCACGAAGGTTATAACATTCAGTTTGTGTTGAAACACTTTTAGTGAGGTATTGATTCAACTTTATGATCATTTTGGAGGATGTATTTGGTGCTGATGACCTATAATGCATTACACAAAGAGGTTTTTCTGTTATTTAGCCAACCCTCACTGAAATAAATGGGACGCACAAAATAACATCAAATGTTCTTTTGATAGCTAAATGAAGGTGAGTTAGCCCAAACATCCATTAGGACTCTGTAACACTGCAGATCCACTTCCAGGATGCACAACATCGCTTTAAGTCGGCCTTCTGGGTTTTAAGCTGGCGTGCCTGACTGTCCGCCTGTCTTTCTGGTAACACTAGGAGACATCTTCCCTTAGCAAAGCCATCTGATTCCAGTCTGTAACGCTTAAACAAGCCTGACTGGAAATGAGCGCAGACAAGACGGGATTGTCTGACCTGCTCGATCAATTAGGACAGAGAGAGCAGCGAAGAGATAGACAGAGAATGCATGCGGTGAGGCCCGGCTTTCAGCATGCTCAGAATTTGTATAAAATGTTAAGTGCATTTCAGAGAGCTTGCCAGACAAAACATTAATCTCCAATGAAACCATATCCCTCTAATAGGAGCCATCTTCTGACCCAAAGCGCCCCACCTTCCCATGCAGGGATCCGAGATCCGACGCTGAGAAGAAAACAAGATGTTTCTCTCTCCGATCCTTCTGTCTCTGCTTGTAAAGGAGACAAAGAGGATAAACAATGGAGCTTCGGGGGATGAATCTTAGCCAAGTGACCTTGTCTCTCTAGTTCTGTTTCATTGAAGAAGAAGGAGAATGGAAATGAATAGTAACTTATAAACAATGCATAAATAAAACAGCTATACTAAACTATTCTATAGTAAAGCACATAGTGATGCACAAGTAATCATGTGCACTACTAAATGACAGTCACACATTGCAGATTCACATCAGCAGAGCATACAGTAAAAGACACTTTTGGTGACTTCAGCCAATAATTCACCACACCAGCCAAACAACAGATCACTGTCTAGTAATATATTTGGCCGTGATTTGTCTTCGCTCCACTTTCTCCCTAGACGTGTAGTTCATAAGTGGGTTTTTCGAAGACAAATGATATTAGATGCGGGAACGTCGCCAGCGTTGAGGGTTTTGTAAATTGATACCTAGTATGAAAGGGAGTAGAGGGGAGGGAGGTTTTGTCCTGCGGTGCTGTGATCAATCTTCTACCCCAGCATTTTGTTACAACATACAGCAGAAATACCATCTATCCACACCTTGGAATTGAGGGGGATGTGGAGGCGAGCGGTGAATGAGCCGAAATGGAAGGTTTTATTTTTATGCCCCACCAGCACTTTTACATGGAAACATGCAAACTATACTCAGCTACCAAGAGAAATAGACTCTTATATTTCAATCCGAGACCCCGCAAACTGGCTCGTTTCTCTCTCCTCTGTGTTCATGGGACTAGGGTGGACGCAAACTCGGTGCAAATTATTTGAACCCCTTTGGAACGCAGACCTTCACCGGCAGCATCAGCGGCTGTTAAAGGTGTTATCCATGTGTAAGAGAGATGGACAGTGGTCATCTACTCTATATTGTATGGACTGATGGTGATGGAGAGTGATGGAGGAGTGCGGGTGGGAGGGAGATGTCACACACTTAGGAAGATTATGAGCTTGTAATAGATGAAAATTGATACTTTATGCTGCCATCTATGCATGTTATTAGAGGTGGTTAGTGGTAAATATAGGCTGATCCAGAGCTTCTCCTGGATCAGAAAATTGATTTTGAGCCGAGAAAACATAATCGGTATCATGGACTTAGCCTTGTTCAATAGCTTGATCGTGCAGTCATAGCATAACATAGCCTTAAACTACATCCCAGCTAGTTCCACCGTTTCCCCTCTCCAGTTGACAATTAATGCATTAAAGTCCACAATTCTGCAGACTTTGCTCATGAGAATAACCCACAATGCATGGAGCTGTGAGGAATAGTGATAAAGGGGGTGCTCTAATGGTTTCGGGGTTAAAGAACCAGTGTGCAGGACTTAGCTGATATTGTCCGTTCAGGGGCTACTGTAGAAACACGGCAGTACAACATGGTAGAGGAGCCGCGATAGAAAAGGCTCATTCTAAGGTAACAAAAACCCAAAAATTGTTACTTTGAGGTAGTTAGATAATGAAAACATAACTACTAATATTATATTCTGTTTCTGCCAGCAGATCTTCACACTGGACCTTGAGGGCACAGACCAAAAGCGTTCCTGCTGGTTCGCATCTTTGTTGCATATAATTCCCCCAATTTCCATCTCTTCCTGTCATCTCTCTACTATCTGCTATCTAATGAAGGCATAACATGGGCAAAACAATATCAAGATGTGTAAATAAAAGGGAAAAAAAGTAGTTTTGCTACCTCAGAATGAGCCTTATATACTGTATCTACAGAGGGAGTGGGTCCTCTTCCATGTTGCACCACATGTTTCTACAGAAGGGACAAATTAAACACCGGTTCAAGAAAGAGCCTTTTGCATTTTTTACAGCCACTGAAATTTCTCCTATACAGTTTAGACAGAGGCACTCAGTCTCACCACTAGATGCTAAATCCTACACATCAGGCCTTTAACTGCATACGTAATAGTATGATCGTTACTTTACTGTCCACCTTAATGTCTCCATCTGTATTGCGATTTCACACAGTGTCCCATTTCCTGTACAGTGATTGGAGCACTCATCCTCTCCCCCACACACAGGTGACATCAGCTGGAGTCTGTGAGGATTCACAGCTTCCAGCCGGACATTGGAACTGTGCCTAAGAAACATATTTTCCAGATCCCACTTACTGCAAGTCTCTCTGAAAACGAGCCAGTGCAAACCTACAGTTATCTTGACTGCGACCACAACAGTCAGATTACTTTTATAATTGAGTAACTGGTGTTCTCTAATATTGCTTGCCTTTTATATGGTTAAAACAATGAAAGGAAAATCATTGATTGCTAAACATCATTCCTTTCTTGTAGTGTGCTGATGATGCATTTTCCACTCTCGCTTGCTCTCAGTCAGACTAAGGATCAAATTCTGTTTGGAACATTTTCATTGCATTTCAAAGTGTCATCTTGGGTTTCTTCAGTTGCTCTTCCAGCAGTTCACAGACGTGTCAACACATTTGTCCATGTCCAAACAATACAACCGGTGAAGATTCATTTTGTTCTTTTTTGACATCAAAATACAATAAATCCGTATGCACTACAGGCTGGGACACATCTCCTGGAGTTACATCTCAGTGTGTGTATGTGTGTGTGTGTGTGTGTGTGTGTGTGTGTCTATGTGTGCATCTTCCCTTGCCTTTCTATCTGACCACAGAGAGTGTGACAAATGGATGTGTCAGAGCTTGATGGAGCACTGCGATTGCTCTGCTAGGCACAAAGCTATTACAAGACTATATAGACAGCCCTAAAGAAAAATCCTGTTTCAATCAACCACACATAATCTGGGAGACAAAGAAAGATGTCCAGCTGTTGATAGAAGGAGTCCGTCTCTCGTCCTCAAGGAAGATTTTTTTTTTTTTTTACTACAGTATGTCAGTATCTTAAAAAGTAGAATTCAGAAATTGATATCTAGGATACACACGTAGGGCAAATAATTATTTGAGGGTTATTTGTGGTTCGCAACTCAGTGACGTAAAAGCTGATCTTGATGTTCCACGTTTTGAAGATTAACATCATCAAACAGAGCTAGCGATATACTTTCCTTCTGTAATCTTTAGAAACTTTTATTTTCACTTCATTCACCGCTCTCCCAGGGACTGCATAGCCACTATTTTATATTAAAACACTTACATAGAGCCACACAAGCCTAATATCTTTCAATTAAATTCAGACAAATAAAATTCTCAAGGGCCGCTCCTAAAGTACACCCCGTGTAGACTTCTGGCACTTCTAATATTAATAACACACCACAGTGAAATAATTTCCCTGCTCAGACATTTCAAATGTCAGAGATATTATAAAGGCAGCGTGTCATTTAGCTGGATTATGTATGTGAAGCTTGTCAGGGCTTAAAGGTATTAAAATATTTTGTCACAAAAGACGGATTTTAAATTGCTTTAACACAAGGTAAAAAATAACAGAACAGAAAGCCGCTGACGTCACAATCAAAACTGTGTGTGACGTACACCACGGCCAGCTCTATGATTAAATTAGAGCCGATGCTTTGAATACCTCCATTAACTCTTCCATGTTTTGTAGGTTAGCCACATGTTTGTCTGGCGTGACCGATAATGTAATGTGTTTTTTGTGGCTCAGCCTGCTGGCCCTGCAGTAAACTCACTGCTAGAAAAAAGTGCAGAGTTGAGGTTCAGGTTTGGAATACAGAAGACATTCGTCAGTGTCACTGTAATATATTTTTCTGATGCAAGTCAAGTGAAACAGACAGGAGTAAACAGCCTACTAGAGATAAAGCACCGTGACCTTGGGCGGGTTTCTTTCTAACTGGGCCACCTCACTGCTCCTTTGTGAGAGTGTGCATGTGCGCATGAAAATGTGTGCAACACGTGTGTGCGTGTGCATGTACTGTGCAGAGAGATAGAGACAGAATGGGACTGTTGAGGTGTGAGAAAAACCCCACCTGTGCACCTGAACGTGTGGAGTAAGGAAGACAATGTGCAGATATCAGTTTGTATGTTCCTGTGTGTGTGTGTGTGTGAGTGTGTGTGAGTGTGTGTGTGTGTGTGCGTGTGTGTGTGTGTGTGTGTGTCTCAGCAGGCTGTCTCCTTATTACAGTGTCCTGAGTCAATTCCCAGAGGAGGGGAGTCCAAGTGTTCCTAACTGACTGAGTGCCGTACCAGAAACAGAAAAGTTCACTTGGATTTACTCTCCAGTTGGTTTTTACAACATGTTCTCACTCCGAAACCCATCCGGAGACTTTTACAGTGTACTGACAAACAGTCTGACGACATATTAAGTATTTTGGAAAGCGTACGCAGTCACGGTTTGGTTAAGTTTAGGAAAAATAAACGATTTGGTTAGGTGTATAGGCAAAAGAGAAACATCACTTGCGTCATTCACGTATGTTGATGGAGGTTCTCAGTCATCCAGGTCGATACTAAGTGCTATATCGTGGACACAACTGGACTTGTTTCAGTTTCTTGAAGACATTTCACCTCATCCAAGCGGCTTCTTCAGAAATGAGTCACACACCCCCTGACTTAGACTTTCTTGCACAGCAACTCTTGGAAAGAGTACGGAAAATTTGTAGTACGAGTACAGTGACATAGCTGAAATATTACTCAGTTACAAGTAAAACTACTTGTATTTTACTTCTTGAAGGGTAGTATTAGTTACTTTTTAACCATTGAAGTTTAATGCATAATGAATTAATTAATGAAAAGAACAAATTCTCAAAACCTTCAGTCTAAATTACTCTGTTTTTCTTTATCCGAATGTATGAGTACTCAATTATGATTTTAAAACTACAGTAACTAAGTAAATGACATGGTGTAACGCATACTTTAGCACGGGTGAAATTACAGACTCATGAAAGTACAAATACCCCCCAAAAATCACTTAATTACAGTAATTTGAGTAGTTTTAATTTGTTATTTCCATGCCGCCACTGAACCAGGTTCCCTGCTTTCCACTGAACAACAAATAACCATTTAATACAAACTCATTTAATTATTCATTATTATTAGTAACTCCATCATTGCTTAATTAAAAGAAAGTGACATTAAAGGATCATAATAAATCAGTCAGAATTTTATTTACGGGTTCTAGTGAATATTAAAACCTTTAAGAGACTGTTCCCTACAGCCCTGTATACACTCTGCTGAGACACTATGATGTAAGCGGGAGCAATTTCCTTCTGTCTGAATGTATAGGACTGACTGTGGCTGTCTGTCTTAATGGCCACACTGCTGTCTGAATACATATAACTTCTGATTATCTGCCTGTCTCTGCTAATGCATGATTGACTGCTTGAATACCGGTGTTGCTGTGTAACTGCTTGTCTAACTACCTATAAAAAATGAATGGCTTCCCAGCTTTAACCTCTCACTGATGTCCCGCTGTGTCTCCCTCACTCTCTGCGTCTCCCTCTTTCTCACTGTCTGTCTCCGTTGGGCTATGAATTCGGTTTTCAGTTTTTCCGCCAGCGTTTGTCAGGTCATCTTAACACACGCACACGCACACGCACACGCACACGCACACACAGCTAGTTGTTTTTTTCCTCTTCCAGTGCATTGACGTCAATATGCAGCAAAGGTAAGATAAAGTGAGGGTGGAGGAGGAGGGAGACAAACAAGGGGAGGATGGAGGAAATCAGGAGATACAGGGAGGAGAGGACAAGATGAGGAACAGAGGGAGAAGAAAGGGTAGACAGAAAAAGACGATTGAAGAGAGAGAGAGAGAGAGAGGGATTTTCATCTGACACTGACACTTGAGCAAAAAACACAATTCAAAGCTGCTATAAAGTAACACTTTTCCAAACCAACACTAGCATTTCATTATGGCCTATAATATCGTGTTATTTTAATCGTGATAAATTATATACATCTCAGTATTTTGATATCTTCAAAAGCGACAAAATCAAATATGACAATATTTTTAACCAAACACCTCAAAATGGATATTGTGACAAAATTGTCAGGATGACTTTTGAGATTTTTGATCAATAATCATCAGTAATGATGGATAAAATGATTAAGTGGATCAAGACAAGTATTAGAACAAGTAGAACAGTCTGGTAAGTTCAGAAAATGACATCACTTTACTGTAATCCAGCCTTTAAAACCAGGAAAACACCATGCCATATCACAAAACAGCAATATCCAAACTCGAAAATAATGTATAGTCTCATATCACTATAATGATATAATATGGATACTGTATATTGCCAAGCCTTCCATTCAATCAAATCCAAGTTGTATCCCCTGATCCTTTCAAATCCCTTTATTGAATCCAATTAGATTCAGCTTGGAGCAAGTTAAACCTCAAAGGCTGAACTTAGATCTGTAATCTGTAATTTGTTGGCTAAGAAGGCAGGAGCACTTGGGGGGTTTGAGTGGCGGCTTGATTAATATTCACAACCTGTCGCTACAAACTGAAGATGAGATAAGCAGCATTAGATATGAAATGTTGATTCTGCCACATTGAAGCAGGTGTGGCCAACTTACTTTACATGGGACTTCTGTCAGCTGCTTGCTTTAAATACTTGAGGCCCTGATTCAGATCTGCTCGTCGGCTGGGCTTAAAATATTGAGAGAATGTGTACAGAAGCTTAATTCCAAACACGAAATTGCAGTGCCAGTCTGCACAGAGCAGACTCACTACTTCAGCTAAATTTCACTTTGGCCTTTGGGTAATTTACGGCAATAATGCCAATTAGATACAGCTGACATAATCTGCCCCCAGCTCCATTTGTCATTTCAATCAGCAAAAGTGAAATTCTGTGCCAGCCAGAATGAGGAACCTGCTACTTGTATGATTGGTGCATAAGTATTTTCCATTATGTAATAATGCTTCACAGACATTTCAGATTTATTCTAAAGTTCAGCTAAAGATCACACAACAAACACTCCAGTCTTTTATTAGGGCAAAATTGTACCATATTAACATCTGAATGCATCTTTGCACAGAATGAGGATGGCAGATTCTGTAGTGGTCATGTTATAAAGGGTTTGTTTCATCGTAGGTATGGACATGAGAAATTTTTACATTACCGGCAACTCTCTGAGCATATTTCAAGTGAGTATTGTATGAGCTGATTCAAAAGAAGATGGGACGCTGTGCAGAACAAATAAAATGCGCTGCAATCATTTGCAAACACACTGTGTTGACAAAAAACAGTTTTCAAAAGTGTTCCTAAGCCCATGCTGTAAAATCCTTTATACAGTCGTGTTTTGCTTCAGGCTGGGCAATACACTGATATTATATTGTTATCCTGATGTGAGGTTATATAGTATACTGTTGTAGATTCTGAATGTTGTTAAAAATGGTGTAAGTGTTGTCTTTTACTGGTTTTAAAGTCATTTTCTGAACTTACCAGACTGCTCTACTTGTTCTTATACTTGCCTTTACCCACTAAGTCATTATATCCTCATTACTGATGATTGTCTATCAAAAACCTCTTTGTGTTAATATTTTTTCAAAGTACAAAGTCATCCCTATAATATTGCTGCAATATTGATATCAAGGAATTTTGGTCAAAAAAAATGTTGATATTTGATTGTGTTGCCCAGTCATAGCAATTATGAAAGACTTATTTAAAATGTCAAGATATTCATCAAAATATTGCAATATTATTTCAAGGCCCTACTTTCTACCCATACTTACTTGTGAACAACTCAGCCTTCATACCCAGTCACAATACTATCACCTGTTACCAAACACACTATCGGACTTTTTAACTTTGATATGATAACTTGAAAAATATTGATATAATGTAGAAAACAGTGATTGAGGGGGAAAAATTAAGACAACATCGAACGCATAACATTTTATTTTTTAATTGAATGATAAATATAACATGGCTTTATGTTCTGTGTGTTCAGCAAAAAAGCATCTAAGTTAATTTCCATCTCCATATATACATCTTTACTTTTACAACCTATCAACCTATTTACCTGTGGAATGTTCCAAACTGGTGTTTTTGATCATTCAACAGCTTCAGCAGCATATATTTACAAAAATCAATGAAGTACAATATTAAATATATCGTCTTTGTACTGTTTTCAGTTGAGTACATTTAAAAAAGGATTGGCATATTATAATGCTCTGTTTCATTTATGTTTTAAACAGCATCCCAACTTTTTTTGAATCGGGGTTGTATTAAGACGTCCAGTAGCTCCAAAAGTAGGTCTGGAACAGTGTTTTCATGTGCCACTGTTTATTCATGTTTATCGATGTTTAGTTAGTCTATAAACATCACTTAAAAGTATTCTTCATTCGGACTAAACTATTACCATATTTTGTATTTGACTGCTCTATAAAGGTTTCACCCTTCAGACGAAACACAAGTCTGTCTGTCTAAACTCTTCCTGTCCTACAGCAACCACATATTCTATTTTCTCTCCTCGGCTGCCACTGCTTCCAGTATTCATGTATTCAGCTCCTGCATTCAGCAAGGCACTAATAACCTCCTCACTCTTCCCTCTCTCTTTTTTCTCCTCTTCTAACCATTTGCATCCACCCGGTCCCTCCATCCCTCCCGCTTCCCCTCTCTTTCCTCTAACTCAGCTCCACCGTATTCCTCACACGGTCAGGGTTAGCCCGAAAAGCTGTCAGAATATGTTCTGCTGTCAGCGAGATGCCGTGTGGGAGCGCATTAGATATCGGCCTCGGTGTGTCCCTGACAAGAAACAAGCCAATTAAGGGATCCCCCGGCACTGCTTAAGCCCGGTTATGGCAGAGGTCCCCGAGACGAACACTGGTGTGCTAAATCATCATACCTTTTTTATATTAGAGCCTCCATGGGGAGAAGTAGAGTGATTCTGGATTATTCCCTCTTTTTTTTCTCCCTCGCAGCGCTGCCGGCCATCACTCAGCAGCACGCCTCACAGAAGTTTATCTGGGCTATGAAGGACACTGACATACAGATTTTCCTTTCCCTCCTCCTCTCTGTTATTCAGTCTCACTCTCAAGGCTAATAGTATTAGGCATGGAGGAAGTGCTTTGAGATAAGGCTTAGGTCGCGTAGTTGCAATCAATTACTGTGGTTAAATATTGCAATAAAAAGATTAAGGATTAGTATTGCGGGGAAAGCAAATAGGCTTCGAAGGGCGTGCAAATGCCTGCGTGAGAGTGTAAGCACTTCTGTTCGGTGTGTTAGTCATCTTACTTATTTCTGCTCTCACAAGTTATATCCAATCACACCCAGACAAGGCCTCCTGTCTTCCTCCTCTGTATCTGTTCTCTCTCTCTTCTCTACACTGTCTCTCCCCGCTCAAACTCAAAGCCTGAATCCGACGACAATCCTCTGAAAACGTTCCCAAAAACCCGACAGAGCGATTTGCTCAGAGGACTTTCTGTCGACTAGCGGCTGCTTGAGCTTACTCTTGTTGTACTGGGAGGCTGATAAAGAAAGCTGGGTATTATCGTGGTGCATCATCGCACAGCAACACAGTGGGAGCCTGCATGATGGGAGTTAAAGACTGGTGGGAACACTTTCCAACTGAAGCTAATTAGGGATGCCACTATTGATTGTGTTTTATTGGTGATGAATAACTATTTTCAAGATTAATCAATAAATCGTTTAGTCTGTAACATGTCAAAAAAAAAAAAATGCTGAGCATAGCACTACCCAGTTAGCACTACTTTCAGTGGCAGATTCACAAATATTTGGTCCACAAGTAAATATATTTGGTGCACCAGAATGTATTCGTGCTACAGTGCCCGTTGATGAAACACATCATCCTAAACATTAACTATAATTTCTTTTTACGTCAATGTTTTGTCACAGAAGAATAAGATATATCAAACTTTTTAAGGTTTTCCTTCGAACTATTATGATTGACAAAAGTTACAAAAAGGACCTGAAAAACCAAATACTATTCACTCCAAGTACGACTGGTAAGACTTTACAATAAGTTAAGCAAAAAGTTACTAAGGGGAGTCGAGGGAGGAATGAATCAGGAATGACTTGCTAATTAATGAATCGTTAATGAGTAATTCCCAAATGATTGTGATTAAAGGCTCAAACAGCAGATAATGAGATACTACATTCATGAATCAATAGGTAATGATTAGTTCACGAATATCTGTGAAACGACATGCTGACCACCTTCTTAATGAGTTGTTCCTGATTAATTATAAACCAGTCGCTGAGCAGTGTTGGGTAGTGAGAGGTTACTCAGTTACTCATTACTGTATTATTATTACTTTCCCCAGTGTCGAGTGCTAGGGATCACTTTCCATAAAGTGAAATGATGGAGAAAGGACAGAGGTTTCAACAGCTGGAAGCATTTTCATTATTGTGAGCTTGTCTCAGTCAAAAATGCAAAGGACCTTGTCGTCTGTTGCAAACTTTGTGCAAGCAGCAAAACACTTTCAACTGTGAAAAATAAAACATGTAATTTTCTGAACAACTCATACGGCAGCACAGCAATGTGAAAATTGTTGGAAAAATCATCAGTGCTGACAACGAGGCGTCTCCTGCCAGTGAAGCAGCAGCACTCTGTCTAAACAACAGAAACTGGATTTCAAACAGGACACAGTTGTGGAAGTTAAGTGAACAAGATCTAAAGCAGCTCTTCGCTGGGTAAGTTACCTATGTAAAGGTAATACAGTACTATAGCGAGTAACATAACTAATTTCTTTGATACCAAGTAATAAGTGAAGTAATATTACTACTTTTTCATTGAGTAATTTGCTGAGTAACTTGCCCAACACTGCTGCTGAGAGGCACAAACTAGTGTCGACTCATTACTTACTAATGACTTATTATCTTTCTTTTAAAACCTTTTTTTATTCAGGGGGGATTTGCTGAGAGCAATGTTCTCTTTATTAGGAATGGCCTGATCACATTCACATGGTTACACATTCACACCTGGAAGCTGCCCAGTGGCCACTGAGCGGCTCCACTGGAGCAGTCGGGGTTACGTGCCTTGCTCAAGCGCACTTCAGCGGTGGTAATGAGGGTGGAGCAAGAGCTGCCTTTCACTTTCCCCACCCAGATTTGTCCTGCCAGTCTGGGGGATTTGAACCTGACAACGTCTTGACTACCATTGACCACTTTTGTGCACCTTCAAGTAAAGTGAAACATTATACTGAATAGTATTACTCACTTCTCACTGTATGATCTTGCAAAACACAATCAATTATAGGTTTTAAAAACTCTTTGTAGATGCCTGTAAAGAGATCACTTCATGAGGGTAACACACACTAAATGAGAAAGGGCAGTGCATGCAAGTTTAGGAGAGGCGTGTTATCAGCAGAGGACACGCATCAATATTTAAAGCCACTTAAAATGACCTTTTCTGAACACACTGGATTAAAACTGCCGTTGCGTCAGACTTGGTCTACAGTAAATGTTTTTATTGCCTGCATCATATCAACTCTTCACAAACACACGTCCATGCACACACACACTCTGAGACAAATGTCTTGCTCTGAGCAGAACACTTGTGAGGTATCGAGGGTGCGCAGCCTAATATTTGACCGAGGCAGCGTTCTGGCAGCGGTAAACCAATGTGCTCCCCCCTTACATAACGCAGTGTTTATACGCCCCCGGTAGATCTGACTTATTGGCTCCTCGGGATCTCTGACAATAGATAAAAATAGGATTATTCCCTCCTTTTATGATGGACAACCATCATTCTTTGTCATCCGACCTGCCTGTGCTCAGTTTCCCATTATAATATCAATGAGTGAAAACAAAAGGCAACATTAGGCATTCTTAATCCCTTAAAGCTGTTTCATGTAATTTAATAAATAAGCTGCTCCTCTCTCTGCTCCGCTCTCTTACCCCCCACCCACCGCTGGGAAATGACTCATGCATATTTCAGCAGTGTGTCTGCCCATTCTGAGTGGAGCTTATCGTGGCTGCATGCAGACGCCAAATCAACCCTCTTTTCCTTCTCCTCTTTCTGTCTCTCTCACATTCACCCCTCCGACGCCCTGTTCTTCATCACTATTCAGCACTTCAGAACATGGAGGGAAAGGAAGAGAATAGAGATACACACACACACACATCTTCGCCTCATGAAAACATCTACAAAAACATCTTTTGTACTGGTGTATCTGCTCGCCGTCGGCGTTGTGAGACGCACACAATTATTAACTTCGACTGGAGGAAAAAGTTTGCAGAGTCAGAGTCCTTGAAAGGCATGGTATGGATCAATCGCTGTTCAATATGCACAAATCTAATGAGTCGGGGTGAGTGTGTTTTCTAACTCGGAGGATATTCCCACATTCACTAAAGTCATTAACAAACATAACAACAGTCCTCCGTGCACTGTTCCCCTTGCGGGCCAATTGGAAAAAAAGGTCTATTTACTTTCCGAGCGGCGCAGGTATGCAATAATAAAAGGGCACCTTGCACTGAAGGCGGGGCATGACCAAGATGTATGAACGTGTTTACAGTGTGTAAACATCTGTGTTTACAGCTTGCCAGTGTGCTTATGATGTGGACCTACAGGGAAATGCATTCCAGAGACGGGGGGAGACCAAACACAATCGCTTAATTGATTGAAGCGTCTCAGTCTTTCTCTGTAATATTCACTTTAATTAAAACTATTCCCAGGCTGCTCTGTAATCACACACGAGCGTGCCCACGGCGAGGTATTCACAGTCCAGCACCGCTAATGAACTCTTACACTCCTCAGACGGACAGCTAAATCCAACCTATAACTTTTATCATAACCAGAGTGCCTTTAAAATGCAAAGATGAGCACGGAAAAGCAAAGGTGTAGCATTACTCGAAATGTGTCCATGAAAATGACAAATTAGCTTCTCTTGTAAAGCGCTGTAAAGAAGCGGAGGAGAGCTGTAAACTTTTATGTTTCAACCTGCTCTCAAGACGTATCATATTGTGCTTTAAACGTGCCTGCTGGAGGGAAAACAGCTATATCTCACAGGTTTGAGTTACAGATGCCGAGTGTAAGTGGGGTTTTTTCATACAAATAAAAATTGCTGAAGTTTTTTGGTTGTGTATGCACAAACTTTGAGGTACGCTCCCCAGGTGGGGTGCAGGAGAGTTGAAGGAGGGGGTGCGAAGTTACCGAGTGAGGAGAACGGGACGGGTGCATGCTGCTGTTCTAGAAAACAATGGGAGGTTAGTTATTACAGTCTGGTCCCCTGGTGTGGCCTGTTCACCAACACAGACAGCAGTTGGAGCTGCAGCAGCTGTGAAACACAGTTCATGGAGGCATTAAGGTACTTTAAAACCCCCTCGCACCAGAGTGCCACCATTTGGATTAAAAATCCCACATCCTCTCTGAATCATAACTCACTCAAATATGAACACAAACATGATACTTTTAGATTCAGTGTGACTCACACGTCCTTTGAGTGTTGTTATTGTCCATTGCATTTATATTTCAATAAATCTGCTTAGAAATCATAGAAGAAAACCCATTTTTTTAACTACAGAATTTGATTGAGAATCTTTCTTTTCAAATTCAAATTTATTATATTAATCCAGTGACAGTTGTCTTTTACTGGTGCTGTAAACAAATATTTGAAAAAGTGAGGCTCAAGTTGCAGCCAACAGTTAACTAACTGACTCCATGGTAACATTATACTTCCTGTTTACATCCCTGAAAGCCTCAAAATGATGGCAATTGTAGTTCCAGGAATAGCCCAATTATCAGGGTAAAACGTTGGCAGTTAATGTTAAAGTCTTAAAGGTTAAAGGTTCTGACTTTTCTGTGGTTTTGCAGAAATGTACTTCGCCATCATTTATTCTGGTGATGGGGTTGTCAAGAAGAACTCATCAACATATAGACAACAAAGTTAACAATTTTACTCTGTAGGGTCCACAGTTGTCTGTTTTCTCTCTCTAGCTTTTGGCCCTGAAGACTTTCCATCCTCTTAACAAATATATTTTCATTTTGCTTATTTGTCTAATTCTCCTACGCAAAATATGTGACGGTGAGTAAGCAGCTAGAGGGCTAGAGTGTCTTGCTCAAGGACACTTCAAAATTGTTGTTGCCGGGATTGTGCACAGTGCCACAGTGTTGTGTTGTAATGCTGGCATACCACCACCGTGTACTTATGGTTAACCTTCCTCTTCTACAAAACCTCTCACCTTCCTCTCTTAACAAGAGTTGTTTACTGGCTTCTGATAAAAATTCATCCATAAATATACACCTCAATTTCCACTTCACCTTCAATTTCATGTCATACAACCAACCACATTCCCGGCAAAGTCATCATCGGCTAATCATGTTGGAGCAGTTACTGCATATGAAATTATTTTAAGATGTGCATTGGGCAGGACTGACGTGCGGTAGTTTATATCCGGAACTAGAACCAGCGTGCAGCTCTGATAGGCAGCTACATGGCGTGCTGCTGTATCGGCCTGATACCAGGCTGTGTCTAATATGGTGGGGATTGACTTCCTCTTGCTGGCTCCCAGGTAGTGTGGGGGATTTAAACTATTTTACCTCCCCAGATCTTCACACCTTCCCTCAGGCCCTCTCACCTCGATGCCTTAAATATTAATGGTAAATCGGTGGATAGTGGATGAGTGAGGAGGGGAGAGGGCTGACAGCTTAATCATGGAGGCAGCAGCCTCCCTCTCTCCTCTTCTCTAACGCTGTGGGCGGCTGTCACCACGACCTACATGATGTAATCACCTCCATAACCCTGATATGGGCCACAGAGGGCCTTGCAGCCAGAGATAGAGAAACAGAGAAGGGGTGGTGAGGGGGGACCTTAGGGAGCTTCCAGCAGAGGATCATTTAAAGTCAAAACCCACAGAGAGTAACTATGAAGTCGTAAGAATTGTGGAGGATAGAAAAGTCAAGGTATAGCTCCAACAAAAGGAGTGACCTTTTTTGGGGGGGATGTTCTGCCACAGCTCTCAAACACTTAAACCTTAAACCAACCTCAAAATAGAGTAAGAGCTATTTTGTGTTGTTGCTCTGCCCTGTTCAGTCTGCATGCAGTCACCAAAAAACACAACAGACATCAGTGGTCTCTATTTTTCTGATCTCTATCATCTCTAGATCACAAGTTATTGATCTTTTCTTTTTTCTTATTACTTATTAAACCATGTTGATTATCACATTACCAAGATTCAAAGATGCCATTCTTGGGAATAATTTTATAGCTAGATCAATGATAAAAATGCATTGATTGTGATACAAAGTGGACCTTATCACATTCCTTTTTGCTATTCACAGTTTTGGCACTACAGAACCCATCATGCTGTGGGTCAGTCATTCCCAAAGCGTGGTCCACAACCCACTGGTGGGCCCTAAAGGTACAGCAGGTGGGCTGTGAGAGGTCATTCATAATAAATTACAGAAAGTTTTAATTTTCAATTTTGTTATTAAGTTTGAACTTGCCATACAATATTTATGATTACTAAATATTTAATCATAACTAATAAAACAAGGAAGTTAAATAACATGTTATTCTTTATTTATCTGACCTATTTTTATCTGGTGTTGTGTTTAAGTCATCTAAGGGTCTTTATTAGGAATACTTCATGTTAGTCTCGTGTGTTGACCGGAGTTGTGATTAAAGGGTTTGGTGGGTTGCAGAAGATTTCCCAGTCTGCGTCATTCTTAAGTTTGGGAATGGCTGCAGTAGGTGATATAAGCAGGAAATGTGGTGTTGCAACAGTGTCAGTGACTAGCTATTGGCTACACCTCAGCCCTGTTTTATTAAGTTGAAGTCTTTTTTAAAGGCTTTTATTTTATTAGACCAAAAATACATTTGGGAGAGTCTGCGCCAAAGATCATAGCACATTAGATCCTAGCAGTACAGCAAAATAGATCACTTTAAATCCTGTCAAAAAGGTACAACTTTGTCCTCAACAAACCTCAGAGACTTCTGCTTGAATGTTATGGGTTAATACCGTATTTATTCATCTCTATTATGTAAAAGAAAAAGTACTTTAATAAGAGACCACAACAGATAGGGTATGACACAGATCAAAATTACTACCACAGGCAGTTACCTCCTTAACTCAAGCACTTCATACTTGACATTTTGAGAGACTCTACATAAAAGAAGGTTAAAACCTCAGGCATTTTCAGGACAATAAACCATGCATGGGTAACCCTTAAAATGGAGAGTTAAACACAGCCAGAGTGTCATGGACTCAGCGGGACAGCCTCTGTCTCTATCTTGTAATAGAGCTGTGCTGTATTTAAAGATATGGAGGTGAACAAAGAGGTGGAAGTCGGCCACTTCTGCCTTTGTTGCTCGCTCTATATATGACAAGAGGGTGTTTTCAATCAGTCCTTCAGGTACTGACAGCACAGAGAGGGAAAATGTTTTGATCTGAGGATGTTACAGTTCATTGTCAGCACATCTATATTTTATAATGGCAATACCTTGAGTTTGGCACTCGCTGCTGTTTCAAACGTTTTGGATTTTTAGCTGGACAACAGACTGCTGGGGAGCTGGAGGGACTTACTGCCAGAACAAGATGGGAATACCCCTTTTGGGTAGTTGACTGACACAAACAGAGAATACAGTATACATGTAGTTGTTGCTACTAGTAACTGAGAGGCGACTGGACCTTGACGCTAAGTTTTTGCAGTATTAATGTTTTTCAAGTCAGATTTTCCATGCTGTGATTTAAAAAGTTTTGTACTTTAGTCTCAACATTTTTTAATGATATGCAAAAAAAGTATATAAACAAAATAACTATATTAAATGCCGCAGTGAACTTGGGCTTGACTGATGGGAACTGTGTCTCCCTTTGGCTAACATTTAGAGTAAAATAGTTCTGTGGCCCGAAGGTGACACAAACAGGACAGGAATTGACAGGAGAAGATTGAACAGCATCAGGCAAGATTCCTGTGAGACCTCTTCTCATTATCTGTCTCCAAGTTCCAGTATTTCCCATGTGGAAAGAGGGGTCTGAACCAAAACAAGGATGTGAATATGAAACAGATCACTGCTACCCATCCTGACCTGTTAAAATCAATACAATCGAGCTCATCGACGCAGCACAGGCCATGCATCTTGAACAAGGCATAGCGGACAGTAAGACTGAAGGAAAAAATCAGTTGCCCTCCTTACCCCGTTTATAGGATATGTCTTCCATCCGAGCTCTCCAAGCACAGACGTCGTATCCAGCAGCACAACTGAAATGAGGAAAATACAACCATTAGCAACCTGTCAACACACAAAAAGTCCTACTTTCACACCGGAAATTGAAAAATCAGCCATAAACATGTTCATTTAGACATTTTTCATATTAACAGAAATGACTTTCTCGGATGAATATTTATGAGCGTGGCGGCGTGTACAGTGGGAGCAACGTTTTTGCTACTTGTGACACAATTTGGGGACTGATGGATTGCAGTCAGATTGCTGTCAACAGTCCATTCCCTGCCTGGCTTTGGTTCAATCTCACACACAACAAGGTGCTCTTCTTCTACCTATGACCGAGGGATAGATCTGTTCTCATCTCCTCTGTGAGAATATGTGTTTTGTTGCGCCAAGTATTAATCAATACCTCGCTTTTTGTGGATGTAAATTAGAGCTTTGGTATTGCATTTTGCCGGAGTTCAATATGCAATGATATTAATCTTGGTGCAGCATAATAATATCATTGTCAGTTGAATCTAACCTTCCAGGTAGAGTTAAAAAAAACAAAACAATTTTACCCAGGAAAATATTGCCATCCTTGACAATATTTTGTCTCGCTCTCAAGGACAGTAGATTTAATAATTCAGGGGGAAAGCGTCTCTCCCAGCGACAAGTGATTTACAGTGCAAAGGAGCAGATATGGCTTCCTGAATTTACCTTCAGCGTGAGGCCATCATAACATCACTAAATTAAAAAAAATGTTTTTTGCCTACGTGTGACAACATTGGGGAATAGACAGACAGTAGACACGGATCCTGTTGCATTGTCAAAATCCATAAATATTACATGGAGCCCATCCAGTCACCAAAAGCACAATGTGTGCGTGACAGTACAGTTATGTCCTAATTGTGTGTGGAAAACACTTGGTATTCAGGGTGAGAGTGATAGCTTGCAGAAAAACAACAACACTAGACCCGAGAGGCTGGTTTAAAGCCAATCATCTCCCTCACGTGCTACGAGTGATCATCGTCGAATCTCATCAGTAGTCGCAAAACAATCAGAATTTCATCTCTAAACTTGTCCTTGAGCAGCCATTGACTCAGATCCTCAATGTGAAGCTGTGAAGCACACATTCTTACTACTGACACTGATTTGTGATAATTTATCCTGTACTTTACTACTTGGATAAAGCCTGAGTTTTGAAGTAAGAGTAGGTTTATTATGATTGTCCATTTAGAGCTCTGTAAGCTGTCCTCGGGGGGCTCATTATGCCTACACAAATCTCTATCAATGACAAAATATCCTGAATAAATCTCCATTTGCATAATTGCTCTGGAAAAGCTAGTTATTACAACTCAATTGGCATTAAAGGAGGTAGTAGTCCGAATGCTGTTATACATCATCACGTCAAGGCGGAAGAAAAGTGATGTTTGTATCTGTGAATGTACCCTGACAGGATCAAGACGAGCAGAAAGGAGGAATTTCTGAGTCTGTCTGTTCCCCAGTTATGAGCCAGTACACTGCTGATGGAGCCTGGTTGACAGAGATTGTCCAAGCATCTGCTCACTGAGCTTTTCATTGTGTGTGCATGTATGTGTCTGTCATACACAACTAAATGCTCCTCTACTTCCATTCATCTCCCAGAGAGCTGGTACGGGACATACTGCTGTGGCACAATGTAACACCTGTTTTGAATCGAGCCAGACGGCCGCGTCGCAACATCCAAGATTTAAGAACGGCGTCCAGGATGTGTGAGTGTTGTCAGAGTTAACAAATTCAGCACAGGCAAAAAAATGCAGGTTGATGCCCGCAGCACTGCTGTGGTTATTCAGCAGACAAATGTATTCAAAAACTATGAAAAAGAAAGAAAAAAGAATATTCTTCCTAACTATATCGTAAAAAAAAATTCTTCTTACATAATAACTGCTGGATGATGGATAAAATATTTCTTCAAATCTATTCAAAATTGTAATATTATCTGTTTTTCTATGAACTGACAGACATCACAAGACCTTTAGACTGAGCCCCAGTCGCTGTATCTCTAAAGCATCCCAAGCAGCAATTGTAAAAAATTATAATGGAACTCTTGATTTTTATTATAACATAAGCCTTTTGATTGTCATATTGTAAAATACAACTCATAACGGCTCATAATTATTCTGCCAGGATTCTAGTAGAAAAGATGTTTCTCGCAGCGGGACACAGCGAAGTTCCACTTGCCCAAGAGCAAAAATAAGGATTTGTTGAAAAATTCACAACAACTTTAAACTCTATTAACTGATTGTCTTCAGTAGACTGCAGATCTCTGCCGGATGTGTCTGGGAGCATGTGGGTATGGGAGTGCAGTGGAGGGTGTGTTTCTGGCCACCCACTCAATTTAAATCCAGGATTCATCCTCCTTGTGGGTTTGTTTTTTGGGTCTCTACTAACTGCTGGTGGTAAATTTACATCAATTTACATAAGTTGTCCAAAAAACAAAACAATGAGCTGAGAGATGCTAAACTGGTCTGAAGAGCTGAGTTGACCTGCAGAGTCAGGTAGTACCGGTAACTGTCTCCAATAGATCCATTCCATTTTACACACAGTCATTTGAGCCATTGTTAATGTAAAATATTGATTAGTTTAGCTTTAATTAGGTTTACTGCATCAGTCTGGTGGCTCTGCCTATATATATGTTCGTATATAGTACGTTTGACTAAACGTCAATCATAATTTTACTACTTAGACACACTGTTTTATGCACTCTTGTCTCGTTGCCTCGCCGACCAAAAATCCATTGACATATGCAAGGAGACATAAAAGCAATGAGGTGCTGAGGTCATGTTAATGGAGTGGGAACTCCTGGTGCGCTACAGAATGTACTCTAAAACACAGTGTGTGCTTCCTGAAACGTGGATCACAAGTGATGTTTTTAAGGAGGGAGAAATATGTTTCCCCTAAGATTTGAAAGTGGCATTATTGAAATGTCATCAGTAAAAATCCATACTGTCAGAGAGCGTCAGACAAGTTCAAGTTCACACAGTAATTGACATTTTACTACAGCTTGACAAGTATAAATTTGAATCAATACCATTATTTTTTATAAGGTTGCTGATAAATGTTAAGATATTTGGTGGTTTTAAATGCATCAATCTTTAGGATGTTTTTTCCAAATAATCGTATTGGTCTAGGGGACGACCTCTGAAACAATGTTTAAATCGCAGAATCTACTGTGAACTTTCTGCACTCTCTACTAACTCCATCAGTGGAACGTACATAAAACATTTCCGCCTCCTGTTTTGAGAAAGTATGAGTTTCAGTAGGTGGTGCTTTTCTCTGTCTCTTCTCTAGTCAGACCATTGTGGCATTATGCTACCTGCCTGGTTTTTCTTCTCTTTACCCGGGACAACATGAAAACATTACAGCAAATTATGAACAGTGACCTTTTCAAAATAGCAATTGAAACCCATTTAATAAATCCTGTTGTTGTTATATCAATCTGAAATAAGCTTGAGAAAAACGGACATTGATTTATATGCAAATGTAGCAGATTATTGACTGACCATCATTTACATCACAGCGAGGGAAGGCTTCATGCTGATCCTTTCACTCCTCTTCTTGCAATCCTTCTCTCTCTCCCCTGCACTAGCTTAGTTGAATATTTCCTTCTTGTTGGCCAGTTTTTGGATCTGTTCCAGGGTCTCTGTGTGACTTTTTTCTGCCCACTAATGCCAGGTCTGCACCATGTCAGTGCCAGTGCCAGGCTGGAGGACAAGCTGGCAATGCAAATGGTGTTAATGGACACCATTAGACTACTGTGGGCAGGTAGGTAGCACAGGCTCTGGAGGACAGCCTAATCATTGAAAGTTGGCCTTGTTGCTCACTGCAGTGAGCAATTTCACACTTCACTTTACTATAAATAAAGAACAGCTGATGTACATTAGGTGCCAATGTGGAGAAGTATCCAGCAGGGAACATTTCAGAGTTGGATCAAATAACTGTGTTTCTGACTTTATAAGAGCTTTATGGAGAGCTTCTATTAGGTTGTTTTTTTTGTTTTTGAATCAGCTGCAAAAAAAAGCACCAGTTCAAACACACTTCAAAATGAAACACTTCTGGTGTGACAGCTTTGTACCAGCTTTATTTAATACAATACAAAATATAGTTACACGGTTTCCACAGACAGCAGCATGTGTATGTGTTGATGTGCACATGTTTGTATGTATTTGAATGCATGGGCACTTTTACTTGCCTGTCTGTGTATTCTGGTTTGGGTAAATGTCTACTGAGGAGCTTAACGGCCAAGCCTGTCCTCATCAGTGAAACGACTATATAGATAGCAAACGAAAGCAGCTTATTATGACCTGTATTTATGTGCGGAGGAGTAGTATGAGTATGGTATGGTAAAAGTGAATGGTCTGTAGAGGAAGGGATGAACAGTCAGGTTAAACAAGCACAGGGTTTTCCTTCAGGAGATCGCTGTTAGTGTTCAATATAAAACCAGACGTCAACAGTGAGTTCTGACTCACATTGTGAAATTACGTAGGTACATAACATAAGTTACTTGGGTGAAGCATGGCATTTCTAACAGAAGCAAAAAAAGTGATTTTAACCTAAACCACAATGTATTTCGAAACGTATCCAAGTAGTTTTCATGCCTCAACCTAATTAATTATTTTTCTTGCCTAAACCTAACCAGGTAGTTTTGTTGTCTTAACCTAACCAGGTAGTTTTAGTTCCTTAACCCAACTAAGAAGTATTAGTGTCCAAACCTATCCAAGTACTTTCAGTGCCGGAACCTAACCAAGGAGTTTTACTGCCTTAACCTAACCAAACTGCGACAGAGTCCAGTACGTGTGTCACTGTTGCGCTGCAACAGTCATGTCGCCTTTGGGAACAGTGACAATCAATTCAGTCGTTTAGGTATGAGGATGTGCTGTAACTGCCAGTGTACACTACTGCCTGCTTGTACATATCCATCCATCCTGTCTCTCTCTCTCTGTTTCTCCTTTACCCCTCTATAGAGTTATCTTTTAGCGAGGCACCCACAGACCCTGCCTGGAGCTGAGGGTCCTTTGGGATTTCCACTGCTTAGATATAAATAGAACATGAGCTGGCCAGCTCATAAATATATGGAGCTCCAGTAGAATGATGACATCTCCTGTCTGGCCTACAACCCTCATAGGCCACACAAGCACCTCAAAATAACTATGGCGCTAACAACAGACCCAAAGGCAGTCTCCTCCACTGTTACTCCATGTAAATTAGAATCGAGAGCAGTTTGAGTATTCAGACGAATGTGCTACCGGCTGTCTACAGTTGTGTACATCTTTGCCTTATTCAAGTATAGCGCGCCAAAAATATGCTACAATGGTTCAAATTGGAGATATCTGAGTTTCTTGTAACAGTAAATCTTTCTGACCAAGTTGCTCCTAGTAACATGCTGGTTGTAAAAGATTAATGAAACCCCTTTTTGTATGCAGTAGAAGTGTTTTTCCCCAAACTATTGTGTAAAAAGCAAAGCAAGCCCAAGTTCCGAACTAAAAAGACAAACAATTTCCATTTGCAAGCTTCATACGTTCCTACTCTGACAAACTGCAAGTCTTGTTTAATAACAAACAACAACATTTGATGAACAGACACTTGTAAAAACTGATTTTGGTGAGTATTTGGTTTGAGGATTGCACATTGTCATTTAGTGGTGTAAACAAGGTACAGGGCCCTCAACAGATGCGGGGATGATATGCTGTGAAATGGAAATCTATCCATAGCTGAGGCAACCCGACAGGCATGACAGGCTTTTCAACACGTCTCCACACTCCATCAAGATCAAACATCCAGCCACATAATAAATGGCAGCAAAGCAAATCCTCAAATGTGCTTGATTAGATCTGATATAGGCTCTAAGTGTTTTAAATGAGAGATTAGTGAAGGGAATTCTTGCCAATAATATGTGATTTAGCCATTCAGCACAGGGTCAAGTACTGCTTCTAATGCTGAGTGTAAGCAAGTTGTAGTATCTAGAAGTGCGGCAGAGTGCAACAACAGTGTTTTAAACCTTTCTCTTTTACTTAAACACTTGGCCTAAGAATGTAAAAATGTTTTCATAAGTAATATAAATGCACAAGAGTGAGCAAGCGCCTGCCTTTTCAGTCAAAGACCGAATATTAGTATTTCTTTCCTATAGTTGAACGTTTGAGCTTCAAAACTTCAGTTTGACACAAGAGGCCTGTTTTCACATCCATTGCATCTGTGCTAATTGAAAATCAACAGTTTGGAAGCCGATCCTGGTCCAATAATCAGCGTACACAGATGTGATGTGGAAACTTGAAACCTCCAGTGAACACGTACTGAGAATGAACATTACAGTATGTGGAATCTTTAACGAGGGAGGAGAAGGTGATGAGAAGGTGATAGGTGGTAATTATCCTTTTTTCTGCTGAAACCATGTAAAGACATGTTCTTTATATGCCTTAATTCTTGTGGACGGGGTCTTTATATCTGTGTCAACTGGTAATTTCCCAAAGTGTCAATGTCATTAGTGTTGCATTCAGTTATTAGGTCTGTTCCAGTCAGAGGTGGCAAGAGCAGACACATTCTTTACTCAATTATGTACAGATACTAATTATGTACAATAAAGGGTCTGAAATGGACAAGTATAAGAGTAAAAGGTATCCCTCTGAAGGACATTTTTCTAAAAGGCCATTTCTGTGCAAAGCTAACTGAGCCTGAGCCTTTGTCACTACACGCCTTTTCTCCCCATTGGAGTCTCCCTCTCTTTTCTGTTTCCGTCTTGTTTCATCTCGCTATGTCTGCCGTGCGTGACTTGCACTGGTTGAAATCAGTCTTGCGAAGGCGGCGTGCAATGACGCAAATTTAAAAAATAATCAATAATTCCCCTCAAGTGCATTCAAACTAAAGTAACGAGCCTGTTTTGAAAATGTAAGGAGTAGAAAGTACAGATACGTGTGTTTAAATGTAAGTAGTCAAAGTCAAAAGTTGTCAGAAGTTCCTACCTCTGGCTCAGGTCAAAGTTGGGTGGAGGTATGCAGAGGTCAACAAACTTCTATGTACAGAGGGCCTTTTTCTGATTCCATGCCGTGACCCTTTGCTGCATGTCGCTTCCTCTCGTTCTCTCCCTGCTTTCCAGTCTAAATCTTTGGCTCTTCTGACTACGAAAGGCAAAAACTCCTCCATGTCCTTCAAGCTTAGTCTACTCATGTCCACAGCTACTCAGATGAAGTCTAATCAGACAAAACAAGTGAAAACACCTGTGTGGGTGTAAAGGGCTTAACTCAAACAAGCTTTAGGTGTCTGCAGCCTCGACGGTCGGAGAACCCAATGTATGTTTTGCATAACAGTCGCCAATAGCATACCGCATATGTAAGTATAACTGGCAGCTAATGGACTAAGATATGCAACACCAACAGCATGGTTTATTTAAGACCAAAGCTAATTCACATGACTGACATTTTAGAAATTGCTCAGCATTCACTGAGGCACATTTGCTCGACCGCTCGTGACTTTGACGGAGTTATTTTCCTCGAGTGTGGAGTGGATCTTGTTCACCAGGTGGCCATAAAGCTCGCGTACAATAAAACTCAACAATCATTATCTTAATACAGGAATGCCTTTGAGGAAGCCGAGCCCTTACTAAATTAACAGTCTCCAGCCTGGAGGAGTCATCCCAGTGTCTCCGGGCGGGGAAGCTTCGTGGGGAGACCTTTTATTACATGTAGCAGCGTGTGCTCCACTTAACAGTAATAAGGTAGAAAATTGAGAGAGCTTTCACATGGATTAAAATTCATTTTTCATACCTAGAGCTTACGTATATAACTTTATATACTGTGGATAAAATGCATCTCCAGTGTTTGCAAAGTGATAGTTTTAGAATAAGCTCCTGTGTGATAAGAATTCACATGCACAGGTGGTCACAACACATAAACCCACGCTGCGGCTTTCAGAGTCAAAGGTGCAGACTTAACATTTTTTGCGGCTGCTCTCTGTCTCTCTCTCTGATTGATTGATTTTCCTTGACAGCGCGCTGCTGGTGAGTATCTCCCTCGTCTACAGCGGTGATGGTGATAGTGGTGCTCCGCGGGTGGTAGCAGCGAGGGCAAAAGCTTTAATCAGCGCTCCACATAAATAAATGCAAAGAGTTGCATTATTTTGATTATGATTTCATAACTCGATCATTTTAAGTCTCGTGCCTTCAAACTTTCAAAGATCAAGTGGTGTCTCAGCGAGAGGTGTTTTGACCAACAAAAATAACTTTCACATGTGGCGCTCATCCGTTTTCCTAGGATGTATTCGCTTGTGATTTTTCATTCCCGAATCTCTCTGTCAGGAAAAAAAAAAACAATATGTGGAACAAAGACACCGTCCCCCAATTTACTGGGTACAAGCAATCCTTTGCTCATGGAAAATTCTACGAGGGCTCAAGAAATCAGGTTAGCAAATGAGATTTGTGAATGTTCATTATGATAAATACAGCCGTCGCAGCCGACTTCACAAGGGAGGGAAATTGGAAAAAAAAATGAATAAAAGTAAAGATTATGGGAAGAGATCTACTGATGGGGGAAAACAGTCTTGTTCAAACCTGGCAGTGAGTGAGTAGAGCTTTGTTTATAACTGTCTGCACTCCCAGTTGGGTTGATGTGAGGGACTGTCTGATATGTTGCAGTGAGAGGAGGCACACAGGCGAGACGCGAAAGGTGATTGGTTTTTATTGTTCTCCTAACAGCTGACATCTCGCCCAATTTTGTTCGTGAAATCCCCATTTTTTTTAGTTCTGTTTGTCACTGGTCAGAAGCATCAAAGTACACAAAAACACCTCTGTGTGATGATGTTGGCTTTTGTCCCCAGGACACAGCAGCTAGGCAGGAAAACAATGATTTCCTTTGGCTGGATCTCAACGTGAATTCAGCGGAAAAGGTCGAGACGGACTCTTGCATCCAATTTAGTGTCTCCTCAATAGTCACGCAAACGTAACACTGAATTGTCCCCAGCAATCAAGCCTGTGAAGCCACTCGGCCATTGTGTACAACAGGAAATTAATTTGGGAAAATATGAAAGTAATCCATTGACAAAATGAGCATATTGTGGCAAGGTGAGAAACATTTATGCCTCGGCTCCTAACGAGACACTTTTCTCTGTCATCTGAGTCATTATCAGTTTTTCCATTCTGAGCTGCACCGCGCTGTGGTGGATGACGACTGCAATTGTGCCACTGAGGTCCCAGACCAGTCAATATGAAAGACTAAAGTACAATAGAAAGCAGACATCAGTTCAATCATTCAATCTGTGGCGGAGAAAAACACAGAGTGAGGCAGTTATGTAGCAGCTGTCTGGGAGAACAGGGAGTAGCATCGCTCTTATTGAACTGAGAGAACAATAAAATATAACCTGGGGGGGCAGATCCCGCTGTGTCCCGCACAATCAATAAGACTATTTTAAACCTCACTGCTGCTGCGGCTGTGTGTGTGTGTGTGTGTGTGTGTGTGTGTGTGTGTGTGCGGACACATGGAACACACACAAAAGTGCCAATGCCCACTTACATGCACACTCACGGATCATATAAAAAGACAGGTGGGCTGCAAGCTCATGCAAAAGAGGGATGCGGGAGTAAACAACGACCCACACACTCACTATAGCCACACACACACACACACACACACACAGAACAGATGTGTGCTTGTGTGCGTTCACACAAAGCAGCTCGCAATCTTTTACTGCATGTGTCTGACATGTACCGCAGCACCTGCAGCACACAGACATGCAAGTCTCAAACAGACGCTCAGTGCACATTCTCACACTGTCACCCACTTAATGATTCAATCTGTGGCTCCTCTACTGTCTGCTGAGTGTGTGCGTGCGTGCGTGTGTGTGTGTGTGTGTGTGTGTGTAATGTAGAATGTGTAATTAAAGCAGCCTCAGGGTTGTCATTTCAGCAGCCGATTTCCATAAAAACTGTATTTCATTTTAATATCTAACTCAGTGTTTGGATAAAAAAAAATTAAAAAAAATCAGCTCAGGCAATCCATTGAACTCCACTCATAAAATAGTAAACTTTAAATCTGAATGTGGATTCTGTCATGGTGCATTTCTGAGCAAACAGGATGCTTAATTCGAGATGATCGAGACTAATATAAGTGAGGACATGGACATACATTTATTCACAAGAATATGCAGCTATGATATTTGTTATTTAAGTAGGTTTTATCCATACTCTGGGTCACCTTTAATTTCACTTAAAAAAACAAAGAGGATTGGTGTAGATGAGAGCAGAGGAGTGATATCTGACATTTCAAACTTGTCAGACCCTTTTCTTGCAGATCCTTTTCCGACTCTGCGTGTTATCAGTTTATTGATGCGCCTTAACTACTTTATGTGATGCCTGCTACTTTATCGGTTATTACAGTGAAAACAGTGCTGTTTGTAAATGATGGATTAACTGGAACATGCATTGGAACAGCATAGATATTTTTTCAAATTCAGGAATCCTCTGAGCGGATCATTAAACTCACCTTGGTTGCAGTGGCTGAAGCGACTCGGGACAATTCCAAGAAAGAGTGCAACGAGGAAAAATCTGTGTCCGAAACTCATGTCTGCGGCAACATCTAGAGCTGTATCTGAGGTAACGTGGTTAGAGGAGTAAAAAGCGCGGCTGGATCCCTCCACGAGCACCGATCCACTGGTCCTGGTCCTTACATTCGGTCCCAGATGGAGAGAGATGCCGGCTGAAGGAGTAAGAGGAGATCCATCCCTTCACCTGGAGGCAGCGGCGGCGGTGGCGCGGAACGGAGAGGATTCGGACAAAGTCGCCAAAATATTTAAAGTGAAACCAGACAATCAGTTTGACCCGAATCAAACATCTAGCTCCTAGCAACTTTGAAGACGTCCCATGCACTTCAGTGGCCGATGTTGCATTGTTTCAAATACACACTAAAAAATGTCCTTTTCAACCTAGTGCGTCTCCGTAGCGCACGGAGTCGTGACAGACTTGAGAAAACCCGCTGTTGGCACAGCAGTGCGCGGCTCGGCTCGGCTCGGCTCGGACAACCAGCTCGCTGTCTCCAGCCTGGTCCGCTGCAGCAGCAGCAGCAGCAGCGAGGTGGGGAAGGCGAACAGAGGAATGATTGGGATGCAGCGGAGGAGAAAGTAAAGCGGCGGCTACAGTGAGGGACTGTGCGCATCTGTGCAGGATGCTCGGCACTAGAGGGGGTTAGCTGACAAGGCAATGGCGTGTGTGTGTGCGTGTGTGTATGTGTGTTATCTGAATTGGTTCAAGTGCAGGGCTTCCCAATTTTTTCCACAGGGGCCCCAAAAAATAGACGTGTGCCCTTGCGTGATACTATTTTGAACCGGTTGACCCCATCTGACAGAATATTCTATTAGTTTATCTGTTATTACGTCATGTAAAAAAGAGGAAGCTTATCGAGTTTTTTTTTGTTGTTGTTAATTAAATGTTAAAATTAATTAATTGATTGATCCAAATTGGATCCCTTTGAAATCAATGCAGAATGAAACTTTTTTGAATTTAACCTTTATATGCAGTCATCAGTGTGTATATTCAAATGCACTTTTTTTGCACTAAAGGACGAACAGTACTTAAAGGAACAGTTCACCCAAAAATTTTTAATTCAGTCACCATCTACTCACCCTCATGCTGATGGAAAGTCAGGTGAAGTTTTGTCGCCCACCAAACATTTCTGGAGCTTCGCAGCAAACAATGTTGCAGTATTCTCCTAAACAACTGAAGTAGATGGTGACTTGTTTTAAAATGTAAAAAAAAAAAGCTTTACACTAAATGGCTCATATTCCTTGTGAGTCTCCAAAAGCCCCGAGATCCCAAATTGATGTCAAAAGACATTATATTTACACCCTTTTTAAAGAGCTATTTGTAAGTTGGTTTTTGAGTCTCATTCCCAACTTGTCAAAAACTGATGCTTTGGGATGGTGGCCGACCCGTCCTACGTTCTAAAGCATCAGACGATTTTGGGAATCGAGGGTGTCATTATTTGATTAGTTGGGAATGAGAGTCAAAAATCAACTTTTCTTACAAATTGCACCTTTAAAGCCAAAATCTTTACTGTAGCTGCTAAGCCAAAAGCATTAGTGGATGCATGAGTGTGACTGTGCCTGGCAGGTATAAATAATGTCTTCAAATCAAATGGGCATCTCGGGGCTTCTGGAGACTTGGATCTCACTAGACGAGCTGTATGGAGCCATGGAGAATGATGCAACGCTGTTTTCCTATGAAGCTCAGGAAACGTTTCGTTGACTACGAAACTTCACCCAACTTCCCATCGGCACGGGGGTCAGCAGATATTGAGTGAATTTTCATTTTTGGTTTAAGCAAAATACACTACTCAAAATGAGTTAGGGAAATTAGAACGCAAAATAAAAATGTAGATTATGTCGCAGAATAAACAATAAAGTGAAAAACTAAAATATCCCAACATCTCTAACTTATTTTGAGTAGTGTATTTTCAGCCTCTTGTACCAGCAGTGGAAGGGGAAATACACCATACACTTTAGTATTAATCATTAAAACTTATCAGTAGACAGACAGGCAGCGTGGTGATTTATGAGGATATGAGCACATTTTTTGATTTACATCAAGTCATAATGAACAGATTTATAGCTTAGGGACACAGATTTAATCACACTTACTTTGCAATCATTGGAATGGCCTAATGAAAGTTGTAATTAGCCCCAGCAAGTATAATGATATTGACATCTGACAACCTACAACATTTTAAGAACAACACTGGTTCCTGAAAAAAGTTGTATTTTACAGACAGTAACTATTCAAACAGCTGTCCTGATGTGGGATACCCATCTCATGTTCTCATGTCTGTACAACAAACTTCTTCTCAAAGGAAAGTGTTGCTTCATATCAACCCATTTGCAGTGCAACAGTGAGCTGCTCTGCTTGCCAAGCCGCCAATGTCAGCCAAGATTAGGGAAGGTCTTCCTCTCATCTTCATGGACGTCTCATCGAGTGAGCAAGCAAACCCTCCCCATCCTGACCGGGTTAAACAAAGCAACGCCGGCTGCTGTGATGAGGCCCAGTCAATCAGGACATAGGAACAGCTTCCTGTCAGCAGAGAGGAGGTAAATACATCAACATCACAATCCGTCACCACCACTTAGCTCCCAGCCAATCACCAAACAATTCAGACGAGCTGCCAACTGACTACTGACTTTGTGCGGCGCAACGTGCAAACACGTTGGAGGACGGAGGGCTGTAGAGCAGAATATTTGACCACATTTGCCCGTCGGTGTCTATTGTAGGTGGAGGGAGGCTGCACAGTCTACAGAAATGGATCAAGCTATTAGCGTCACTGGGCAGATGTATTACAGCTATAAATAGATGGATACATGTTGTGGCTTTTCACAGAATGTAGAGGTTACAGAAATTTTAGACTGGTGGCAGCTGTGTGTGTATGGTAGACTTGTCCTTGATGGGGACACAGAATTAAATATTCATGTCACTTCATGTCACTACTTTATGCCTTTATACCTTAACAGAAATAGTCAGCAAACGTTAATTTTCATTATTTCATCAATGGTTATGAGATGGCAACACGTTCTCATCAACCAACAACAACCAACTCATCAAATACAGCAGCTTGGTCAGTGGCCTTAAGATCCAAACTATGTCGTGCTACCTACCCCTCTAGTGTCAGTTTTGCATGTGAAGGGCTCTGCGGTCAAGTTTGCAATAATATGCTGTGTACAATGTCCTGTTACACTTTCAAAGTCAAACTTGCCGACAAACAGTTCACATAGTATGACATTTTATGATTTTGTGAATGTTATTAACGTTTTCAAACTGTCGTGGTTTGGTTAAGTTTAGGCTTCAAAACTACTCAGTTAGGTTTAGGCTGCAAAACTACATGGTTAGATTAAAAGTGTTGGTTTTTGCCACTGACAGGCTGAGATTGTCATTTTTTTGAGTTTTGTTTTGCTTCTGTTGAGTTTGACTGATTAATGGTTATGATGGTAAAATTACATTTTTTGTCAGTTAAGTCTGGTTGATTGGCAAGAGTGACATGGCCGCAGTTTCTGTTTGAACTAAAAGGAATTTTACTCTTTAACACAAAGGTCTATATGCTTTGTGTAATCCTGTCAGACACCTAGAATAACTATCTGAGCTTGTCAAAAACAAGCACTTTTAGTGGACTGCTTTTGACAGTCCAAGATGCTTACATCGATTATACATTGCTGCCACTGAAGCCCGTGTCAATCCGATCCACTACTAAGATTCCTACATTTTCTGTACCTATTATTATTCATTACCCACCAAAATATGTAAACACAGGGCCAATGAGGTTAAAAAAGACCAGAATTCCCCTTTAAATCATCTCTCATCCCCAGAGAGGGTGATGACTGAGAATGATGATCAAAGAGGGCAAAGTGTTGAGAAGAGGTCCTCTACTGCCACCCCCCTGCAATGATTTGGTTTCCTTTGCTGTAATGTTGGTCAATGAGCTGTGACTGTAGTGTATAGGAGGCCTAACTGTGAGCTATGATTCCCCGTGTCCAGAGAGAACAAGCTCCGTCCATCTGTACTCATCACAAGCAAAGAGCTGGAACGAGACCACATCAGCACAACTGACAGAGACAATGAGACTTTATGGTGCTAATGGCCTCACTAATGTCCTGTTCACAGTCAAGTACCAGCTCATACAAAACTGCCCCACACGTGGAGCGAATCCAAACTGTTAACTCAGGCCTGTAGGAAAATTTAATCCCAAATGTCTTTAACACTGTCTAGTCTGGGCTCATTTGAGCATGTTGCTTGGTGGTGTATTTTTACGACGTGAGCAGTTTGACACTAGGAATGGCAGTGCCGGTCAGTACTGACATCCACGTTACCAGAGGATGAATGCTATCACTTTGGCGAACCCCTGACTTTTCCTCTAGCGCCACCATAAAGTTCACTTTGTGAAAGCTCAACAATTATTGGATGGATTGTTTTGAAATGCGGTACAGATATCAATGGAGCTCAGAAGATGAACTCTTTGCTGACTTTTCATAGTGCACAGTTGCAAACGTTTTCACTTATCAAGTGAAATATCTCAGCATCCACTTGATGGATTGGCATTATTACAATGACATTCATTACTCCCAATCGATGAATCCTCATGACTTTGGCAATCCCCCCTGCCTTTTTCCTGTAGTGATGCCATGAAGTTGAAGTTTGCGGTTTTAATCAAAACCAATTTCACAACTTCTGCCATGACATTTGGTGCAGACACTCATGTTCTCCTCAGGATGAATAACTCTGATGATCCCTTGACTTTTCATTAAGCTCCGTCATCACGTCCAATACTTTGGTTCAAATGCCTGTAAAACCGATAACACTCCCATTAGCCTCAGATGTCAACATTTGCATTTTAGCATTGTCACTGTGAGCATGTTAACATTCTGATTCTGGCACAAAGCACCACCGTTACCACAGCCTTACAGAGCCATGAACGTTGAAGTACACTCTTTGTTATGATTCTGTATGTTATGAAAATATTGGTGACATGACGTCACAGTCTCTCATTCTTGGTATAGTCCAAGTTTCTACTGTACTTCCTTCCAACACATAAAGCAGAAATAACAGTTTCTCTGAATACATTAGCATCAATAAACCCGAAGGCGCTAACTTACAGGACATGTGTTCCTATGACACTAACCTTTCCTTATCTCCCAATATTTTCACCCTACACTGCATATTCTTATCCCAGGGCTGTCCTTACACCGTGTCCAAGTTGTATGCGAGTGTCCAATGTGATGTTAGAGGCTCACTGTCAACGAATAAGCATTCTGCTACATATAAGCTATGTGCTGGAGATCAGATTGAAGACTTAACCACTCAACTAAAAGATGGCTGAGTTTGCTTAAAATAGGCTGTTTTTCTATACATATACTGTGATATATAGAGATATTTCTCGACTAGAAATGACATACAATATAGCCAACAGCAGGTAGAGATTGTGTGTTTTCTTATCAGAAACGTTTAGCTCCCTGGTGGGTTCCCTCCATCCAGCTGGCACCTTATTTCTTTCAGTGCGGCGTCGCTCATGGCCAGTTAGGACACTCCAATAGGAAACCAAGCTGATTGTGCTGCAGAAGCTTGCAGTTAGGACCCGGTGTTAGCCCTGTGCTAAGAAGGTTATAAAGGGCTTTTCACAATGCACCAAGGGCTAAAAGTGTCCTCAGACAGTGGATGGCCCAGAGCTAAGCTAAGGATAGCCCTGGGCAGAGACTATATGCAGTGTGAAAAGCCATTAGTTTGCAGCAAATTCAGACATGTTCCCTAGAGTTTTGCTAGTCATAAATGAAAAACATCATTTTTTAAATTGATGCTATCTAGCTGTCTATTACATTCATGGCATGAGCATAATAATAATAATTTCTAAATATATAAATCCATTCAAGTTTTCTTACATTTGACTTAAGTCTTAATTTTAACATTCATTTCAAACAAGGTCTGGTTGTTATGCAAAGAAACAAACAAAAATCCACTGCTGTCGGCTTTCACTCTAATGGATTAAGAAATAATAGAATAATTTGATTGCAGTGAAGCGAAAATGTTTCTCAGCAGCGTCATTAAAATCTGCAATAAAACCTGCATCATACTGAACGGAGCTGCTCAAACACTGTAAGAATTTAAGGGTTTTTTAACAAAGAGTCTGAACTTTTTAACTGCTATTTAAGGAGGCCCTTGCAAAGAGGAAATTTGTGGCAAGAATACAAGTCTTGGGGAATCCATAAACATTCAGTCTGACAGAAAAATGGTCAAATCCAAAAAGAGTGAATAACTCTGCTGAATAGCTGTATTGGTATTCAGCCTTTAAAGCCCAATTTAGTCCAACTCTTGTTGGTTCAGTTCAAGCCAAATGAAGTTACAGTAATTAAACTGGCTGTGAAGCTGTGCTGTCAGAGGACTTATGGAGCAGTTAAACAGTGTTGTTCCGGGTTGACAAATTAAAGATTGAGCTGAATCTCTGTGTTACTCACTGCTCTAGTGTAACCATTTTTAAAAACACAATACAATATTGAGTCAGTTTTGCTGATTGGATGTGTGAATTATATACTAGACACTCGCTCAGCAATGATTTAGTGAAGTTTTAGCATATTTCTTCCTATGGTAATGGATACACTGCACCTCATCCATCCTCAATAAACTTTTCAGACTCAGAGGGTTTGCACTGCAACAGTAAACTCATTTTCACATTCTTGATTGTTGTATTGGCCCCGGAGGAACACTCGGTTATCTTTGTAGAGCTTAATTTTGTTGCCCAAGGCGAGGATGACATTGAATATTCTCAAACAGCATAAACACGAAACGTTGACAGTGGGAAAAAACAATTCCTCAAAAACAGACCGTGATTACAGTGCTTCAAAATTGCATGCAGCAATTTACAGTCTGCCTTGTCTTCCAATTTGTTTTTCAAAATCAAGCTCAGCTTTTGATTTACATCATCTGTTGGTATGGTGCTGTCTGCTCTGTAAACACAGGCCCCAGAGGGAGGGAGCACAGTGGAGAGCATGAACCTAGACATGTACAGGCTAGGTCATTGACTTCTTCCGCACATAGGGCTAAGGCAAAGGTTTAATTATTATTGTCACAAGGGCATTTAAGCAAACAAGACGGACAATAGCTCCACTGTCATTTGGGTAAACCTACTTAAACCTGCACTAACTGGTTGTTTTTGTCTCTTGGGGCAGTGGAAAAAATCTTTGTACACAACGCCTACATATCATTAACCTTTATAGATAATGGTGGTATTACAAGACAGGATGAGCAAGGGCTAGCTCATCAGATATCTTTGCAACACAATACATAAACATCTTTTACATAATGTCAAAATTGCTGTTTCTTCACATTCTTTTAATAATTTTTGTTAATTTTGCAATGATTTAAACCAACACTCCTACATATTGCACCTTTAAATTGAAAGGGGCGAACTGATCAACAAACAGTTGCCTATAACATTAGCATTATGGAGTCATGTCTGTGGAGAACTGACCTGACAAAGTCCAATATTCACTCTCTTTTAGCTCTGATTTTGGTCTCCACCAACAACTGAGGGGAATATATCTGGTTCATTAGTTGCTAAATGCTTCTGTTCACCAGCTTGTTGCTAAATGTGTCTGTACACTGTTTGGTACTCAGCAGGTGTGGACTGGGATTTAAGATCCTTTCCACTGAACACAGCTGCCAACCGCTACCAAAAATGTCACCAGCTGAAACTCAATATGAAGCTCTATAAAGGGGCTGCAGATTCAGGCAATAATTCCTTTCACTTTGTTATTTGTTACTTTGTCACTCTGAGACAGCCCAGTCGCTTCATTCTGCGTGTCGATTACATAAACTTTCAAATGACATGACTACTAATGTAGCGTTGTAGTACTCCAGATCGGTCTTGGTCTTGCGGCCAGTCTCAAAGCCAGTCTTTCTCTTGTCTTAGAATCAACCGCGTCTTGGCCTCAGACAAAAAAGATTGCAGACCACATCTGCAGAGAAATAAATGTACTGAATAACTGTTTGGGGAAGACAAGAGTCACTCAAAACCTGATTCTTGTACAACATGTAAATATATATATATATATATATATATATATATATATATATATATATATATATATATATATATATATATATATATATATATACATATATATATATATACACAAACAGCAGGCTGCAGCCAAGCGCTATATGATAACATATTCTGTGCAGCTTATCAGTGCAAGTAAAGTATAAACTACTTGGTGTTAAGCATTGTCGTGCTCCGTGGTCTTCAAAAGTTTTAAGAGTGAACTGAAAGCCCTCTGCGGGAACTTTAACAGTGGAGCTTGCATGATAAAAAAAACTCCAGAAGGGACAGTGAAAGTTAGGGCTGCTACCTGGATCTGCTCACAAAAAGAAAGTTTGCTCGATATAAATTTGCTGTTGTGGTCGCTGAGAGTCTAGTGTGCACCTCGACAACAAGGACAAAGTGAGAGAAATCACAGTCTGGTGGGTTAGGGTGGGCATGAATCTTGGTCCAGCCTGGAAAAAGACAATTTGCAGGATGTGTAGCTGTTAGGGCAGTCTTTGTGATGGTGGTGGTCAGCCTTTACAAACAGTGCAACTTTGTAAAATAAACTTTTTTAAAGCCAACTCTTAACTTGAGCTAACATGACACACTGAATGTAACACTAACCTGGAATATTTGAATATGTTAGATGTATTTCCAAGTGGTGAGAAGTGACCTGCTGCACTGTAGCCAGCATAATGTGACAGGCACTAAAATATGCATGTTTTGGTTGCACCTCGCCCTCCTGCTGTGCACACCACTGTGTGTGTGTGACGGTGATTTCTGACTTATGAGCTTGTATCAAGGTGCAACAATGTGTATGTGTCTTAAAATTTGTGAAAAAAGATAAAATGCCTTCAGAGTCTTCGTGCAGCATGAAGCTGGAAGCAATCCAAGCTAATTTCATCTATAGCTTCAGCCAGATCTGTAAATCATGGCAGCATTTCAGATAGACTGAACATGAAGGCCTTTATGTTGTACTTTTTTTGCCAGCTAACCATTCCCAGTGGGATGTTCAGTATATTTAGTATATATATATATATATATTTAGTATATTATAAGTAGCATTGTACACAGAATGTGATGCAAATTGGGCTTTCATACTTGATTTATTATATACAGAGCTCAAGCTGTACATACACATTTGGATAAAGGATATTCTAACTTGAGGACATGTCGGCATTAAGAACATAAAAGGAAACCTTTTATGCTTTTTCATTTTTTTGTCTCCTTTCCTTCAGTGCTTTATACGTTCTTGTGCATGTAAAAGATCTCAAAAGTCCGCACATGCAGAAGCTCCTCTTTCCCAGAGAAAACACTGCTCCTGAAACGCCTCGTCAGTAGTCCTGCCTTTAATTCCATGACTTTGTGACATCACACTACATCACCATGTCACACATTCGCATGAATGCCTAGCAGCTAGTTTGGCACGTAAGAATTGATGTAGCACTGCTGCTCTGTTGTTGTAAATACTGGACATTATGAGAAAACTGATGTGTTCTTTGAGCATTAAAGCATGTAAACCTATTATAGTAGTGACCCAACATAAAATTCTGAATCTCAAAATGATAATAATATGTGTCCTTTAAAAAGTTTTACTTTTATTAACCATTGAAATCTGTTTTTATTTCAGTTCTTGAGTGGAAAGTGGACATCCACACCAGGAACACTTTTGAATAAAGGACGATAACTGTACAGTTAGTCTGAGAAGTGATGAAAAGAAAAGAGCCCTTCTTACAGAAACTCCAATCTAATTAACCGAAAATCTGCATGTCACAGTCAAGGGCACCCCAAGTGACTTGTTCAATTCTTGTGGCCCAAAAATGACATTTCTATCCTGCATTCCTCTCAAATTCTGTCTGTTCACAGTAATGAGTAAACATGCAGCCTGATCTTTACTGAACCTCAATACGTGTCTTACTTGTTAAAATATCTGAAGTTTATTTTCCTCAGGTTTCTGTCCTTGTTAGGACATTTGGTCCTCATAAAAAATAGAAGTACAAGAGCACAAACTCTCCTACGGACCAATTTTTCCCCGGAATGACTTGTAGTGTCTATCTTACTGCACACAGACACGCGCACTCGCATACACACTTGTGCTACACCTCCGAGGTTGCCCACCTCCCTGGCTGCCTAATGGGCCATAGGCTCTAATCTGGATGGCCACGGTGCTCAGGAGAATGAGCAGAGCAAATAGAGAGAGCAGCTCATCAGGCCCGAGAGCCGCTGTGTCGGTAACCCCAGCTGTTAAAGAGACATCCGCCCATCGTTCAGAGATGAGGCAAGGAAACGGGACGCCTGCACAATTTCCAGGGACTGACAGCAGATAGTTTCTCATAAACATTTTATTCCCAACCCTCAAAATGTTCCTTCAGCTATTCAAGAGGCTTTGTTTGTCTTCTCCATCTCCCATTTCTACTTATTTTTTCTAGATTTTTTACTTGTTTATTTCCCCTTTACTGTAATATCTTTTTGGGAGAGTAGAACAACCAGATATGTAACCATGGTTATGAATTTGTACCTCAAGTGATAGCTGTCGTGGAGGAAGTAAATATACCTTACTTAAAGGTCCTTTTTGTAAGATAGTTGATTTTTGAATCTGATTCCCTTGAAAATGTTACTTAACTAAAAGTATGTAGGTACAATTAGAAATATGTCCTTGATATATGAAAAGTAAAAACTAAATGAAGAACTATTGTCCTGTTACTGTTACACTATATAGTATTATATCATTGTTTTTTACTGAATTTTACTGTTATAGTTAGTTGTTGGTGCTATTTTTTAACTATTTTGTGTCAGACTTCAGCTAGTTATTGAATTTTGATTATAATTTTTTGATTATCATATTATTTTATTATAATTGTTTTACTTGCAAAAAAATCTGTTGTATATCTTTGAATATAGTATTATCATAATATATAATATTATATCATATATATTATTGAAGTTTATTCAAAGCCAAGGGCGTTACTTTGTGTGAAAAGCAGTGGGGAGATAAGAGCTTAGATAATGTCACTGACGACCTACAGAAAATATGTCAACAAGTTATGCTTTTATATAAGCAAGGTTGGTACTCTTTTGAAATGATGCAGTTCAAGGACTTTTAAAGATCAAGATCTTCAAGATGTGATATCATATGAGGTCAGAGGAGGTTATTACCGCAGGAAAAACGTTCCAAAATGGTACATTTCTAACTAATTATGCTTTGAAAAAGTGATGGGGACAAAATTGGCCATTTCTTAAAGGTGCCATTTGTAAGAAAAGTTGATTTTTCAGTCTCATTCCGAACTCAGCCGGCCGCTATCCCAATGCGTCAGTTTTTGACGAGTTGGGAATGACACTCAAAAATCAACTTCTCTGATAGAAAGGACCTTGAACAGTGGTGGGGATATGTTCCCAGTGTCCTCAGTGTAAATGACACCTACAGGATGGTCCAAACCTCAAAATGATTAAAAATGAAAAATGAATTGAAAAAGTAAGAAAAAATCAACCAATATACACATTGGAGAAGTTGGAACCTTGACATATTTTGCATGAAAAACAATTATCAAAAAAGTTGTTAGTTAATTTTAAGCATTAATTGTTTCAACTTTATTTGTTTGTATTGTTGGGTAGTTTAATTTCTTTAAAAAACATAATTCATAAGATCTTTGAGTCTCAATTTGTAAAGTAACTAGTTACTAAAACTGTCAAATAATTATAAGGATGTAAAAGTACAGTATTTCATGGAAAGAAAGGACCCATGTTAAGTACAAGCGCCTCAAATTTGTAATTAAGTACAGTACTTGATTAAACATACTTAGTTACATTCCTTCACTGAATGAGAGACACTTTGTATCATTTTTACACGTATTTCACAGCTGTTATACTAACTAACTGTGGAATGGTGTTCGTTCTTAACCAAAGAATAAAGACACTTTTAATGTGCTCTTCTACTCCCCCGACTTTAGATAAAAGGGATGGAACGACAGAACAAACCCTCATGTACATCACTGAATCCTTATTTGCATAATCTCCCATAATTCCCACACGTTTTCTCTCATTAAAGGAGTTTTGAAAGGTGTCTGGGAACAAATCCATGTCTGTTCTCCTTTCTTTCTAAACGCGATGTTCTCTGGTAAAAAAAAAACAAAACAAAAAGAAAAACAAGGTATAATTTGCTCACTCAGCAGAGGGCCATCAGCAAGCCACTTGTCTTGCAGTGAATGCTTATTATACAACACAACAATGTATGGTACACAGCCAATCATGTTCACAGTCCAAACACAAAATGTATTCCAAATGGAAATGACGGTGTTGATAATAATCATGAAGTGCAATAAACATCATTATCACCCGCTGCACCTTTTTTTGGGGGGATGAGTGTTTCCGTTACATTTCAGACAGGTTCTGTAATTACAGCCAGCAGCGATGCAAGACGGCATACAGTGACTTGACAGTTCCTGCCCCTGAACCCATCCCGCCCTCAACCCCAAAATTTCCATTAGTAATTGACAAATGGATGGATTAATGGTGTATAAAATGAGCCATCCATCACAGGGGATAAATGGGGTGAGAGAGCACCACTCTGTCAGACATGCCTTTTTAGAGGCTGCTTCTCATGACCTCTGTGTAACTGGATACAGCAGTGCTCGTCTTTATTTTTCCTGCTGTAAAAGAACTCTTTCAGCTAAAATAAGATACTTTTCTCTACTGTGAGAGCGTGTGAATTAATTGAATAACCACTACAAACAATGCTGAGTAGGACTGAAGTTTACTGAACATCTAAACTGGGGCTGTAACCAGGATTTTAGAAATACTGAGGTCAGGAGGCCTGCTAGGGGGGCTTGGGGGCTTTCCCCCTTTGAAGACTATCATAAAAATCTATGTACTTTGAAGTATTTTGAGGGTAACAACAATCACGTAATGTCAATGCATAGGCAGAGACAGACATTGGACTAGAATCAAGCACAAGATATGTCAAAAATATGGCCAATTTGAAAGCCCAACTTGGCAACAACTCTTGGGTGTGTGGGATAACCCACCAGATAGCAAGGCAGGGTTGGAACAAAAGAAAAGAAAAGAAAAAAATGGCTTGTTGCAAAATTGCAATTTGATTTATAAAAAACAAAAACAAGCAAACAAACAAAAAAATACAACATGTTCCACAGTGTCAAGGAAGTTGTCTACAATTATTTAATTATAATTATTTAAGATCCACAAGCCTATTATAGCATGTGTTTCAATTAAACATATACCAATGCATATGTCCTTTAAAAAGTAAAATAAAAATACTGTCAGTGTAATGAGAGGTATTTCTCATTATTGGTCAATGTGATATTGATAAATGACAACTAAATAGTTGTAGCAATTTGTCACTTTAACATTTTAAGCAATACATATTTTTTTAAAAACACTGAAAAGGAAAATAAATACCAAGGACATGGTCATTGTGTCCTCAATAGAAGCATAATGACAGCTTGCTGTATTGCACTGGCTTGACATTGACAATGTTATTTGAGAGACAAGTTTATCTAGTCTCTTTTGTTGTGGATTCCTGTCTCCCTGACACGCCAGGTAAAAGGTAAGCCATCATAAAATAAGAAAACAAGTCTTTTAAGGCTATCGGCAAACTTGAATAGTGAAAATTTCAAAAAATGTGCAGAATATTTCTACCTGCCATGGAGTCATTACTCATCAAGGTGGTAGTCATGCAGAGTGTTTGAGGGCTCTCTAGCGAGTGTGGGTGTAAAGAATGGCTAATTGGTGGAGGGAGAGCACACAGAGGCTGGAGTCATTTCCACCCATATGTCCACTCAAAAAATATTTTCAGTGTGTATAAATTAAATTACTACTATTACTAGATGTGGGATTTATTACAGGACACAAAATAACAAATTTGAATGCATTACTGTATAATATCTTCCCCCATAACTTTATAATAATTGACACAATTGGTATATGTATAAATCTGCATCACATTAATTTAATTCGACTAAATTATTGAATTTATTAACTTTGACACAACATCATGGAAAACCTTTGCACTTTGCATCAAATGTGACCCTTTACTTTGAACTAAAGTAACAAAATAAGATGTAGATGCAGTTAAAATAGTCAATGTTTTAGGCAAATCATTTTTTAATAAGAGCTGACTGGTTGATCTCGCTTTCCATGTGCAGTTTTGCAGTTTGGACCAATGACCATCAGGTAATATGGATGGGAGTTCATGCTAACAAACATTTCAGTTATTGATTTGAATATAATGTGAATTTGGATTTAATTTAATAGCGATTTAATTTAATATGTGTGTGTTTTTAAAACAAATGTATTTGTAGTTATTTTATTAAGTTGAATGACCAGAAATGCTAAAATGACCAGAAATAACAAGGCAATTGTTTGCAGAATAGTCTAGTCAGGCCATTTTTTATTTATATAGTCCAGAATCACAATTCACAAGGGGGCTTTACAACCGGTACAGCATACAATACCTGCTTTCCCTAGCCACCGTGTGCTCACTTTGCCAACTTAACTTCAGGTCTTAAGATACATAATGCAAAGAAGAGTGATGGTTAGCCTAGCTCACAAGCGCTAAAAACAACTCTACATTGATGCAATAAATGCCCACACAAGTATGTATTGGGCAGCATGCAACCTACTTGTACAGGGCACGGTTTAGCACTGGGACAGCAGCTTTCTGACAACAACATCACATGGTAAGACCTTAGATTTACCATTCATCATTAATGAATGGTAAATGTATGGTTAATTATGCTTTACTGTAGGTAGCAGTACATTCACTGACATGCTTTATCAACCATTTATTAAGCAATTGTTTATTGTAAAGTTGCAACTAATGTTTATGAACCTTTACAAATGTTCAATAAATGGCTTTTAATGCATTTAATTGTTTAACAGTAAAATAACTATCAACTAATTTTTAACTAACCATAAACATTTATTAATAACATATTAGTTGAAGTATCACCTTTAATATCATATTGTTTGTAACACCAAGGTTAGCATCAGAAAGAAAGTCTGAGCAATATTTACAACAAACCCAATGTTGGACTTTGGCTTCAAGGTGAAATGTTGTTCAAACAGTGATTACTTACAACCAACTGTGCTGGTGACCATTAAATGAGTTTGTGTCCAGAGGTTTAACAATGATTGTAAATGTTGATTCTGTCATGAAATCATTTATTTCAAATGAAAAGAAGGGGGAAAAAGCTTTGTTGTCATAATCTATTTGCATGCTCGATCATTGGACCACCTCTTGTAAACACTCTGTGACCTCCTGATTTAGAAATTACACACTGAAGCTGATTTGATTCTGGGGAAGTAAATATATAAGTAAGTAAATAAACACCTTGGTCATGCTGCTGTAAAGTGTGACAAATAAATATTAGTGAGTCTTTATCAGTTTGTCTTTGTGTGTTAGATAAAAATCATCCAGACGAGGGGAGGGTATCAACACCTCTACATCAGCACTGTGACACAGTCATCTGATGGATTCTGGGAGAGTTTCCTGTCCCTTTTGAGATGCCTGTCCATTCCCAGAAGCCTTTTTTTTTAAGCAGAATTCCAATAACCGGAGGGATTAGAGAGACCCATCCAACTCAGTTAAATCAATGGCTTCAGGGAGATAAATAATGACAAGGCAAATTTACTGTCAGCCATGGACAGGTGCAGGTTTGTGTGTTTGCACACGGCTGTGTGTGAAGTCAAAGGCCTCGCTGATGTTAAGTGCTACAGCCTGATAAATAATGTAATAACAATGTGTCTGTGTTGCTGCCGCCTGCCTCCTCCTCCATCGCTGGACAGCAGGAAACCATAACAACTATGATAAAAAGATAAAGTCGTCACATAATCATACCCTGGTCTCGGCAGGAAAATCATGGGTGATAACATAACCTAACGCGCATCTAAAAATACACTTATTGCTGACTGCCATAGCTACAGCAGGTTTTTTTTTCATCTATAAAGCTGTTAAAGCTATCACATTTGACACGGAGAACAGTCATCTCACAGTTCACGATACTGAAGCATCAAACATGATGTAGGTAATTTCAGGATAGGCTGATTTCAGAGGATGGATAGAAGCAGTCACATTTGAAGAGCTGTCACATCTAACGACTGATGCGTCATGTGTGAGGAAAACAAAGTACTCGAGAAGGAAGACGGACATCAGACCACGTGAAATCTTTTAAGCCACTTGAATACACCTCTCACCAGGGGGCCGTTAATTGCGAGCAGTGGCAGAATTTCTGAATGGCCTTTGAGTTTGACTGATTCTTGAAAAAGGGGACTTTGCGCCTGGTCTTATTAAAGCTCGAGGAAGTTTTAGTCCTCAAAGTATCTCAACTTGAAATAATCTATTCACTTTATACAATGAATATGAAAAGAAAACAAATTTATATGCACTTGCCTTTTGATGAGCAGGGAAGTAACCTGGGTTTTGCAGCAAAAATGCAAATACAGGAGAGACTATAAAAGAGCATTTTCAGAGGTAACATCCAAAAAGCTCTTCTCCACAAAAGTAAGACCCCATACTGCACGGCTACTTTTTATTATGAGCAGACTATTTACACTTCAAAGACGCTGTAGAGTTAACCCTTCACAAAACATCCTCAGCTAAGGACAAAGGTAGCTCCTGGTTTATTTCTAATGCAATGGGAGCTCTAGAGGCCAATAACCAAACTTTTTTTTTGAAGAAAATATTAAGTTTGCGATGTGTGAGAACAATTGGTCTCTCTTCTTCGAGCTCATCATTGGCAGATGATTAAATTACATAAACACAACACACATATCATATGCACAGTACACAGTAACCTCAGACATGACATGGATTTGATTTTTTTATTGAATAGTTTCAATAAAACAACAATATTAAATAGTCAGATTTCATCTGAACATAGGTTCAATTGGCAGAATATACCCTTTGTACACTACAGTATATATATATGCTGTATATACTACAGTGTATTTTTTTAGCTACAGAAAATAGATATTCTGGATAAATATGCTAACATCTCTTATTTTATTAAAAGATACTGTATTTAACTGTCTGGTTTTCTACACAATTATTCCTGCATCACTTTTTATACCATTGATGCATGGTGTCCACTACAGCTGACATCGAGGTAACCCCTTCAAAATAACAAATATTATGCACAAAGGTTACTGGCATGATTTTTTTACTTGTTAAATATGAAAAAAACAAATCACTAAAACAACTTTACTGTGATTTAAAAGTCCATACAGGAAAAAGGAATACAAACTTTTAAAACATTAAACCTCTGAGTTTTCTACTTGTGTTGCACTTCTTTGAAGCAAAATCTTTGATGTGGTTTAGAAATTGTTATCAGACTACAGTATATTTCTTAAACTAAGAACATCTGGCTTCAGGTTTACCAGGTAAATGATTGCAAACCAATCCATTTCCAATCCATGGCGCCCTCCTATCAGTGAGCCGGTGCAATAGGTGGGTTCAGGTTTTGACCCTGTAATCCAGCCGGTGTCTCTCTTCCTTCAATGGCAGAGTTATAATAGTATTTTCACAAAGCTGGCAGAACGTTAACATCTGAGGACCAACATTGCATATTTGATCTGTCATCAGTTCGACTCATTACCAAGCCTTTGTCCATTCCACATTTTCTATACTTCTCAGTTCTCCCGCCTCGAACTGACTGAACAAGAGAGTGAATAATTAGCTTGAGCTATTTTCCTCATGTTAGCATTATAGCAGCTGACATGGTAATTGCCGCCTTTCAGAGAGGGGGAAAGTGTACAGAGACGAGTGTAGCTACTCCGAAAAGCTACTGCCTTATTTAAGACCTCTTGACTTGCCTCAAGTCGAGCTCTCTGTCAGCAGCTGTCACACCATAATCACCCTCACACAGCTGCTCACACACACACACACACGAATGCACGTACGACTAAACAATACTCCCAATCAAACTTTTTCTTTAATTTTCAAAGCTAATTTTGTTGTTTTTGTTTGGATATAATGCGATCGGATGATACAACATCAGCTCCATCCACTGTGCTGTCTGTCTCGTCCTATTTCTAACCTCGTGAAGAACTCTCAAGTTTTGGAACAGATTACAGATAGCATAGTGCCAGGGACAGTTGCTAAGCCCAAGGCGTATTCCTATAATTAGCAACATAATAGATAACCACAGTCTGTAGTCTTCATTTCTTCACACCCCACGGCTGTAGTGATGAAGCTGTTACCACTTCAATTAGACCAGTGATAACACAAAGCAGTCTTTTTAAACTACATTCTGGGCCACTGTTTATACTTTATACGGGATGTTATGAAATGTGGCTTCTGCCATGAATTTCCTGAGGTTCAAAACATTATAACTGTTCATACTTTATCACACTTTTATCACAGCTCTGTGCACATAGTTCTCACTGCTTAACTGCAATTTTTACAATCGTTTCGGAGCTCAAGTAGCATTTATCCACTCCAGGATATGCAAAGTCCTGAAGGAGAACAGACAATGGCATTGTGAAAGTCATTCTTCCATTTGTGCAGTGTTGAGTACCGTGGACTGACAGTGTTGTCAAACAATTAGACACAGTTTCTCAGTCTGATCGCTGCAGTTATCAGAAAGCTGGGTTTGATTTGTTCCACAGCAGCAGGCTTCCCCTCAGCACTTCAGCTCGAGATAAAGCAGTATAAATGGCTGCTTACGGAAAGCAAATATGCAAACTTGACCTTTGCGCCTGACACAATTGATTAATTGGAGGTCTGCATGGATGGGTTTGATGAGAGCAGCCAAGAAGAATCATAGATTTGTGATGGCCAGCGTTTTCTTTTCTTTCTTTTTTTTAAAATAACTGTTAGTTGGTCAAAATCTACATTTTATTAGAATATGTATCCCGTGTGCAAGTGTTTATGGGAGATTTACTTAAAATGCTTCAAAAATAGGCTAAAAAAATGCTATTCTTCCCAACGCCAGGCAGCAACAACATGAGGCACATTAATAACAAATCAAACCAATGTGAAATATGATTATTATGAGTTTAAATAATCTAACTTGTACTATTAAGAAAAACAATCTTTTTATTTACTATTTAATGGGTGACATTTGTATTTGTTGTAGGTATATATCTGATCAATTCTGAGGTTTGTAACATTAAAATAATTACAGTTTGCATTTGGAAATGTATGGATGCAGTTGAGATTAGGGTGAAGAGGACTACTTAACCTGATTATCAAAATGCTCCGTCTGCAGGTTTTGCAGGCCTCTTTAGGACCTCTGAATTTGCTGAGCCACAAATGCAGCTTGGACTGATGGACTGAAGCTGTGTGGTGATGCACTTTCCAGTCTGGTCCCCCGGCTGCATAACTTGCTTCCCCAGTTAAATTGGTGCTGCTGTCAATGAGTGACACCGCACCTCATCAACATTTCTGTACATTCATTCATGAACAATCTGCAATAAAAAAATCTATATTTTACTACAACAGAATACACTCTTACAAGTCTTTTTGAACATTTTCAATGTTGTACATAAAAACTGATTTGCATGAAGTGAGTGCCAAGGCCAACGCTCCACTCATCTATTGGAATAATGTCAGAATATGTTTGTTTCTCCTCTTCATCTCAGCTGTGTGCTTCTAAATTGGAAATTATTAATATACTTAACATACATTTGTGAAACCAGAAAATACATTAGTATCATCTACATACAATTATCAGGTACATAGACAGAAGTAACATAATGCACATGGGCAGCTTGGTATCAAAATGTGTTCACGAGGAAGACATTTTTACTCAAATCGAATTTCAATTTGAATATAAAAAGAAGTGTATTAGCATAATTAATTTAATGATATGTGTGTATTGATGTTTCCATAGCCAAACCAAAAGAAGCGTTACAATTGTACCAGTTCTACCATGAAACCACTGCCCCCGAGCAGTCGTTTTAATCGCTTCCTTTATGAAATTTCAGCATCTATATGGCTTTCCCATAAAGATTACTGGCACAAGTGAACATGGCTTATTAAATGGAGTCATCATATCTGTACAATAGTAATGTTTGTCACTATTGATCTTCATCCACTGGATGTATGGCACTTATTCCGCCATGGCTAAATGCTCTATCTTGCAATGTTAATGAAAGTGAAAATTATTGTTTGTATCTATGCAATTTGGATCTGCTCCAAAATGTCAGTCTGTAATTCAGAATTCTTCCTCCGCCCATGCTGCACTATTCCAACAAGAAAAATCTGGCCGGTGTTTTTTGTGCAATCCTGCTGAAAATCAAAGCAAACCGAATTGAAAACATAACCGTGTAATAATTTTACAATGAAAATTATAGCGCGGTGCCACAGGTTAAAAAGGCGTAAGAAGTCCATCCCTAAAGAAAGCATTAACAGATATGAGAGTAATATTAAATCTTTGTTAAAGATCTTTCTGTCATGATCTGGTATTTTCATGAATGCTGAAGACCTGATTCAGGAAATTAACCAAAAGATATTTTGATATCTAAAAAGGTTCACTCACTGCAGCTGTAGTCATAATAACAGTCCACCACAGCAGGAAAAAGACTTCTTAAAAACACTAGCAGTAAAGATGGTAATTAGCAAACTGTGCTCTTGTCAAACAGATATACGTAAGCTATCATTGAACAGACTCTCCAGATTGTGACAGATGTTGACATTTCCAATGCATAATAAAGAAAGAAAGGCGAGTGAACTGAATGAACATCAATCTCTCTTAAAAATGTTTAGTAACTGCAGCACATGAGAATCCAAACATTAAAGGAAAGAAATAACAGCATGGTTACAATAAGTCACCTAGCTCTTTAGTTCAGAAATGACCTCACTTATAAGCTGTTTAATCCCCAAGAGAGAGAAAAGCAATGTTGATTTTTTTTTCATGATGCAAAAATGATGATAATAAACGACATCTCACATAATAAAGGCAGACTGCAGAATACACCACAATCACCAAGAGTTAAAAGCCTCCTTTCATGAGAGGAGAATTAAGCTCCCTCCTGCATTAATGCACGCCGCATTAGAAAAGTATTGTAAGCTGTTTTCCGCTATAGCATGGAGCTAAGGAAAGCAATTAGCCTGGAAATGAAAGATGGAAGTCCTTCCATCTGACTGTCATCCAGTATGTGTGCATGTGTGTGTGTGTTTTAAACATACACACTCCCACTGCTGTCATTCTGCGCACGTCGGTGGGCCCACGACCAATCATATTGTTTCAAGCTAGGTCGCACACACATAAACAGGTCTGTGTTTGAGAAGCCTGCACTCAGACTGTGAGAGCGACGAGCCAATAATCACTCACTCTCTGTGTGTGTCTGCGTGTGTGTGTTTGAAGGTGTGTTTGTGTGAATCAAAAGGCCAAATCGACAGTGTTGGACTCAGCTGACAATCATCTAGTGCAGTGGACCAAAGGCAGGTGTTGAGAATGACCTTGGCTGTCCTAGTAAAGAGCAGACTCACACAGTGTTTTTTTTGTGTGTCTGCTAACATTCACCACATTTCATGCCTTTATCTGAAATCAAATCAAAGAATGTGGAAGCTGAAGGACAGGACAGGCACATCTGGAGCTTCTCTGAACAAGCACTTACATTTGTGAGACAGCAGCAGTGGCATGGCAGTTCAGTGAAGGCCACTTAGTGAGAGGATCGACTAACAGTATAACATGTCTTTTGTTTTTTTTCCTTCCCTTCAGTGTTTTAAGTAGGTTCTTGTGCATGTAAAGGATCTTGAAAGTTAAAAAGGTGGAAGCCTGCACCAACAGAAGCTCCTCTCTCTCAAGAAAACACTGCTCCTGAAGCGCCCCGTCAGTAGTCTCGCCTTTAATCCTGTGACTTTGTGACATCACACTACGTCACAGAGTCGCACATTTGCAATTTATGCCTAGCACATAAGAATTGATTTGCCACAGCTGCTCTGTTGTTGCTAGCGGTGTTGAGTATTTGGGAAGAGGGGCCTTAAAGAGACAGGAGCTAAAACAGAGCATTTCAGACGGATGGGGAAATACAGTGTAGCCCTTGACATAAAATAATAAAATTCTGAATCTCAAAATGAGCATAATATGTGTCTGTTAAGACAGTGCATGCACTTTTGTGAGGAACCGATGGGTTTTACAGTGATGGTATGCTTCTCTTTAAACATCTTTTCCATATCAAGAGAGGCAAAACCTTGAAGATGAGATACTTTTCGAATTGTGTTTAACAAATTAATCTGTCAATTAAACATATCATCGATACAATGCAAGAAAGTAGTCAAAAACGCTTAGAACAATTTCTTACACCCCAGGGGCCATGTCTTCATGCCGTCTGTTTGGTTGTACACCAGTCCAACAGCCATGATGGCTCAATTTAAATGACATAAACAAAGAAAATCTGGATTTTCTCACACTGGAAAAGGTGAAACCAGATTAATGTTTGTAGCCTTGAAACAATTAATCGAGTTTAAAATCAGTTGAACTATTCACTATTGATCATAATGTGTTATTTCCATTCAGCGTTATTCAGCATCTTGCTGTAAATCTATAATCTTCAGTGGTAAAGCCGTCTAAGGCATGGTTGTTATAAAGAGGATTTTCCTTTTACCATTTAATAGTCATATAATGTAGTTGTTCAAAGATTTGTGTGGTCTGTATAATCAGCCACCATAAGTGTTTATCGAACCAGTCAAATGGTGCATATTTGAATGCTACATGGTACAGTATGTACTGTACGTAATAACATTCTATTAATAAGTCTGTAAATTAATATTTAATCCCATCAGAAAAAGAAAAGGTTTAATTATATTTATTGTTACATAATAGCCAGTGCAAGATGTTAAAACCTGTCAGGTTCTGCTTCTCAACAATCACAGAAAATAAATCATATTTTCCACGAGGCATAAAATCATCACACAGCAACGACACAATATTGTTTACTTCCCTGAACACAGGCTGTGTCTGTGTGTGGTAGCATGACTGATTTTGCCATTAGAAGCCCCTAATGATCATTTTACGCTCATAATACCATAACTGTCTGTGGCACCACTGTTATCGTCAAATACTTCATTATGCATTACCCCTTTTATTCTCCTTCTCTCTGTCGTTCACACTCCTTTATGTATTCATGTACTCAAGGCTTTCAAGGCTGACCATTTCAACAGACACTTAGTGCTTGATATCCTGCACAGCTTAGTTGTAATTACTGTTGTCTTTAAGGGTTTGAAGTAAATTAGAGCTTGAGTACTTTATGAAAGCCACAGCGCATCATTAACCCTGAAAACTTCATGCCGTTTCTGTGCATTTTTTTCTTATGTTTGCTCATATTTTTGGTCACTGTGGACTCGTTTGTCATGGTGTTATAAACGTCCTGCACCTCTATGGAAACATCTCAGTCATGACTAGCAGTAGGAAGTAGGGGAGGACTTCAAACTGTTTTTTGTGCAGTTTGAGACAATTATAATGTAAGGAAGCCCTGAGGGGCAAGCAAAGACATTTTTTGTTTTCTTGTGATCCATTTCCTACGGAAGCCCTGAGGAGGGGCAAGTGAGATTTTTTTTTCCTGGTGATCCATGTTCAAGTCTGATCTAAATTATTTTCTCTCCTGTGTTTATGATAATCTTTTTAATTCCTTATTTTTTTTTCCATCCCTGAAAACTTGAAAAAAATAATATAATAATAATAATTTCAGGAGAGAAAAAAAATATCTGTGAATTCGTCTTCTACTTTTTTTCAGTAGAAAATATGTTTTATTTCATGTGTAAAACCGAGTGAATTTTTTTTTTATCTGTCAGACTGGGTTTTTTTTTTCAACAGAAAAACCGAATAAATAAAAAAAAAAAAGAAAACTAAGTGTGAAACTGAATGAAAAAAAAAAAAAAATTCCATTCAGTTTCATGCTTAAATTGCTTTTTTTTCTCCGAATAACATTTTTTTCACTCAGTTTTCACAGATGGTAAAAAACAAAAAAAGAAAAAATTAAGGAAAGAGTATTACAGATCAGAAATGAATCACCAGAAAAAAACAAAATCTTCACTTTCCCCTAAGGGCTTCTGTACTAATGCCCTAAATTGTGAAAAAAAAGAAAAGAAAAAGAAAAAAGAAAAGACAAAAAGAAAATCATGACTTGACTTTATTTGCAATCTATTTTGTAATTTTGATCTGATATCACTATTTAAGCTTATATTTTGTTACCTTCCAGAAGCATTTTTAGTCATTAGCATGGTTCATTCAAGAACTGTTGAAAATTTGAAAATCTAACAATAATTTGCTGGCTCTGACAAATGGTGAAATTTTGGCAATTTTCTGAAATCAATGGATGCGACGCAGTTTGTCTGGTAACATATTTACTGTGAGACCAATTTATAGTATAGACTGACTTTCTAATGGGATGCCATATACCCTAAATTGGCCATAATATTTATAGCCACTGGTTACAACATAATATTATATAATAATATAATATAATATTTTTTATAGTATGTACAATATGACAATTTAAAATCTAAATGTCATTTTTGATTCAAATGTGAAAAGTCTTACCTGGCATTACTGCCCCACACTCTAAAAGCTCTTTAAGACATAACGTGGTGCCAAGGGAAAAATGGATATCATAGCCAATTGTTGGTCAGTCCCACCACCAGTTTAAAGACATTGATAAGACATCAGGTATGGTCTGTTATCAATGGCATGATAATATGATGTAATAGTACCAAGCATGGACACGTGCATGATGTATAACTTGTGTTTTATAAAAGGGATCACTCTTTCTACTGGTTTGTTCTCCCCTCAGAGAGAGTTAAAGACACAGTAAGGGAAGAGGACAGACTGCTCCTCCTCCTCTCGAGCTTCCGTGACTATCACAAGGATTCAGAGCTGACTCTAATTCAACAGGACTGTCATAGCTCATGAAAAAATCATGTCGTATAATCAAATCGGAGTAAAAACCCTGCGCTGGGCCTCACAGGAGTCTCCACGCGCCCTGAATATTTCATGTAATGGAGGCTCTCACCACCATGGAAACTCTCAACAGTTCAGGATTGCGTGCAAATATTGACTGTAGTGTGCAGGGCCAAGGGCCGGGAGAGGCCGACTACGCAACCGAGCCTGAGTGAGTTTTATAAATAATGGTAATCACATGTGACACCACTCGCAGCAGGGGGGCTCGCGGCCACTCGTATCCTCATGCTGGATTGACGCTACTGAGTGCAGCGGTAGAGTTAAAACTGGGTAAGGCACAGCTGAGATAGAAAGTGGTGGTGGATGGGAGGGAGAGGGAAAAAAGTGCCCTGATGCATATGAATTGACAAATGTCTGTTTTGGCTGCTGAGAATGGAGCTCAATTGTAGGTCTGAGGAAACATCAAAACACAATTCAGGGCTGACATCCACTGGGCGGAGGAGAGAGGAGGGGGCTGACAGTGTAGCCAGGCTGCAAGCACTGCACTGTGGCTAAGCTGCTGGCTTAGCAGGGCCTTCTCCTGGTGCTCAGCACAGAGAGACACAGGGCGTCCAAGAAATGAAAACCTCAGTGAAGGCGGAGAGACTCAAAATTGCAGTAATATGATGTTTTCTACAACTCTAATCAGAGCTTCAAAATGTGTGTGTTTTTATCACATATGTCTAAATCTGTCCAGTATTGGGCGCAAGAATGGCATGACAAAAAAAAAAAAAAAAAATTGTTTCGTAGCATTTTGGAGTTTGTAATTAAAGAAAAAAAAATGAAAAAATGTTTGATGACTCATCGTGCACTTGTGGGTGTACACTAATTTTGCATCAAATTAACCCTTTGTCCATTTTTATCACGCTGCCATGGATATAATAAAAATAATTATTTTAAATTATTTTCAAAAATAGGCGAGGACAGTAAAAAGCAAATAACACTCCCCTAGTCATTTCATGGCAACTAATGAGTCTAAGTCTTTCAGATCAGGCGTCAAGTCAACTCTCAAATTAATGGAGACAAGTCCAGGTCAAGTCTAAAGTCTACTATCACGTCCTTCCAGACTAGTCAAAGAAATCTAAGGTGTGTTGAAGCAAGTCTCAAGTCTAAATCACAAGGCCAAAATATTGTATATCTTTTTAAAAAATCCTACTTCCTTTCAGATGCCACACAGTATTAATCGCAGCTTATTAGCCGATATAAATTACCAATGCTCCATTGGTCAAAAACGAAACAAGACATGACAAGTATAGTTGAAGTATGCTATTTCATTACACACTGACTATTGCCTGGAGTAAACCCATTATAAATAATGCAACTGTGATCAGATAAATTTACCAGCAGAAGGCAAGAGACCTTATGTTCTTTGTATTTCTCCATGATTTTGTTGGGCATCTTGGCACATGTGAGTGCACATGGTCAAACACATTTAACAACTACACACACACACACACAAACACACACTAAGACACTCACACATTATTCAGAGGATAATCACTCTACTGTATTATTACAAACATGGTTCAATGAAGTGCAGTTCAGACAGACAGTGTGAAAAGCAAACTGTATATACGTGCTGGTAATGGTTGTGAGTGGTGCCGTTTGCATGTATTATCTGCACCTCTCAGACGTGGTAATTGAAGCTCAGTGCTGTTATGAGTCTGGCTGAGAGGCAAATAAATGCATCTCCTCGCAGCTAATGCCGAAATCCGATCCTGTCTGCACATATTTACTGTGGGCTGCGTGCTGTCTGTGCCCGTAAGCCTGTGCATTACGCCTGATTCATCAATCGCCTGTTTATCTCACCAAGCGAGCAAGAAAGAAAAAAAAATCTGCAGTAAATTCTCATTATTAGATGAAGTGTGATGAGGCCATGGGGGGAGAGGAGACAGACAGCATGGCTTTAATACAGCAGCAGCCCTTCAGACAGTGGGTGTTGTCTGCTAGGGTAGATCATTAGTGGTATCACTCCGAGATGATGTTTTATGGTTTGGTGAGAGTTGATTTACTCTGATCAATGAGGGATCTGACTCTGGCGAGTAGAGACACAGTAAATTTTAACAACAGTGATGTTATTAGCCCCATGGTTCCTGGACTGTGAGGCCAACAAAGAGTTTACGACAAGCTGCTTCACATTAGACCTTGGCACAGATGGCTCAGGTTTTAAAACTTGCAATAGTGCAGTGTCAGAACACCTCCACACAAACCCATAGTGGGTATTTCAAAGTTGTCAGAAAGTGTACCCAAACACTTTATTCATGTCTTAATTGTCTTCGAACCATCTCGTCAACAGACACCACATGCGAATGTCGAGAGATCTCTTTGTGTTTTTGTCATTTCAGTGGAGCACCGACTCATTTCTTACATGCAAATGACCACTGATTTTAAGACAGTCCATTTGAATTCAACAGTGAAAGAATCTGGCTCCAGCTCGACAGATCCATGACTGAAAACTTCTTCCAAGTGATTATCTCTGTGGGACTGTGCCTCATAGTTTATTGCTCCAATGCGTACAGAAAAACGCAGCGGAAGTCTCTCTACCTACATGAAAAGCATGCAAGACAGTTAATCAGCATGCAGTTATAGTAAGAAAGAATATGCATAATTTCATTTAATCAATATAACAATATAATGTGCTTTCTGTTGGACAATCGTGTGTGTTCTGACAAGCAGATAAATGTCCTTCTCTCACTAAACTTCACAGACAGACGATCACACATGTAGTGACAAACAGACTCTTGGAGCAGTTGTTGATTAAACTTGATAACTTAAGTTTATTGAACCTGATTTCTCAAGTTCAGTTGACTTAACAATTGGGTTCCCACAAAAAAGACGACTTTAAAGAATATTTCTGATTTAATTACTGAACCTATTAAAGTTAAGTTAACTAATGTATTTAAGGCAGCATTTTAATGGACATTTTTGAATTGAATCATTCCAAAATTACTTACAGTGAATTTTTCAAAAGAATCAAACTCAAAAACAACAAAGGTACAAGTACAGATCCCATGAGCTCCGTTAACATGACATGTAAAGTATAACACAATCCTGCGGAAAGTCTAGCACACTCTAAAATCTGACAAAGTGACTTTACTTCAAAAAATGTAGGTAAACCGATGCCGGTTAAGAAACGTAGACTCATAGTTTTAAGTTGTTAAAACTTTTTAGCTTATACAACTTAAATCGAGTAGTCGGCTTTACTTGGTAATTCTGAGGTTATCTGTTTGGCTGAGTTTTTTAAAGAAAAGTCAACTTTTAAAACTTACAGTGCAGTAAATAAAGACTATGTCTTGCAGGCCTAAGGATGCAAGCAGGAATACATGAATGAAAATTACAAGAAATTAAACAAATATGAATGAAAATCATGAATGTGAGAGTAGACCAGATACCAGACTCCAAAATTGTGTTTATTCACCCCAATGAAAGCTTCTTATCCAGCTAAAAAATATTTATATAATCGGACACCTGAGGCTGCTTTATACCCAGATAAACGAGTAAACACAGTACAAGGACAGAGTCTAGAGGAGTCGCAGATCTGTCGGTGTTGCTGTAATTTCTTGATCACCGGAGACCATTAAAAGTTATCAGCCCTTTTTAATAAGGAATTCATTTTTCAGGGTGACGTGTAATTAAATATTTGCAAGGCTCCTCAGCCAGATGTGTAGGCGGTGCAGTGAGGGAGTTAAGTATGATACTGCTTGGAGTGTGGAGTGACTTTGGTGATTTCTCTTTTTAGATACAGGGTGAAGCTAATTTCTGTCTGACTTTATTTATCTTTAACATTATTTAAAATACAGAACAACTGCTGGAGCTGAAATATTTGCAACTCGAGCGAGTGTGTCCTCACTGCAGTTAATTTTGTCTAGCGTGCTCAGGTCTGAGTCTTTCATGCTGTCTCTGAGTTTTGCTTTGCCTTGTTTAATGCAGTTAAGGGGCAGCGTTCTTCACATTTGAGATGGAGCAAACTGAAGCGTGTTTCCTCTGAGCGTGAGCAGAGAGAACTGTTCGGGAACAGAAAACAGAAAGCCTGAAGCGGCTGACTGCACGGAGACAAACACATTTCTTTGAGTGAGCAGCAGAAATTTCTGCCACTCCAACTTATTCACATCCTCCTCAGTAGCTTTACTCATCTGAGCAGCTTTGAATGTGAGTGTAATAGTTACCCCAACATACGTTAGAGGCTTAATTTGGGCAGTCAAATCTTGTTGCTAGCATATTCAGATATCAGCTCTAACAAATTTAGCATTGGAAAGGGAAAGGAAATGAGGATTTTGACATGGGAAGCCTCCTTTAAGCAAAGAGTAATGGAATTTGAAAAAGTGCTTCTGAGCAAGCAGCAGCTTGTGGCCTCAGTCAAAGGCAGTACAGGATAAACAGTAAAAAACAAAAAAAGTGGGCTAAAAATATCTGGATAAAGTGAAATATTTGAATTAATTCAGAAAAAATGAAATCTAATGTATGTATGAACACATAAGTACCAAAAAAACAAACAACAAAACATTTAGTTTCAATATTTGTGACACCACAAGATATTTTTAAGAAAACCTTTGGACAATTTCAAACAGGTGTTTTAAAACTAGACAGGACATATCCAGCTGTGTTTTTGGTGAGCAAAGCCGGTATTTTAATCCAAAACATAATCTTTTCTTCACCCTTACCAAGGGGTTTTGTGCCCCCCATGAGCATAAACACTGTGTAGTCACAACATAAAATTGAAAATTGAAGATATAAATTGAAGATATAAAGAGATGTAAATTTTCAACACATCCGTCATTTGCAGAAACATACATTGCCAACAGTGGCGGACTCGGGATGTTTGAGGGGCAGGGGCAAAAAAATATAAAAGGGCACCCCCCCACCCTCCCAACAATGTTTTTATTCTCTGTACTGGAGAGGACTGGCCCAATCTGAATGATATAAATAGGATAACATCTTGTATGCTTGTACAGTAACGTAATCAAATGCCAGTTTTCATTTGTATTCAGAAATGGTACCTATTTCTATTCTAGAAGAAAACTTTCCTGGTGAGAACAGTCAATATAACCCTGAATCTAAAGTTAGACAACACAGCAAACCACCTGGCCTTTAAAAATCAGTCCCAGGAGAAAGTTCTCTCTCTCTCTCTCTCTCTCTCTCTCTCTCTCTCTCTCTCTCTCTCTCTCTCTCTCTCTCTCCTCTCTCTCTTTCTCATGCTCTCTCTCTCTCTTTAAAGTGCAGTGTGGTGCTTCAGTGCCATCACTTGCCTTCCCCTGATGTCACGTTTGACCTCTTTCTGTTGCCTCTCCTAAAAGGAGGCAAGCACGCGATCCTGTGCTGCAGGGAAGACGCGGCCTATTATGTCATTCATAATGCATGCATTATCGCCTATGAGTTCATGAGGACTAATTCTACAGCGCTGTGACAGCACACGTTTATACATACTGCACCCATATGTGTTAAAAGCTTTACGTGTTTGTACGACGGCCTTTTTTGTCTGTAAGGAAAGTGATATTTATATACAGGTTCGAGAAAAAAATGTCTCTCTGCCTCATATTTTTTTAACCATTCCCAAGAGGTCAGAAAAATTGTAAGTAATTAATACCTTTAAATGAGCCTATGCATCAGTGTGCAAGCAATCAGATTTAGTATTTATTTAGTTCTGTTGGCTTCACGTGTTTACCACCGCACAGTCCTCAGGTGTATATGAAATGAGCTCTGGGAGATATGCTGTTTAGACAACGAAAGCACACAAACAGCTTTGCCGACACCATTCTGTATGTAATTACTTTTAGAGGTTGCACAAATAACAGATGGAAAGGTGACCTTTTCACAATATTTATTTATGCTTGAAATTTAATCTGTCCATGTCTGGCCTTTGTGGAAGAGAATGAGGGGAAATGCTCAAATATCAAAAGGAGGCGGTGTTTGACAAAAACATGCAGAGATACGCAGAGTGCTTTGATCGAGGATCCGTTTGTTTTAACACATTTGTGAGTTTTCCCATTTAGTGTCTAATTTACAGAATGCAGAGATTTGGATTTCAGAGTCGCCTTTTTTTTTTTGTTTTTTGATATATTGAAAATCTGGCACTCATTTTGCAATCAATAATAACATCCCTGCTGTAAGCTCAGTGACCTGGGTAGTCTAATTTCCCTCTGTGTTTAGCTCATTGCTCATTATTTTCCAGTCAACTGACCTTGCAAAGCCAGTTTGGAGCTCGGTGGCATGTTAATTTCTCCGTGCTCCGTAAGACCCCAACCACACTGGAAGGAAGCCAGCGCAGCACGCCGCTCTTATGCAAATCCTCACTCATGACATGAAAACGCCACAATTTGTCACTGAAAGTCTCTCAAATTTTCCGAGCATTGTTTCTCTCCCACAGCGAGCGAGGGGCTAATTCAAACATACTCATCAGCTTATCTCTTCTCCGCCTCCCACTCCTGTCTCCTCCCATCTCCTCAAGAGCTAACTCAAAGCTAATTTGCAATTCTCGGTGGCAGAGGAATTGATGTCTCATCTTGGTGCTAGGTAACAGAATTATGTGAGTAATGAGAGAGTGAAGAAAAAAAGAGATGGAGAGAGAGAGGCAGGAAAAAAGACAGACATTTTGATATGAGGAATCGGTTGCTTTATCTTGATTATTTTTTCACGTGGAAAGCGGGAATCCATCATAACATTTGCAGCAGGCTTTGACATCGCTGCTCATGCCATAGAATTCCTATAATTGCACAAAAAGTTTTGAATGTCATTGCTAGAGGGCACTATTCAGTTTGGTCTTGTCTGGTTCATTTTAATCATCGCCTCTTTTTTTTGGAGTCTGTGCACCTTTTATTTATTCAAGTACGTTGATGTTATAACAGTTCTGCACAAACCCTGGTTTACCTTCAATGTCAGCATTTATTTATTTATTTATTTATTTATTTAGATATAACAGTGTTGCTAAGGTGGTACAAAAATCAAAGTTATGGAAAATAATATGCCCTGGCACACACACATGCCTCCACCCTGCACCTCACCTGCACATTATTTGCACCTTTCTATATTAAATGCTTCTCTTGCACAACGATGTAAATGCACACACAGATTCTCACAGATATGCCACATATATCCAAATAGCTGAACCTCCAAGCACACACAGATCTACAGGCACTTGTTAACAGATGAGGACATTCAGAGACAAACATATTGTCAGCCAGGGGTGATTTCACAGCTCAACAAACAGACTGAGCAGTGACGCTGCCATTACAGTGAAGAACAACAGCTTGTTTGTTAAATGAGGATTAAAAATACACCAACATATGTTGATGAATTAGATATCTAGAGAGCAAGTACTTTTACACTTACAGTAAACTATACTATACTATACTATACTATACTATACTATACAGCACCACACTATACTATGCTATATGACATTAAACTAAAGCCAGCTGAGACAATGTGTTTATGATTTTGGGCCATATAAATTAAATTGGGTATACTATGCTATGCTATGCTATGCTATACTACTTACCATACTGCACTATATTGCACTTTAAGACACAACACTATACTATACTATACTATACTATACCATACTATACTATATTATACTATATTATGCTATGCTACGCTACGTTACACTGTACTGTACTGTACTATACTATACTATGCTATACAGCATTAAACTAAAGCCAACTGACACAATGAGTATGTGATTTTGGGCTATATAAATAAAATTGGATATGCTATGCTATGCTATACTATGCTATGCTATGCTATACTATTCTGCTTTTTGGCCACCATTGGTAATCAAAGCAAGAGAAACATTCCAACATTTGTAAAACAGGCATTTTAACATTGGATCTGACTGCTCCTCTCACCCTTATTACAAAATCCAATTTAGTGTTTTACTATATTTATCATACGAAAACATTGGTCACATTGTTTTTCACAACAGCAATTCCAAAGCATAGTGTGAAAAGCTTCTGTTGAATGCAAAGCCATAACTGTGGCACTTTCTGCATAGAAAAATACCAGAGCAAAGACAAGGTCAGTGACACTGCAGCACAGGTTGACAGGCGTACCAATTAGTAAATTGTTAAGCCACAAGCCCCTGTCTTTTTTCCTGCCACCACCTACAGTGTGTCTGAAAAACACGGAGCCCTAGAGAAACTGTCAAGTAGACAGCAATAAAACTGTGACAGAAATGACCACTTGAACAGCCTGACAAATAGTGTGTGTAACAAGGAGAAATTGTACTACAGTAATTATCATCACCCATCCCTGTGTTTCAGATATTTCTGATTCCCTGAAAGCCATTTATACAGAGAGCTAATGAACTGAAGAGAGCTACAAGGGGAGTAAGATGTGTCTCACTTCTGCAGGAGCCTATGGTAAGTTGCACGTCACTTTTACAGTTTGGTGCCGGCAAGTACTTGGAAAAGTTATCCTGTAGTGTACAGCAAAGTGAAATATCGAGTAGCATTGCTGAAGCCCTCTGCAATTAAATTATGTGTATCAGTAGTAGCCATTAACATAAAAATTAAATCCAAACTAAAAAAAAACAAAACAAAGAAAAGATGGAGATTAAGTTACTAGCTGTGTGAATAGAAATACACCCAGAGAAATACACAAAAATGAATGGAATCTGTGACTCACTGCAAATGTACATATGCTATTGTCATTGCAGTGTAATACAAGAGTCTGCAGATGTTTTGAGCAAAGTGAGTGACATAAGGGACAAGCCAATATGTAATTTGTACAGGGTTAAAAATGCAAAGAATGCTAATAATCGTTTTTCAGTTATTGTCATGATGATTATTTTTCTTGGTTAATGGAATAGTCTGGTCTATAACATTTCAGAAAATTGTGAAAAGTGGCCATCAAAATTCCCCTAAGCCTAAGTTAATGTCTTCAAATCACTGGTTTAGTTCAATCAACAGTCCAAAACCCAAAAGTCTTCACAGTAACATCATAAAGGACCAAACAAACATGCATTTATTTGAGAATATTTGTGATGTCAGTACAGGTGAATGAGCTCATGCTTGTAACATGACTTCAGTGATTGATGGGGTATTGTCAATACATTTTTTGCAAACATGTTTAATCAACAAATCCAACACAAATCAGCACTAGCAAGCCAATTCGAGAATTGTGAAATATTTCAGGGAATAACAAGCACCCAACTTCTCACACTTTTTCATCTCCAGAGCTGACTATGACTGACAGGAGTATCAGCAACTCCATCAGATGTGCACACTTTGAAACAGTAGGATGCTGCAGCAGATAAATGGGACTACAACTGATTCCGAGTGCTCAATTTTGGCTATCAAACTTTGTCTTTTATCTTTGATTACCTTGAAAATGTTCATCCATTGAGCTCCTGATTACAGCTGCAGAACAAGGCCAGTATCACCAAACTAATATCGGTCTTCCCATGCGTGTGTTTGTGAGTAGATACAAATGAAGCTCGGTGGGTGTGAGTGCGCATCCTTGCATCTATAAGTGTGTGTTGCTCACTTGAACGCCTCCTGCTGAGAAGGCATCTGTCTGCATAACAGCCCTCAGGTAATAACAGTAAAAGTTCCCACCTGCTGTGCGAAATGAACTCAGTGCCACTCACACACACTCCTCACACGGACAGGTTGTGTTTATATTGCGGGTAACCACCAGCAGCAGCCCAGGGGGTCTCACAAGGCTCTAATTAGGTGAAGGGTGGGCAATCTAAACCCAAATCAACACACCCGATGACTTGACTGAATTTTGTCTTGACCCAACATTGGACTAGTTCAGCTGGAGGATGAACCTGGGCTGACGGTAATTATTTAACCTAGAGTGAGGTTAAACAGGGATATCAGCTTTAATCTAAGTCAGGAGCTCACCTGACAATATATCCTGGCTTTAATGTGTATTGTTTTTTTTGTTTTTTTTGATTGATAAGTACCACACTGGTCAGCCATGGTCACAGTTTCTCAAACCAATGATGCTATTTCCGGGGTTAGAGTTGGGGGTAAAGCCATGGAGTGAGTGTAAGTGTGACTGATATAAAATGACTGACATATAAATAAAGGGCAAATTCAGAAAACAACATGCATTTCTGAAAAATACTTTTGCTAATGTCCATGACTGATTGACTGACATGAAAAAAACACAAAAGGCATCATCATCACAAAAAGGCCACTTTATTAATCCTCGACGGCAAATGGGGTCGTGTGACAGTCGCTTCTTTCAAGACTAGAATAGTGACAGCATAAAGAAAAAGATTATGAGAAAAAATATAAAGACAGAACAGAGAAAAAACTTTAAATAAAGATAAGATAAAACAAAATGATGAGCTTTACATAACAATACAGAGCAAATGAGAAGTAAAAAAATATGTAAAAACAAAATATGTGCAACTCAGTTTAAATAATATTGAATTATAGTTGAAATAAATAATATCTAAATATACAACATGAATTACAGACTATACAACAATGGATTGTACAGATTACTGCACAGAATTGTTGCACAAAACTATTGTACTGTTATTGAATGACATAAATGTATTACGTGAGCCATGTCATTGCCCATATACCCACATCTTTGTCAGTGCTTATAAGAGTTATATCTACATACAATATTCGGCCGAAACATTCCTGTTTCTGTCGGACAAAGGTGAGGGCGACCTAGCTTGAGGTTTTGTTGGACACTCCACACAGAGTTACACTCCACATGGAATGGGATGTTGAGGGATCAGATAAAACTTGGGCCGAGATATTCATATAACATCAAGGTTAAGAAATTGTCTTAATTTTGGGTGCCAGATAAAAGCGCAATGGGCACGATAAAAGTATATATTCTTCGTTGCTATCAGTCCACCTCTCCTTCAGCTTTTTGCCAATAATGACCTAAAAGTTAGTGATATGCACAAACTAATCTAAACTAAAGCCCTTCTGGTGATTACATGATTTCCCCTAAAGGGGAGCCAGCAGAGGGAACAAGGAGGAGACACCAGCCTGCAGCAAGATGTATGGCTCTTTGGGCATAATGCTAGAGGGGAAACAGACTTCAGCTTTATCCAGACAGTAATTGCATCATCAATTATGACTGCTAAACGCTTTTTAAGTCACCTGCTGATGCGGCCACCATTAACCTCGCTGCGCTTGACCAAGGTGAACACTACACAGCGCAACGTATGTCAAACATGCCATCAATGCACACAAGCACCACTCAGGTGTGCCTTTGTAGCCACACACACACACACATAGGACAAGGTGGTTTCTGCTTGTAAAACTACAGTGGAGTCAAAAACAAGCATATTTCTATTCATTTTAGAATCAAGTAAAGTTCCTTGACGTTTGAAATCTTTATTTTGCAGGAGAAACGGTCGTTTAACCTGCTTTAGAAAGTATGTAGAGGCAGTAATGTGGCCTGTAACACAGCCGGTGAGTTAATATGCCCTCTCTCTCTCTCCCTCTCCCCCGCTGTGTGCCTCTGTCTCTGGATCTCTGACTGGGAAATCAATACTGTCTCCAGCCCAGCACAAGTCAATATGTGTCACCGTGCCTTTTCTGTGGAAGCATTCATATGTGTTGCGTGGCCGCGACTGTGTGAATGCATTCCAGCAGCACACCGAAGCCAATAGAATATCAAAAGTCCTTGTTCTCACAAATAGATGGAAAATCATCCAAAGTGAGGCCAATTTGCTGGTGTTTATCTCAAAAGGTTTCAGTTTATTAGTCTGAATTTTTACAGTTCTGTTTAACTTTTGAATAGAATTCTGTACCATTGAAGCTCTGCAGCGGGGAGACACATCAAGGAACACTTAATGAGCATAAAGAATGCAATTTGTCCATTCAAACTGATACTTCAGCTGCAGAGAATCCATCCTTTTATTCAATCGCTGCTCAAACTGAACTTTTACTTTGATTGCATAATAGAACTAGGACACCTGTAGAGAATGCTATTAGTTGGAATCTGGCAGCTCAGTCACCAGAATAAATGTTGGCAATGTATGTTTCTGCAAACCATAGATATGTTGAAACTTTACGTTTCTTTATGTTCAATTTTAAAACGTTTCTTGTGACGACACTGTGCTCTGGCTAGGTTTAGGCACAAAAACCACTTGGTTATGGTCAGGAAAAGATAATGTTTTGGCTAGAAATACTTATTTTGGTGGCAACAAACTTCCCGTCAGATTCAGATTTTTTAATTTACTCTTGACCATTACATCGTGGTGTGGAGTACAAACACAAACAAAACCATAATACAGTAGTAAACAAGCAGAATAGATTCCCAACACAAGCCAAGTCAAAGAGACGAAACGTTACTCAAAATGTTCCTAGCTTAAATACAATCTTTGGTTTATCAGTCTGCAAAAACGGTAGAAGTTTAAACATAGACGGACTATTAACAAACTATTCTGGCAAATATGTCTTTCTATCACGATACTTTAAAAAACCTCGTCATTTATTCCTTCCCAGACCTTTCTATCTTTCAGGTTATTTTAGGATTTCTGTTATCAGAAACTCTGAGATTACAAATAGCCTGGTAAAGTAAATACTTTAACCAACTTAAACTTAAACTCCTCTTTCAATTCACAGTGCAGTCCAGTAACTTCACACTTACAAATGTTGAAACACAGTCTTGAACTGCGGTCATTGGCTTGGCAGACATGTGGTCTATGACAAGTACAAATGTGAACGTATCACGTTAATTGCCAACATTTTATTCTGGCGACTGGGCAGAATCTGTAGCCTTCTCACTGATAATTAATCAAACCCTGCTTGATAAATTTTACCTATTTTACAGAAGAAGGAAGCGTGCTATCCCTGGTTTTTGTTGTCCACATCACTGCAAATGCCGTCTATCGTCAAACTTGAGCATATTTTATCCACAAAAATATTGCCCTTCATTTATAAGTGTATTTTCCTGGATAGCTCTTGTGTGTTGATGCATTTACTTATATATGTGCTGATGTGTGTGGTACGTGAGTGGGCATGTGAATCTGTGCATGAGAGAGAGAGAGAGTGTGCCTTGGGCTGTCTCCTCTTCTACCTTGCTCTCAAGGCACAGGTCAGGCTACAGGCTAGACCTTCATGCTGGGTTACAGCACACACAACACGCGATGGGGCTCTGGGAGCAAAGTGAGTCTCCCAAGAGCCTCAGAGCGAGTGTACATTATGCCGGAAAGCCTATATTTTTAGATTCTAGTCTGGAAAACATCCACTTAGAAGTGATTAAGGCAGGCGAGATATTAGTCAGACCAATCGGTGAACTATGGGGAGTGTTAAAAGGATGGTAGCCAACATTGCTGCAAATTAATTGATACAATATGGATAAAATGAAGCTTGATTGTGCATAAATGTGTCATTTCCTTTGTTTTCTAGTTTGGAACTCAGACACGGAGTCTAATGACAGACCGGTGACTGATGTCTGCAGCAGCACTTGACAATAAAATAAAGCCTCGCTAAGTCATTAGGAGGAAAACAAAAAAAATTTGGACTGGCTTTGTGAGTCCTGTTATTTTCATCATTGATTCTCAGTCTTGAAATGGTAATCTTTGTGAAAGCTGTTTGATTTTTGTGCCAGTGTTTCTGAAGGGCACTTCCCAGGAATCATTCATTATTCAAACAGCAAGGGAGCTTCGCTGTGACATCCTTTGTCTTGGATCGCCTATGGATAAATAGACCATAGGTGTAACTGGTGTGTTTGTCTTACTTCCTGTGTGTGTGTGTCAAACAAACTGGAAATGTGAAATGCATAATTTCCTGTGAAGAGAAGCCTTCTCGGAGGAAACACACGATCAAAACAGAAAATGTAAATGTGTGAATTGACTGGTTAAAGCTCATTAAGTTAAAAATAGGATATGTTAATCGCAGAAGTGTGAAGCGCAAAAGTGCAGCTTTTTCAAGAAAGTTATGAGATAAACTTCTGCTGCTTTTCTATGATGCTTTTAACCTTTAAATGTTGTTCTCACTTTTTTTATATCGATCACAAAGATACGGGAAAAACAAAGTTGTGGAACTAACTGAACTGAACTTACTGAAAAATGTTATAATAAACTTCATATCAGGGATGGTTTAATAATTAAGGCTCTTGTGATTAAATACAAGAAATCAATTAGGCAATACGGAGACACGGATAGATGTCATGATGATCTGTATTTCTATCAGAGAGAGAGAGATAGAGAGAGACGGAGGCTGGCCTCCTGCGTCTGTAAGCCTCCAGGCCCTGCTTTCAACCCAGAATCAATGTTACTCCACTTAGAAGTAAATTGAAACAGTTTTTCCATCGAGTCCCCGCCATTTTAATTTTCACCTGAAGGGGTCAGAGAGAGGACACTTTAGTGATGATGAAAGACATTTTCCCATTTTCACAGCTTGGTCACGCTTTGACACATCATTATCCCATTGACTTAATACATGGCTTCCCCTCTGCCTCACCCTTCCTCCCTCGTCCATCAGCACCCGCCCCTCTCTCTCTCTTTCTCTTTCTCTTCACCTCTGTATACATCTACCTGTAGATCCCTGTATGCTTTCCCACAACTCAGCCTACTATACCTCCCGTAATTGTCCTTTAACTTCCCCTATCTTAATACTCCCTCCTCATCCCTTTCTCCATCTACCTCCTCTCAGTTTTGTGCCATTTCTCTCCCTCCTCCCAATTCTCACACCTTTAATGCACTCCATCCATCTCCACTTTGAGTGCCTCTTCTTCTATATCATCCTCCCCCTTTGTCATTCTTTTCCCCGCACATTCTTTGTTTTTCTCTGCTGCAGTTCCTTCAGTGTGTGCCAGCTCCTCCCTCTTCCACTGTGAGACAGTTTAATGGCTCTAAAACAAAAAAAAACAAATCCCAGACTGAGTAAAGTGTTCCTCAGTATTTTGCATTTTACTGCCAGAGCAGCGCTTTCACTTCCAAGTCTTAATTGCCATCTAAAACATAAATATAAAGGGTTCCCTAAATGTCACTTTTGAACTTGTCTGCATTGGCGGGAGAGCTTTGATGGCCCATTATAGTCAAATTCTAAAAAACTTACATGCACATGTAAGCCCATTAAAACATGCAGGCAAGTACAAACCAACACAGTTTCACAAAGACACCTCTGCAAACAAAGAGACATCAAAATAGATATAAAAGGAACCTCTGATGGATGGCTGTAAAAGGCTGTAAAAGGGTTATCACAAACAACACTACCCAATATTCTATGCTTGTGCTCTATATTTTGTATAAAATGCGCTTGTTGAAAAATGTGAATAAAAGAATGGAATGAAACACCCTCTCATCACTTCAACGCCTCAACAAAGTGCGAGGTTAATGTGAATGTAAAAGGAACCAAACGGAAGTGATGTCCGTCCAGTTTATTTACAGGGCAATGCAACCACAGCTAAGTGATGTACACAACTCCTCAGTTAACATGGGAACTCATGGCATAGTTAGATAGCTTAGGTTTTTGTGATTCGATTCATGCAACCATTTCTAGATACAACCACATCAAACAAACATACTGACAAACAATCATACAAAGTTCTAACGAACATTTCTCTTATTCCCGAACATCCAGCAGATCCATTTCAGTAAAATTTCTAGTCCTAAACAAAGCATTCCATGCATTAAAGCCGACAAAATACAGACAAACTGCAATCGTGCCTGCTTTTATCTGTCCAAAAACATCCTCCATTCCACTCCATAATGCCATTATTCAGTTATATGAGCACTAGGATGGCAGCTGACCTCCGACCATTTAATTGACACCTCATTTGACCACATAGGAGCTTCTATGCCCCGACCCAAAGCCTACAACAGCAAAGGAGTGATTGTTTGGACAGGAGACCCTCTCGTTATAACAAACTGGAAATGTAGAATGCACAATTTCCTGTGCAGAGGAGAGTTTTCTGAAGAGAAAATGCGGATGTGTGTATTGACTAGTTATAACTTGTTTAAAATGGGATGTGTGTACAAGTGCAGCTAAAAAAAAAGACTTTAATTAGCTCCTTAAATAAACAATCACTATCACACTCTCCGGACCGTAATATCTTCTGGATAAGGTCTCTGATTTGTTGAGTCATTTTTGTCATTTTGAGACACACAGTGTGACGGGCTAAAAATATAACGATTAGTAATATCACTTCATCCGCTTTTAAATAGGCCATACATGCAGCTCGTTGCTCATAAGAACTCTGTTTTTGCACTTAAGCCAATAAAGCTGAGCTCAGAGAGAGTGTATTCTACTAGAATGTGGACAGGAAGCAGGGAACAGTGGGAGGCGTTCTTCCCTGTTGACTCAGGATTGCGTCAGGAGTAGACCTCTGGATAGATACTCCCACATCTCTCAAACTCCACTCAGCACTGGAGAAACTTGCTGCATGCAAGCTGAGAAGCATCATCTCAACAGGAAATAGACAACTGTAGAGGATGCAGAACTACTTGTGTCATAGTCACATGTTGTGAACAAATAGTCCTGCTATGTGCTGTTGCACCCTGACACAACACTAATCAAGAGTTGGGTCTTTAGAGGGAACACAAGTTACCTAAGTGAGAACAAAGAAAATCCAATGACCCGGCCAAGCAAACCTGCGAGCCAACAGCACAAAATCACTGCACTGTGGAAACATGCAGCAGTGCTGCTTCAGCACCACGGACAGCTACTGGCCAGCGCCAGGGCCCGGTGAAAGCAACACTGTCAGCACCTCCTACAGGAACAACAGGCACTGGATCAGCCTGATGTCCAGCAATAGTCATGGTGATATACACACATACTCGCTTATATAGGTACTTTTAATACCATTTTCAAACAGACTGACTCACAGTGGATTCGATTACAATAAATCATGTACTTTAACATCCATGCCCAGTGTAAAGGATTTTAGTGGCATCTAGTGGTGAGGTTGCAGATTGCAACAAACGAAGTACCCGTCGTCTTACCTCCCATACCGTGGCCACTAAAAACACAGAAGACCCTCTGGTGCCTCTGGTTTTTCATTCTGGGCCACTGTCGAAACATGGCGATGCAACACGGCGGACTACATAGAAGAGGACCACGGTGAGCGCGTCCACCGTCTTGGACAGCTAGGTACGGCAACATCACTAGGACAAGACACATGCAGAACTGCAGTAAACCAGTTAGTTTAAATTATGATTACATCGCTAATAATTATTGTGGATGCCATTGAGTGGTTTTCTCTCGTACATGCTTCGGCAGTATTGTTCTTAAAATTTCCATCTCAATAAAGCCCCTTTGAATTGATGTGATCGGGAGAAGCAGTGATACAAGAGGCAACCATGTGCTACGGTCTGGAATAATCACTAGTAAATGTAATCGTAATCATCATCTGGATAATTTATGCCATTTTTTCTTTTGGTTGTAAGTATTCCTCTCTTCTTTGAAAAGTTTTCCCTTGCATGAGCTCTGTTGGTTTGAGAGACACCAGCAGCGCTCCTGCTACCTCTTTCTCTCAAATTTGCAGTTTTAAAATCTCTTTTGATCTGATGAATTCTTACAAGGACTTGAGGACATTGTTGCAAGTGTAATGTAATTCTTTATTTAATTAAAGCCTAAACAACCAAAACATTACTATTCTTTTCGTGAGCTAATTTTTCCAAACACTCTCACCCATCTGAGCATTCTGAGTCAAACGAGGAAGAAAGATGCTCATATCATAGACTTGTATCACAGCTGCTACAGCTAATGGGTTGGTGTTTTACCCCTAAACTACAGGGATACCCAACCCTAATCTAATTTACTCTGCTTATTATTGCAACAGCATACAATTATTTATAACAGTAAACTAAGATCAGAACCTTTTCCATCAGTTTACAGGTTGTCCCGGTGCAGGATAATCCACGTGTGGCAGCATGGTATTGGAAAGCAACTCTCAGGCAGAGTTTGCACATTTTGTTCCTCTGTGTTGAGTCTCATCTATCAGGACTTTTGTCAGTACAAAGTCTGAAACAAAACAAAGGACTGAAAAATCTCAGCATTATTACACTTTTTCCAATTTGCTGCTCAAAGGTTTTACATGGACTCCACATCCTGTACGAGGCAGTTGCCTGGCCGGCTCAGCACTAACTCTGTCCTTTATGTCCCATCTATATTTTAATGGCAGGACGTGGTGTGTGGGCGTTGAGCGAGGGAGGACCACTGTGGAAGCTCTCTGCTCCCAGGATAATTAAATCAAGCTTTAAAATGTAAATATACCATAAAACAATATTGAGCTCCACTGGTTTTAATTGATACCCGTCCTGAATGCTCGATGAGGCTGTTAATTTTGACTGATGGCTCACTACGGCCGCATGATCACTGACAGCAGGCCTGGAGATGGAAACCATCGCACTCATACAGTCAGGACTCAATCAGAAACTTTCAAGGGTGGAAAACCGAAGGAGAGGTGTGCATTTGCTGAAATATCAACGCTTATAAGCCACCTCTATGTGTCATCTCCCCTGTGATCATTTTACCAATTCCAACACAGCAGAGGGGGTGCAAGAATGCCAGACTGGAGCATAGTTTGCCAGGTCTCACATGTGTTTCAAGTGTCAGCCAAAAGCCCACACCTCCCCTATCAGCCATCCAGCACAGCCTCCACCATATACAACATGCACTGCGACCAGGCTCTTTGCCATGCAGACAGACCGGGTCTGACTGGGTGACAAACGCAGACTTCAGTTGATGTCGTATTGGTTACCAATGACAGTCCAATTTACAGTGCCTCCACAGAGCAGGCGGCAATGAATTGATTTAATTATAGCCTCCCCTATGTTGGTATTTTCTGCCGAGCTGGAAAATACCATTTGACTGATGTGTGGTTTGAAGGCCGATACAAAGACTGACATTTCCAAAGCTGTATATCTAGACGCTGTTTTCAGTGTATTTAAATTTGACCATAAACTCAGACGTAATAAATATCCGCATCAAATATATCACTAAAAATATGACGCATTTTTTCTCCAAGCAGAATGTGGTCTGGAGAATGCTGAATGAAGGATGACAGCAATAAAACAGTATTAAATTCTCTTTGGTTCTGGCAGGTAACCATCAGTTAGACAAGAAACTATGAAAAGCTGCTGCACATTATATTGGCTAATTGATATAGTAGCTTAATTTTCTGTCGTAAACAGTTGACATGAATCATTTTGATAAATCCTTTTGGCTGACTGTGGCCAACAACTGGTCTGTTTCACTGCAAATTTGATGGGCCAGATTTTAAAAATCCAAAATTCAAATGCACCAGACATTTTCTGCAGCATATTTAAAGGAGCAGTTCACCCAAAAATGAAAGGCCTGTCATTATCTACTCACCCTAGTGCTGATGGAAATTTGGTTGAAGTTTCGTAGTCCACAATTCATTTCTGGAGCTTTACAGAAAAACAAACAAACAAACAACCAAAACAAAAACATAAAATGGCACCATAAAGCTCGTCTGGCCAAGTCTCTGGAAGGTCTGAGGTCACAAATCGATTTGATAAGAAAATATTTACACCCTCAATGCATGGTCAAGCTCATGCAACAACTTCAGACGGGGGTGTGCGCTAACACTTTTAGCTTAGCCGCTAAAGTGAAGGTCTCTGCTTTAAAAAGGGTTTATTTAACACCTTTTCAAATTAATTTGGGATCTCTCAGCTTCTGGCAACTTGAATTACGCCGGATGAGCTGTATGGAGGCATTTTAATACTTTCCTCAGTTTTTTTTTTTTTTTTTTTGACATTTTAAAATAAATCCCCATCTGCTTCAGTTGTTTAGAAGAATGCTGCAACACTGTTTTGCCGTGAAGCTCAAGAAATGTTATGTTTTGTGGATGTGAGCATATATGACCTGTTTCTTAGTTTTTGGTATTGAGAAATGTAAATAAATGCAAATACATGTCTTGGAAAAAAAAGCAATAGAAGTACAGAATATGGTGACTTATATGTTCATACATCACATCTATGAGCATATGTGTGTCAGACATACATGGACATTCACACTATATATTTACGTTGACATATTTTGTCATATTCATGCATACTGGGCCACGCGGAGTTTGCCTCTGGGCCGGATGTGGTCACCAATTGAAAAGGTCTTATAGCATGTAGTACTGTACAGTCACTGCATATATCATTGTGCAGTTCTTGTGTGTGTGCATGTGTGAAAGTTCAGATAGTGACTTATTAATGAAGGAGACAAGGCCTTTTCCTATTCAGCCCTCACTGCTCCAATACTCTTCACCAGAGCCAAAAAGGAAATATATAATTCATAAGTGCTAATACAGTGGCCATTTTGCATTGTTGAGAGCAGCTGCGTGATGCAGTCTTGATGATGCTTCATTATGACCCAGCATTTAAGAATACACACTGTTACTGTACAAAGTTTCTTTTTTGTCTTTCAGAGGAGGGTTCCACTGCTGCAGGAGTGAGAGTTAGCCTGTTACAATTACTGTGGATCTTGGGTTGTTAATGGTGTGTGGGCAACTGTCAACTCTCCAAGTACCTGTTATAGACTTGGAAAGGCTTCTTGAAAGTGGAGACGTTAGTTAATGTTGAAGAAACATGTGAACTTGCCAGGAAAGCAGGCGCTCCCTCCTCTATTCCTCCTCCTTCTCTAGCACTTCCTCCTCCACAGTTTCCCAGACTGACTTTGCTTCCTTTCGTCATCTCCTCTCATCGTGTCCTCTAGCCAACCTCCCTCCCTACCTGCTCTCTGCATCACTGCTTTTCTTATATGTCCTTTTGCCTCATATTTTCTATACCTACTAAAGTCCTCTGTATATCCCCCTTTCTATTCCTCCTCGGTCTGCCCTTCATCATTCCCTCCACACTCACCCTACTGCCCCCTAAATTAACTTTTCTCCATTATATAACCAGGGGTAAAGGTGGAGAAGCTCATCAGTAAGTTCATCACTTATGCTGCCTGTCAGACACACTTTATGTGCAACTGTCTCTTCACGCTGTGCCTTTTTTGTCTTTTTTATGCAACAAGTTTAATATCTACTGCAAAATCAATTGGGTGCTTTGAAAAATGAAAGTAAAATTTTATTTGCTCTGGTCTCATCGCCACCTGAGTCAGTTCATCTCCCACGGGAAATTCTCATCACAGTGTGATGCAATTCCATCAATTACACACTCAAGACATAATGCATGAAAGTAGCAGAATTTGTAGTGGCCACATTTGAACCTCTGCTGAGACAGTGCACAATATTATTGCCGTTACACTGTAAATCTATTTGATGGGAAAGTTGGAAAGCAGACTAAAAGTTGTCAGTGTTTCATTTATTGCATTATGCATTTAAATCTAAAAAAAATCCATGATCCCATCTACTTGTGTGACACAAATGATTTGGTCTAAACTGACATTTAAAAGTGTTTAATCTAAAAGAAGGTGGCTGTGCTGCTGACACCCATAAAAAACCTCTAGCATTTGAACTTTTCACACAACTACGTGACTTCTCTCAGCTCAGGAGGATAAAGAGCCGTAGCACCCAGATTAGTGTTCGTCTTAACTAATTATCCATCGCTAATTAATGTGGAGAAAAAGCAATCAAAATGGCTACACCTGTCTAATTATATACAAGTCAAACTGTGCGGGGGTTGATCCAAGAAAAGGTGAGTGATGAAAAGTCTCTGGGTAGGACTCCTGTGCTGACAACCTGTTTAATTAGGATTAAATAGGAAGTTGTTAATTAATTAGTGTATCATGGTTGACCGGGATTTGGATGCTTCATGGTCGGAGTTGGTGGGTGCTGTGAAGACCTGCAGTAGAAAAACTTCTCAGGAACACTGAGACTCTTCCAAGGACATTTGTGTTGTGTCCATCACTGCAATGATTGCTGCTTTCCATGCTGGCGCTGAAGGCTTTGTAAAGGGACATCACCCTGAAAGATGGAGGGAAAATTCACAGGTCTTGTTCTGTGTGAAAGAAGTTCAGCCAAAGTTGATATTCAGATTCAGCAGTCTGAATTAGCTGGATAAAGTGGGTTTCTTTCAGTCGTGGTCTGTTTGAGGGGCATGGGCGAAAATACTCTATATTCTTCTGCAGTGGTTTAATGGTTTCTGACTAGTGGAGGCAATCAGGTATGAGGACTTTGGAAAATTGGCACTTTCTTTAACAGTGCATATGTTACAAAAGGAACACTTAACAACCGGCCGCACCAACAACTCTTTCAGCCTACATGTGTGAGTAATGCATGATGACTGACCACTTTTTTGCTTTACCATCACAACATAATGGGTACAACTGAGCACTGAGGCTTGCTGAGTGTCACATTCAGCGGGCAGAATGTGTTACTGAGTCATGAAGTAACAACTGTGACCACTTGGATTCAAAATCAGTGCCACTAACAGTCTTTTCAAACTTCTAATTAAAAGAACCCAAGCTGCTAATTGCATTACATCACACATTTTCCTCCACTTGAGTCATCCCCATCCCATGCTGAGGTGTCTCACTCTCCAGGCTGCAAAGTGAGCTCAAAATAACTGCTCTTTTTAGTTCTAAGACCCAAGGCGGCATTGGGCAATAAACAGCCCTGCTTTGTCCATCATCAGTACGGTCCGGAGGGAACCTAAAACCTGGGACTTGATTCCCGTTGGCACTTGTGTTGGCATGTTTCGGCATCCTAAGAGCTGCTGCCTGGGGGCTGCTGATAGAGTGGCTCCTGTGCTGTAAAGGGGCTGATTGAAATCAACTGGAAATCAACCCTCTCTACCTCTCTCTTCGCTCTTCAGCAGGGCAGACTCCAGATGGTGCCGCCATTTGCGTCTCTTTTTATTTTGCTTTACTGGCACATGGACAACTGGCACTGAGTAGAAAGAACGGGGGAAAGGAGGGACGCTGCACCTTTCCTTTATGAGGCGGCCAGGAAGGAGAAAGATACTTTATCCTTCACCGCTGGATGTCAAAATACTCTCCAGGATGTGAAACTGATGTAATGTTTAGAAATATAGACCTCTGGTAGATGCATGTTTTATCTCTGCAGGAGCCCTCAAATTAATACATAAAACATTTCAGGAGAGTATCCTGAGCAATTATGTTTGAACATTTTATAGTCTACGTCCAATGCCAAGAGACAGTGCCAATGCAGGAAGTAGTGTTTCCTTTATAGAGTGAGGCAGAACAACTTTCAATATCTCTATCGGGTTTGAGCTGCCGAAACCTAACCAAACCTTAACCATATTTTCTTCGCTGTAAACGTGAATGTTCCCTAACCTTTTCAATATCGTATTTCCACGTACAGATGTTATACAAAGCAAGTAAAAAATAAATATTTGCATCGAACATTGAAAATAAACATCGTCATCAAACAAAGCCTGGGATCAAAGTTACTCAGTTATACCTTTAAAGTCAATTTAGAAATGACAAAAGTAGAAATTTTAGATCCCTGCAAATAAAGAAACTTAAAATCAGTAAAACCATATATGATGATTTGACTGTTTATTAGGTACACTTGGCAAAAAAATACATTCAATACCAAATATCTTACATTTGACCTTTGGGAAGCTTTAAGTGTTCAGTTTTTGGTGCCCATATGACTTGTGCCTGAGACTGTTTCACAATGTTAACCACACATTTATTATTGTAACCATCATGTTGAAGTGCACCTGACTATTGTTACCATGGAAACAAAGTTCACTTGAAGGAGGTCACCTGACTGTGTCCTTTTCTTGCATGTCCAAAACTTGTGAAATGTGGATGGTGATAAAAGACGTGTGAAGAGCTTAAAATGCGTAGACGCACTAAATGGTACGCTATTTATTTCCCATCCCATGAGATCACGGTGAGCTTGCACGCCAATCAGCTCGTCGTGCTGTACCTCAACACATGTTGCTAAGAGCGCATGGCTAAATGTTTTGGTGCCAGACTCTCGCTAGACTAGTTTGGCACGGCTACATGACCAGCCCTATAATGTCGAGCTTAAATGTATAGTATCTTATTGTTTTTTAACTATTTATTTGTATTTTTATTTAACTTATGTTACTTAACAGATATCTGCATAACTCCAATGTAATTGTAACTTGTTTCCCACCAATACAGGGCTCTAATTGCTTCACATATAAATGTATGTTTTAGGAAACTAATTTTAAATTCTCTACAACATTGGTGCAATTGGTATGAATAGTAATTTATGCACTTTAAACCTGAGTAAATCTTCAGCAGTATAGTTCAACGGTCCTTTCACCTCTGTCTGTACATATGGCAGAGCAGGATGAGGCACCAGCAGCAGACACAGTACACTGCTGCACTGCTGTGTCTTTGCCCCCCCCCCCCATGTTGTCAGTGTGTTCGGCGTGTGTTTGTTTGGCGTTGTTTTGATCGCCGATGCTTGTGTGTTTGGGCTGTGCTGGCTGGGCGGCGAGCGTGCCCGGTGCAGAGCTGATGGCGTGCCAAGTGCTCCCTGCGGGCCGGCTGTGCCTTCCACTCTGCTCAGCCACCGTGAACGCCGAGCCGACAGACTGCTGCAGGGGGAACACCACTTCCTCTCTCCTTCTCTTCCTCTCTCCCATACACACAGAGAGGCTGCATCCTCACCCCACATCAGCTTTTTTCCTCCCAACCCCCCCGCCATCTATCTCCCAGGTTTTCCTTTTCTCTACTTACCTTTTTTGCACTCCTACATTTTTTTTCCCTGTTCCTCAAGAGACACATTTTCAGTCATATTAATTTCAAAGATCGTTTTGAATAGTTTTAGATGTTGAGATTCAAAAAAAAAAAAAAAAAAATGTTCAAGTTCTTCCAGTACAGCAATTAAAGCAACATTACTTAACTAGTCCAGCAGCAGAGAGTCCAGCTCGGTGTCTTGCAGCCTTATATTTAGCGAAGCTCTTGGCAACAACTAAAAGTCAGTCCAGGATTTACTACTTCCTCTTACTTCTTGCTCCGTCAACATTTCACCTTCACCTATGCTAGTTGTGTATACACCGAGACTTCCCCGGTGCTCCATGCTGCAGTATGGTAATGGCTAGCATGGCTAGCTGCATATCTTGTAACTTAGCTAACTTAGTGTAGACAACCGGCTGCTTTGTGAATGTAGTTGTTCACATACTTGCCTATATACTATGTGTGTTACAGGAGAATACCACAAGACGGTACACGTTAGCTTGTTGTCCTATTGCTCTCCCTGCTGCTGCTGCTGATGTGTTTACTGACTCCTGACCCTGTCACATCCCCATACTGATGCGCAACTGCTCCTGCTGTTCATTTGCATGTTGTATCTTGCATACGCCTAGCACAACCAAAGCTTCAAACCGACACACGATACGTGAGCCAGCCCAACACGTTGTTAAAAGCAAGTATATCTTCAGCCTAAGCAGTTACTTTAGCAACAAATAAAGCTATCTGTATCTGTATTTCTGTGTTGGTTTTTGGGTGGTGTGCCAGCTATTTTTTGCCATTCCTAAGAGCAGTCACATGCGGTTGCTTAAGTTCTGTGTTCTAATTTATCTCCTGGCAGCTAGGCTGTACAGAGACCTCCTGTCCCATTGGGTTACCCCTGCCCAGGTTCTGAGTTGCAGTACCTACTGTTCATTAACATTTAGCTCTAATTACTAGGCTCATTAAAGCATCGAATTAGCACCAAAAATTCTTTCAGCCTCCTCTCTGTGCTTAATCGTTAAGCAAATGGAGCGTCACAAGTTTGAAGTGATTACTATTGAGATGTAAGTGCCACGGCCCTGTGAAATGTCACTCAGCTGCCCTAAAAAGAGAAACGAGAGAGAAAGAGAAGAAAGACTTGAAGCAATTTACTTCAGCTTGGTGGGAAAGCTGTTTTGTGTGCATGCAGGGAGGTCAGTTCTAGCTTCAAAAATCACAGAGCTATTATTCTAGCACTACATGCCGTGAGAAACAGCTTCTCCAGAAGGTCAACAACATTTACATCCAGAAAAAAAAAGCGGCTGACAGCTGCTCACCTGTCAAGCTAATGCAAACTTCTCAAGCATTTGGGTCACTCCCACTACACACACGCACATACACACACATACATTAACACCTTCACTCTCGTCCGCAGGTTTGTGCATTGACGTATGAATACCTCAGTTTGCATACACATGCATGGAGCGCACACCAGAAAACACACACATATTGACAAACACGCTGTGCTGCTTGGTATTCAGGAGGTCAAGATTAAACGGCTCTTACGTTGATCCTCCCAGGTCACCATCTCAAATAGCTAATGTCAGATTAATTGATCGGTTTATACTTCTGAGAGAATATTATACAGCACATTAACTGGGGATGAATAATTAAACATTTCTGACATGCCCATAAACACACATGCAACCTCTGCGGCACACGCGTGTGTATGACATGCCCCTGAAACTGGCCTTCGCAACTTTGCAATTGAGACAAATGTGTGATCTGAAGCGTTGCAGAACACCACAGTCATGTTGAAGCATATTAAACAATCAAAGTCTGTTACTTCATGCATGCTTGATTCTAATTGAGTTATTGGCTGCAACGAGGAATATTTTGGGCCAATTCAGTCAGCAGCTGTAATACAGAACGCTACATGACAAGCAAAGTCAGTGGTGATTTGTTCATCACTCTTTGTGTCTCGGTGCCATAATTCATAAACTAAAGAAGCAGTCAAAACTAGAACGAGACCAGACACCCTCATCCGGCCCACATACCCAATGGAACCACCAGAATAGAATAAACTGTGGCCCAGACTTTGTCCAGTTCTGGTTTATTTGGTTCGTTTGGCTGACATGTGGCCATGGTATGGCCTGCTTGTGGCCCAGATCTGGCGACCAAGAGCGGACCACCCAAGTGCAATCACGGTACCTTGCGGTATGCAGGTAGGATGAATATGCTGTGGGCCAGATCTGGGCTGCAACAAATTTGCTATCCCGAAACAGTCCCTCACTCATAACAAAACAAAACAAAAAATCCTGGATCTGTCTGTTTATTTGGATCTGCACTAAATGTTAATGGGGTCTATTCTGGCCTGAGACCCGTTCTCCATCCAAGTTTCAGGGAAATCTGTTCGGCAGTTTTTGTGTAATCCTGCTGACAAACCAACAAACAAACGGAGGCAGAGGTAATAAGTAGCCATGGATACATGCATTAACATTGCATAAACATGGTATATATAATAAGTAGTTGATACAGTGGGAAGTTTTTGGGATTCTACTTTAACACATTTATCTTCGATTGCTCATTTCCACCAAAAAGGTTATCTTCTCACCCGTGTCCTTTGTTTCTTTTGTTGGTTGGTTGGTTTGACAGCAGTAATGAATGAATTTCCATGAAACTTGGATGGAGGACGGGTCTCAGCCCCAGAAAAGACCCCATTAACTTCTAGTGCGGATCTTGCTAAAGAGACAGATCTCAGAATTTCTTTCTCACTTTCTTTATCATTGCGAGACAGGGCCTAATTTATTTTTTTTGTGAAAGAAATCAAGCATATTAAGATGGCTGGTCTCTCAGGGTGAATACAATTTCTCGTGAGCCTAAATTATGGTTAAGCAGTTACAGGTAGTTTAAAAGTCACTTATTTATTTTTTTATTTGTCAGAGTTTATAATGTAAGAGTCTTTTCATTTATTTATTTATATTTTGTTGTTGGAGTAAGTTGCACTAATAACAGAGAACATTGTATTACACGCTTAAGATCTGGTGCAAAGAGCCCATGTGCCTGCCTGCCTCTCAATCAGTCTGGAGGTGGAGGTGACCTGTCTCATGAATAACATTCTTGTGTGGGCTTAAAAAAAGTATAATTATAAATGCTAAAAAATGAAAATGGGATCTGAAAAGTTGGAGGGAGTTCTCCAGCGCAGGGCACGGGGTTAGAGATGCCATGGGTGTTTTACTGAAAGGCAGCAGGAGACGGAGTTAATGTGGTGTATCACTTTCGGAAATACCTGCTCCTATTACGAGCCACTCATCTCCAACAAACTCTCCCATGACTCTTTCTACCTCCATACTTCTATTTCTATCTGTCTCTCCGGGTCTCACCTCTCTCCATTTCATGGCTGTTTTCTTCCTCTATTTGCTTGACAAGACAATGGATAATAACCCTGGAATAGCACAGAGACCGGCAAATGAGAGTAATCAAGCTGTCTTGTCCTGGTGGCGTTCAGGTTCACTCATCAAACCCTAATTATCACCCTGGAAACCAATGTTCCGCTTTAATTGTTCTGATGAATGAAATATTACAGAGAGGAGTCGGGCTGCAGCCGAGCGGAATAACAGCTTTTAGCCATAAAACACAGCAGAGTAGGAGGAGGAGGACGAGGAGGAGGAGGAGGAGTGAAGGTGACTCAGGAGAGAACGAGACATAGTGTGTGAGAGCTGGCAAAAGTAATGGATGAATAGAGTTCGGCTTGACAGATGTAAGAAAAAGAAGAGGAGGGGAAAAGGAACGGTTGAGACAAACTATAAAAATGACAGCGATAAAGTAAAGAAAGGGAAGCAAATGACTCAGGCTGAGGATGTTTAAGCGCGGTTTAATTGCTTCACGATAGCACACAAGGAGGTGTCTGGCTAGTAATCGAGACAGATTGCACCCAGAGGTTTTTTACATGGCCCCCAGGTGAGTTGTTCCGCTATAAAAAAGCACTGAATTATTGGGCATGCATACCCATAAACCGTTACACTCCTGTATGGCTCCCTCTTGACAAAGAACATCAGTAATCAAATCTCAAATCAGAGGCAGACATCATAAATTTGAATAAAATGCATCTCTTTATTGTCTTTTTGTCTTTTAGATATTGTACCTTTTTTTTTTCCTTTCCTTTCCTTCTCTGATTTGTTTCGAAGACGTCACGAGCGAAACAAACCTCCGGATAAAAAAACCAAGAGGGCATGAAATGAGACGGTTGCACACAACATCTGCGTTTTTGAAATTATCCCTTAAGGCTGTCAGATGAATGCATCCTCTCCTCTCGTACGCATACTCTACATGCACACACACATCTCGTTCCTCAATACTTTCGTGAACTCTTAAAAGTCCTCGCTACCTGATTTTGCACCCAGACACCATGCCGTAAAGGGGGGAGCGCGCCGTCATCAATAATGGAGCGTATGGGACATATCCGCAGGGGTTTGTAGCATTATTGATATCAGTTTCTACCCGCCCCCCAGTTGTTTCCAGTGCAAAAACAGCGGGGGTGGAGCCACAGAGAGAACAGAGAGAGATGGCTGACAGGGAGTAGCGGGAGCCTGGCCAAACACACACACACACACACACACACACACACACACACACACACACACACACACACACACACACAAATAATAATCCATGTGTGTCTACATAAACACATGTACTGTACATGTACACATTTGCATGCACTTGCACTAGAACAGATGACAGATGGAGTTAATGTCAACACATCCTGGTACCAAAACGACTGATTAGGTCGAGTGTCCGCCTGTCATACAGTATATCACCGCTACCAAAACAACATGGCCGTTGCAGCGTTATTGCGGCACATGTACCAGACCTTCGTCGCAGTTTGTTAGTTTTGGCAACATAACTACTTTGTTAGGTTTACAACAAAACAGCATGGATTGGCCTTGAATCACTACTTTGCATCTGTGTCTTTTGTCACCAACGTACCTTCATAACCTGGGTCACTTATATTATGTCATGTAGGTGATGTCACTTCTCCACATTGGTAAGTTTAAAGAACTCACCTTTGGCTTTTGGTCTCACTCTGAGCACAAGGAGGGGTTTCCTAAATGAAAGTCCTGTGCTTGTTTGGCATGTACAGCCGTAATAACTGCGTAAATATGGGTTGCAATGACCTGCGGTAAACTAGGCAAATGTTTGGGGCCCCCACAGAAATTTGGGAAAAGGGGCCCCCCATGGCCACTCATATCGGCACATTTTACTATTAACCCCCTTAATGCTCCCATACAAGGAACTGTACTGTACCACTGCTGCCCCAAAATCAATGCTTTATGAGTTGATGATCACTGGCCCTATGATGTTGTTTGGTTTCTAAATTTAAGTTGTAATTGTTCAAGTTTTTAATGTTATTTATATTCAAAAATCCAACTAATTTGAACATTGGAGATTCAAAATGGATGGACGCAGGTTAGAGGGGCCTCCTGGGAATTTTTACCTTGGGCTCCAACAGTCTCTAGAATCAAGCTGCCACTGGTTTGGCAACCTTCTCGTCTGTACCTCCATCGCCATCCCCCCCACCTCCTGATATGAAAGTCAGGTCATTAACATGTAATGTGAACATGATTTGACACTGAGGTACGTAGCATGGGACACGTTCAAATGTGAATGTGTGAGTGGTTTTTGCAGGAACGTTAACTGCCAGCATTTTATCCTGGCGACTGGGCTGACGAGTTTCACTGATAATTTAATCGAAGAAAGAGGATGTGAGAGACATCGACAGACTTAGATGAGAAAGTACAGACACAGAGGACAGATTTTAATAGCAGGACAAGATGTTTCCTGTTATACATAGGCACTGTGACCGTCTCAGCACTTCATTATTACTTCGCAAAAGAACTCATCGACTGATAACTTTCATGTGAATCTCCACCATCAGTGGAAGTACAGATTAACATGAGACGGTTTAATAAGCCAGTTTAATAACAGTGGGATGGTAATATGGTGAGGTTGGAGAGTTAACTTTGGTCGTATCAGAAGTTGTCTGAACAGCGTTGAGTCGGAACACTTTGCCCATTGCGTGACTGGCCTCCCTGAACACCTTTGCCCACAGTAAATTATAGAGCAGATGTAACTAGTCCTGTAAAACTATTCTTTATTGTACATTATTCATTACTCGTAAATACATAATGGCTTTAGCTATACTGTCTGTATAGCTGAATTCATTATGTATTTTCGTACATCAGACACACACATACACACACGCACATTTATATAAAGTAGTATCTGTGTTTGTCTTGAGAATACAAACTGAGCATGATAACCTTCACCTCCTCTGTTCACTTTCTCGCCGGGAGCTTCCCTGTCTGTAATCACACAATCCTCTGCTCTTGAAAAATAATTCATCTATTCAGAGACACACAGATATTTGAGCTTTGGACTCCTTAACTAACCATTTTAAATTCATTCGTTTTAACATGAAACATTTCATACACAGTGGAAATCTACTCTGTAAGTTCAGCTGACACCGAGTGAAATGGAAAAATCGGTCCATCTCACACTGGATGTAGACATGCACGGATTTGTGCAGTGACTTGTCCAAACCCACTACATGTTAAGTGTTGATCGAGCTGAACGCACACCACCTGCTGCAATTTGTCATGAAATGAAAAATAAAAAAAATAAACGACAAAAGCTGCGAGTACGTGGGGAGGCTGCGTCAGGGGCTGGTGATAAATCACTCCTAAATTGCACATCCAAACTATTAAGCTAACAAGGCGGTCAGCAGCCTGGGTTGACTTCAAACAACGGCACAGTTTGCAGAAAAGAGCGCGCAGAGTGAGACGAATGCTAAACGGGAGAGATCAGAGAAGGAGCGCGCGTCTCTCCGAAATGAAACATTTCCTGTCTATTGTCTTTTGTCCTTGGGGCTGCATATGGAGGCCTGACTACTGTGTTGCAGCTGATGCACAATAAAAGGGAAAGGTAAAAGAGCAGCTTTCAGGTTCATCACGCCTCTGGGCAGAAGTGTGTAAACCACACACAGCTGTGTGTCATAAATAATACACATAATATTAGAGCAGCAGAAATCAGGCTGATAATATCAATGCAGGTCTTTATGGTTCGAAGCTGACAAAATCATTGAATCTTTCCTTCACAAAGCCTTCAGTGTTTCTTCTGACCTTACTATTGGAGGCTGGAAACACCTTAAACTAAATATAGTAACACTTTATAATAACCATTAATAAGTAATGGTCAATTTCTTGTTAATTACACTTAAGTTGATAGTTATTTCACAAAATGAAATAGTTTCAGCTATTCAAATGATGTTTATAATACTTTGTATTAATAAATACTGTGTAGTTCTTCTATAAACATCATTATAAAGTTGTAGCTGAACAGGTACATTGCTTAATAAATGGTTTATAAAGCGTTTCAGTGCAATAACTATAAATTAATGTTTAATGTTTTGGGGAAGAACTTTTAATCAGAGGAGAAAATGTTCATTCATTGTTTTTCACAACTGAACTAACTGAATAAACACAGATTTTATCATGCTACTTATATTTGGAGGACCCTTCTAGCTTCACACAGCATTCTAGGGGGCCTCTTTCCCCTCTGAGGACATCTTGTTTATTTGGTTATGGAAATATGTAAAATAAATATTTTTGTATTAGTATTAGAGTTTGTATTAAATGACCTTATTAATATTGTTTTAAGCAAGTTTTATATTTCTGAGTTTGAATTTATTTTCCCAAACTACATAGTGCACCTTTAATAATGCTTAAAAATGGAATAGTTACATGTTGCATTTAAAAATTAGGGCAGAATGAAGATTTATTTTTCAATGTAAAGAAAAAAATCGTCGAAAAAGTAGCACAGGACTCCAAAAAAAGAGATAATTTATTAAAAAGAAATTATATGAATGAATAACAATTAAATTACTAACAAACAAATAAAGGAAACCACAAAAGTATTACAATATATTAATGTATTCAGAGGATCACAGAAAATCAGCCTGCTACTGATTTAAAGGATTTTATACCACAAAAAACACAAAAAACTGAAATGCTGGCGCCACAAAATACCAGTGCAAGTCCCGCACAAATTAGAAGTCTTGTTCCTGTCGAGGGCAACAAGTCCTTGCCTCTTATCCGCAGTCCAGCTGCGTTGGTTGGTCCTATCAGCAGGCTGTTATCTTGGTGCCCTCTTAAACCTCGGCACTGTATGAGCTACCTGGGCCTTATCAGTGTCTGTCCTCCTAGAGAAGGATCCATGGCCGCAGGGCCTTCACCGACCCTGGATCGACCTCTCCTTGGTTCTCCTCTTCCAGCCTGGTTGGCCTGTTTTACCCTGAGCACTCTCTCTCTCTCTCTCTCTCTCTCTGCCAATGTCATGGTATATAGAGTCAGATTTACAGCCAGCTTACGTAAGTTTTTGAGTGAAGAAATACAGGAAAATTCAATGTGTCATTGTAATAACCACTTGTGGCTACAGGGGCCACTGTTCAGGAGCCACTTTAACTGACAATCAGTGGCTTTTAATGTTGCTGACAATACATAAGATTGGTTATTGCAAGGTTATTAAACCTGGTCCAAATCTGATTTCAAGTACAACAGGAGGAAACAGCAGTATATACTAGTTTATCAGAAACATTTTGTCTTCCTGTAAATATATTTCTGTTGTATAATTCTCGTTGAAAGCCAAATGTTTAGCGCCTGACAACAACAATGTGCCTGCACGTCTCTTCATGCTGGGAAAAGCCACATTGGTATTCATGGTGCACTGTAGTTAGAGCACCCAGCATCCAGCACATTACAGCCAACCAATTATTCCATAACAATTGAGAACATGCATATTAGAAATGTCAAATTACAAGAACTAAACGTGCTCGGTGCACGCCTTGCAAAACAATAACTGGGTAAACAAGACCACACAGTGGTCAAGTCAAATGCTGTCTCCTACTTTATGAAAAAATAAATAAATAAAAAGAAGTAACACATCTGCATCATTTGTTGTGCTGCTAATTTGAAGCAGAATGGAATATAAAAACCTAAAAAAATAAAGGGAAGAACCACTACTATGTCTTGGGACTTTGAAAAGGACTATCGGAGGATAGAGGACCTGTTGCGGGGGGGAGAACTGGTTACATTACATTCAGTCTTTCTGTCTTTTTAAGTACATATTAAACAGAAGGAATTACAAAGAGATTTAATGTTCCTGTTGGCTGATTCTCCTCCATGGTTTGTCCATATTAACATTCTTCAAGTTCTTAAAGAGATCTGTAATAAAATGACAGAATTATTATTAAAACACAAGAACTGTGAAATGTGAGCACAGGAAATTCATAAAAGTTATTATGAAAATGACAAAGTAATTGAGAAATGGATTAGGCTTTTATTAAATGGTAACGAGAAGGGTTTAACATATCCAGGACTGTCATTCTTACACACACCGAATATTATCAACCCAGTTGCCAGAATAAATGTTGGCAGTGTATTTTTCGGCAAACCGGGGACACTTTGAAACTTTATGTATCTTTATGTTGTAATTTAATATTTCTTTACAGCCTGGTTGCCAGGATATAATGTTGGCAGTTAACGTTTCTGCAAACCACAGATACATCCCAGTGAATACATGTCATAGGCAATGTACCATATTGACATTTGTACAAAACGTACCATATCACATTCGTATTACATATTTATTACCTGACTTTCACATGTGGTGGAGTTACAGGCGACAAGGCTGCGAAACGGGCGACAGCAGTTTGAGACTGTGTTTTGATATTTGTAAACGTGAATCCGACCGTGTTTGTGGCGACCACAACTGCACGTTTTTCCCAGGAAGTCCGGCCATCCCCAGCCCTGTTTGTGGTGACAATACTGGATACTTTTCACAGGGAGTTGGGCCATCTCCAGCGGTGTTTGTGGTGATCAAAACAAGCCTAAACATGGTCTAGTCCTAACGCTAACCACGTTTTTTTTTTCTTTTTTTAACCTAAACTTAACCAGAGCACAAGCACAGCATTGTGACAACAGAGAAAAAGCAAACTGAACCTAAACATACATTGAGTTGCAACGTAAACAAATGGATAGCTTTAACTTACCTGTGGTTTCGCAGAAAAAAAATATTTTATGTTGTGCTGTGCTCATGGTCTGGTTAGGTTTAGGCAAAAAAAAAACCCACTAGGTTAAGGTTAGGAAATGACAATGTTTTGGCTTGGCTTGTTTGGCAGTGGTCTCTCCCTCGACAGCCTGGCTGTCTCGCCACCACCATCTCCTCCTCCTTCTGGAAGTACAAATTAAACTTTTACAGAAACATAAAATGACAACATTTTATTCTGGTGACTGGGCTGAATATTATCTTGATTTTAACTGAGAAAACTCGACTGACAAACACGACAAACGGCAACAAATTGTTTGTGCCCTGAAATATAAACAAAAAATCAAGCATAATCTTTTTTCAAAATACACACAGTATGAGCACACACTGCACATGGCCCAACGTGTACACTCATTGAAGTTGACAGGAAAATGAAAGAACATCAAGGCCGCTGACGACCCCATACTGCTGCGAAATAGCCCGTCTCTCACCGGGACATTAAAAAAGGACATTCTCATACGAGTAAATCTGTTGTGACTCACGTTAATTGACAGGCCCAAGTGGCTGTACAGAAGTGGGCTAATGCTATCCCAGGTAGCTGTGTGCTGACTGTGGTGGTGCTGGTGGCTTTACGGTGGCAGTAATTATTGGAGTGGCGACGGTGACAGCCGTGCTAATGAGTGTTGACAGCCACACCCCCATGGCTGTTTGTTCTAATAGCCTAAACATCAGGCATAGAATGAATTAGTTTTCCCTGTCTTGCACACACACACACACACACACACACACACACACACAACACGCTGGTGTAATCACCACCGCTAATGTGTGACGTGCATATTTGTGCATGCAACACAAAAACACAGGCATGCATCTTTGAATATGAGACACTTACTGGAATAACAACTGTCCTCCTTATCCAGAGAAGGTTGACTGAGCTTCAGAGGCTCTTTTGCAACAAGATTACACTCAAGCTGTTCGATTCATTCTCACCCAGTATAACTACAACCTGCTGCTGTTGAGCATCTCGCTGTAACAGTCGGGGGTTATGTGCCTTGTTCAAGGACACCTCAAGTACACAGTAACATTTTGCTGTGCTGAGGTTTTCTGCCTTACTGGGGCTTCAAAACTGCAACTTTCATGTTACAAAACTGACTTTCCCTCACATGGCATTCGTATATATACCAACCCAATCACCAGAATTAATCTTGGCAAATCATGTCTCTGCCGACCGCAGATATGTTGAAACTTTATACTTCTTCACCTTGCAACTTAACGTTTCTTTGGGTTACATTTTCAATATTATGTTGTGACAACACTGTGCTTATGGTCTGGTCAGTTTAAGGCACAAAAACTAGGGTGGTTAGGGTTAGGAAAGCATCATGTTTTGGCTTAAAATTCCTGCTTTGGTCGCCACAAACACGGCTGGAGATGTCCTGACTTAGGCGACTGGGCTGTACAGTGTCTTGTGCAGACATTATGTAAATTTCACCACAAATTCTCAGGGCGCATACCACAAAATATATTTCAGTAAACTCCAGCACAGAATTAGGCAGCACACCTTGGTTTTCAGTGTTCATATGGCACCAAGGCCAATAGCATGCACTTCTGCTTTAACTGGCAACTTAAAGTTGTATTCATATGCCTGCATACAGGCAACGAAAGGCTGTTTTTCACTTTCCAATATCACTAAAGGCATAGTAGTATATAGAACAATAGACACCTGGAATTCTTTACCACTGCTTTTGACAAAATAGACACAGAAATCAATGTTTAAATCAGTGTTTAAAAACATTTGCGTGAACTGTTATGTTCAATTTATATTAAAAATGTCTTTATGCATGTCTGTATGTTTTTAATATGGACCCTAGTGTAGCCATGCTTCAGGGCACAGCTAATGGGGATCCTAATAAATCAAAAAATGTATTATTATCATGTCATACTTAGAATGAATGGCTCACTTATCTGTGCATTACACTTCAGTTCAACATACAATAAGGTAATGAGCTTTATGACATCTGACAAACTGCCACCTCTTTAAACCAGTCAAGTTGTTGTCTGGTTGCTGCAGGTGGTTGCCAATTGGCTGCCAAACAGTTGCTGCAGTCACATTTTTCAAAGTCAGTCAGTAGTCTTACCTTCAATCCACAATTTAGCAGCACGTTTTGATAGCACAAGAATTTCCACACATTACTCATCACACTGCTTATTATCCTGATCATCTGTTGAACACGCCTTGTTTCCCCTTTTCACTTTAACAAAGAGATAAACAATAGCTGAGTTTACTGATAAGGCAACAGCGCGTGCAATAGATTAGAGTGACAGTAGAGTGTATTGTTCAAACAAGCCAACACATGGACTGTTGGGCTCAATGTCGAAAACGAATTTTGAATTTAGCAAGATCATTGTTACATTTTTAAAAATTTTAACTTTGAATTAAAAGCGACATCACCAATGTCAATACAGTTTTTATTCACATGAAATATAGCTCTATGAATGATTGTATAAAAAAATCTGAAATACTACTAAGGATGTATGTTAATTTCATTGTAAATCAGATCCAAACCTTCAGCACTGAGACACACTGAAGCAGGTTGCAAGGTTGCACAAAGAGTTCACCATGCATTTAGCCATGATGCCCCAAAGAAATTGAAACAACAAAGAACAATGTCTTTGTATTTCCTAGCAAGCATGCCCAAAGAGCATGGCCCAGGGGAGTCAGCTTTGCCACAGCTTGAGAGGCAAACACTGTGAACAGCATTCTTTTCAGAACAAAACAAGAGGCCCAACAGCAGAAAACAACTGCGTTCATTTGCCTGATCATTATATTGTGACAACTTATCTGGCTCTAATTTGGAAATAATGAATTATATTAGCCGCAAATCCTGTTCCCTTCTAATTAGTGGCTCTGGGACCAGGTTTGTCGTTTATGAGACGATCGAGAATGGAGTAATTACATTGTATAAATCAATTAGGGCCTTCCAGTTGTGTACAGTGTATTTTCCAAAGCAGATTAAATGGCGCTTATGATAAAGACAGAACCTGTCCAGCATACTGTGGAGTGGGAAATTAAAAGGAGGGAAGGAGAAGGAAGTGAAAAGAGTCTGAAAGGGGGGGAGGGCAGAGGAATCAAAACAGGGCTACAAGGGCAAGGGCATGCTGAGAGGATAATTTGCACTTCCAACTCAGTCTCTCACATGCAGGCACAGAGACAGATGTGTGCAGAAGGGTGGAAAGAGTAAGAATCTGGAAAACAAAAAAAACAACAAAAAAACATGCCCGGTCTGGTTTTGATCGATGTGAGCTTTAAGAATGCCGATAATAATTTTGAAACCGTTTTGACACATTTTCTGAAATGCTAAGTAAATACGTACTTGTTGAAAATTAGTAGGCGGACTTAAAATGTGTATGCATAATGGTGAGTTATGCATCATATCAGTTTAAGTGGTCATAATGGTTCAGTTAAATAGTTAAGATATCATATAATATGTTTGGCTTGATAAATGACATCCAGATTTCTGCATTTCCAGGATTTTGATCTTTGCAGTATCTCATTCTGCAAAACTGATGTTAGCTTACACTGATCCAGGGCAGCGCTGTTATGTGATGATTAATTTAACATTGTCAAATGTGATCTACTCAACTGGGAATTTAAGACATGTCTGAAGAATGGCTTGGGCCCAGAATGTCACATTTGGAGGTGATAAATGTTAGCGGGAGCATTTATCTAGGGTGTGGACTGTTTTCGTATTTTTGACTCTTGTCTCTGTCCAGCACCAGGTGTTTCATTGTTTTTGGATGTGCATGCTGCCAAAAACTTTCTGCATTTTAAGGCTATTGCCACAATATGATGCACAACATTTTGAATGTACAGTGATTGTAACGCTTTTTTGTTTGTGTCGACAGGTTAGCCAAACATGATCTTTTTCCTAAACCTAACCAAGCGGTATTTGTACCTAAACCTAACCAGCATTGTCACACTAAAATTGAAAACTGACCATAAAAAAAATGCAAAGTTGCAACTTAAAGTTTCAATATATCCATGGTTTACAGAAACATTACCAACATTTATTCTGGTGAATGGGTTTATAATGCAGAGTATACCATCTTACTTAATGTAGACCAAAAATTAAGTTTTTTTTTTTATTTACCAAAAAAAACCAAAAAACATTTATATTATTAATTAAGCAATCAGATCAAGTTAGAGGCATTGTTTTGGAAGTGTAGTCAACGCTATGTGACTCTAAACAGTTCAACAAGAAAATCCTGAAAAATAATCACTCCTTTTGTTACAGTTACTCTACAGTACTGTACATACGACATGTGTTACATGACGTTTTATTCTCGACGGTGCTCAGATCTCTTTTTAATTTTGTTGTCACAGGTTGTGAACATTAATTAGACTTCTAATCATGCCGGTTCTGCCCACTCAGCCAACAAAAGCTGATTACAGACCTTAATTGAATCTTTGGCTTGATGCTTTTAATTTATTATTTTATATATTTGCATACTTCGTTTTACTTAAAATCTCTAATTATACCGATTTGATAAGTAATCAGAGAGATACCAATTAATAATTCGGAAAAGCTAGTTTGGCTTCTCATTGTTTGTTGAGTCATTTTCATCACTGATCCCTTGGATTAGCTGTTACAGCTGTTACCCAGCTATTTAAGGTTGTGATGATGATAATATGACTGACTGTAAAAGTAATTAAACATGGCATAACTTAGCATGCAGCACCAATATAAATAAAAATAACAAACATACTTGCATATGTATTATCTTACAGTAGTCTATCTCTGTTTTCTAACATTGCATACATTTGACTTCATTGTATTTTTTTTTACCTCCACCAAGCAGGTTAAGTTTTCACCTTTGTCTGTTCATTTGTTGGTTTGTCAGCAGGATTACACAAAAACTACCTAACAGATTGCTGGGAACCTGGATGGAGGCTGGGTCTCGGCCCAGAATAGACCCTTTTAACTTAATGTCTCAGGGAATATTGTGTGGGTCTTGATGAAAAACAGCAGGCATATGTAGGTGGCTGGTATCTGTGAGTGGGTATGGATCAAAAGTTGGATGTGGATCCAAATAGAAAAACAGATCTAGCAGGCTTAAATATGTTTGAGTTATTTTGTATTTTTTTTGTGAGATGCCAAATAATTCTGTTTTTCCCACCAGCACAATCCCTATTGTTTATCACTGACATTTGATGTGTCTTATTGTTTGGTTACTTGTGCAAACACATAAGGCCTGAAAAAACTCAAATGACTCAAAGCACTTGTCATTGTTGAGAAAAAACTGTGAATGCCAGCGCTGTAAAGAATTATTACGAAACAAGAAAATAAATATGCATAAAAATTTGGTACTGATTAGGAGGTCCACCTACGTATTCTCTCAGACCTTTTTGTGGGACGATTTTTACAGTATTTAATTGGACCCCACCAACCCTTACTGAGCAGATCTGCACAAGGACACACACCGCTCTGCACCCTTCTGTTGCTACGGGCTTTGCTCCAACAGTGTCACCAACAGCTATTTCTGGTGCCACATGCTCTGCCACCTCACTCCCCTCAGCAATTTTTTTTTTTCCTTTGCATTTATCCTCCCATTTTCACTCTATACTGAAGTTTTAGTCATCTATGGATATAATGATCATGTGATTAAGGCTCTGATTATGCTGGATAAGTAGATATCTTTATATAGTCTGCCAATGGAGTGAAGAATTACAGTTAACTACTTTATATGAAAAATGGACACATACTTTTTTTTCTCTTCAAAATTCCCTGCAGGAATCATTACAGTTACAGTTTCTTCCAATTATTATCTGTAAGCTATAGCAACTCCACCCTGCTTCTCCTATATAGGAATCTTTCAAAGCAAACAAGGAATTTAAAGTGACTTACTGCACACCCCAGAGCCTGGGGCATCTATAGTATAAGCTACATACACTGTGAGTCACTTTATAGAGAGGTCTGAGGGGAGAGGGTCACAAATGTGTTGGATGTTGCTGCATTATGACATACAAACTGTTCAAACAGCATCTGAGAGTGATGACACAAGGAGCCTTCAAGAAATAGATCATGAGAGAGGAGAGGAAGAGGATAGGATAGAGAAGATGTGGTGAAGCAGTTGGGTCGAGGAAATACGACAACAGTGCAAGCAGAAAAGTGAGGAGTCAAAAGGGAAAGATAGGGGGATGATGAAAATACAGATAACACAAAAAAATGCTAATTTTAAGAGAAAGTCTGAAAAAAAAACGCTTTTAACTATTTTTTTGTGTCAACATTATTTAGACCATTACTCTCATTTAGTGGCATCAAGTGTGACTGAAATACGTATAATTAGCAGCACTGTAATATTGCAACATCTTTGCTCTAATGGCTTTGTCCTATAGTATGTACTTACATTAGCCTACAGGGATCAACCCTGTTAGTCTGTTAAATGCAAAGCTGACTCACTGAGCCCCTGAGCAAATAACGTACACTTAAATGAAGAAATGCAGTTTAATATAGAAAGCTATTAGCCTTAAATGTTACTTAGTTGTTTTTTTTTGTTTTTCGTTTTTTTGCCGTGGCTACCTCCCCTGGTGGTCAGAAAATCACCATTAGTAGTTAATAGCTCATGAATCAACGCCTGATGGACGATGACTGATTGTGTGTGTGCGTTCTAACCATTGTAGATGTTAGTTAAGGACAGGGCTGCCCAAACATTTAAATTAAGCTGAAAATGAGGTAAAATTAAAGATAAAACGTAAAATGATGAAATACAAAGTTGAAGTCAAAATTATGAGATTGAAAAATCAATCATGAGATATAAAGTCATAATAATTAGATACAAATTCAACATTTATCTCATAACAATGACTTGCTATGGGAAAATAAGGGTAAGTTTTTCATCCATTTATTTTCTTTAATTGACATAAATGGGCTTCCATACGTTTGCGTGTTTCGGTTTTGGTCCTCCAGGGAAAAAGGTTTGTACAACCCTGGTTTAGAGCATTTTTACCTATATTGCCTCATTTCCTCTGTTGACAATTATTTTATTTTGAAAGATAAATTGTATTATTAATTATTTCACAACACACACACACACACACACACACACACACACACACACACACACACACACACACACACACACACACAAGAGCTGGGCTTAAGCTGAATTAAGTGTGTTATGTGGTGTTGTCTGTATTGTATGTTTTAAAGGCTTTTTTTAAAACACGGACCTGAAAGAACAGGTGATTGTGAGATGAGAAATAAACATTGCAAATTATTTTTCTCATTAAAAATAATCTGTAAAGCCAGTTCATCACAGTTTAAAGATAAAAAAAGGTAACATGTACCATCTGCCTGTTTCATGATTGTTTAGGTTCACATAACAGTCCATAGGTTGCAAAGGAAGCCAGCAGTAGTGATGAAAACGGCACAGTTTGCAGCGACAAAGTCATAAATAAATAAATAAAGAAGTGGAGGCTTGCGTGACAAGAAGTGATTTAACAAGCCTCTCTTTTCTCCCGTTCGGGAGGGGCTTAGTGCTCCGGCCTGACTCCTCCTCAAATATCACGCTTCATGATGGTGACAGAGGTTGATGGTGCAAGCAAAACAAATGTTGAATGAAGTTGGTGTGAATCCCTTACAGTCTGCAGAGGAGGAGAGGTGGAAATGGAGAGAGCTTTTAACACACATTGCTCTATTATAAGATTTCAGGTCAGGCCGTGCTGAAGAAAGACATAGAGCGTCCTCTGCTGCTGTCTCCACACTTCAGTCTTCTGTTGTACCACAATGATGTGCTGATAAGATGACGGCATGACTGAAGCCTACTGAACAAAAGTTTTTGTAAAAAATCTCTGCTCTACTAATTCCATCCTAAATACACCCAAACTCACTACACTGCATTTAACCAGTGTTATAGTCATTAAACAGTTAGGCCCAGCATGGTGCTGAAATCTGTGAGAACAAGACAGAAAAAAAGCTTGTGTAGCAAAAGATTTAACAGATAAAGGAACAGGTCACCCAGGGGGGAAGACGTAGCAGCAGGAAGAGATGAAGAACTGAATACACGAGGAGGAAATCTACAAGATAGTCAAGTCTTGAAAGAAAACTTTGGATTACTTTGGATTGGAACTCGGTTGCGTTCTCTTGTCTATGAAGTCTTTACAGAGCGTACTCAATCATCCACTCCGCTTGACTGTCTGAGGCAGAAAAGTGGCTTGGAAAAGCGTAGGATGGACTTCATAAAGTTGGACAAACATGAAAGAAGAAAAAATGTTTTTAAAAAATGCTTCTGGTCATCAATCACGGCTGCTTGCCAAGTGGTGTCTTAATTGGTCTACCAGAAAAAGTGGCGGAAACTTCTCCGAAGCTTATTCCCTGAGAAATTAACAAAAATGTCTAAAAATGCCTTATCTAGCAATGTCTGCCGGATCCCCAAATTCCTGGATCCATCCTTTAATACGGATCAGCACTAAAAGTTATTAGGGTCTCTTCTGGGCTGAGACCCATCCTCCGTCCAAGCTTTGTATAAATCTACACGGGTGAAAACTTAAGACAAATAAGAAGTAGATGAACAGACAGGGGGTGAGAACGGATGCAATCCCCCTTGTTAGCAATATGTCCTAAATCTATCTCCCTTGTTTTCTTGCCAATCCCTCCTCTCCATCCCCCAGTATTAAAGAGGGTGCAGGGGCAGACGGATTCTTTATTTGAATTAGTTGATTCACTGATCCTTTATCTAACTGAGGTTTGTGCAGGTTAACATCTTTGGCCCCGACCATGGCTCTGAAATAACAGTGCTATTCATTGATAAATCCATGGTGCTGTCTGTCCTCCTGAAGTCGCAGACAGATTTGTAAGTGTGCCTTTTTCTCTCAGTTCTGCCCCATGGGACCTTATCTATTGGGAGAGACAAATACATTTTTGATCCTGTTGAAATCAAATTGAGCCCCGAATTACACATGATGTTTGCCAATAAAAAAATAAAACCTAATTTTCCAAGTCAAGAAAGCCACAGTTTGTCATAAAGATAGTAATACCATCTAGTTGTGTGTGAAGCAGCTCAGTGAACTGCATCGTCTAGCTCAATATACACCAACACCAACATGGCCGTCACCTCGGCAGAGGAAAGTCACTTACGCGACTGTTAGTTGTGTAGTCTTTCTAATGACATATTTTCACAGTCTAAAACTGAATTCGTTTTTTGACAAACTGTAACTTTCTTGAGTTGAAAAATGATCTTTTATATTGCCAAACATCACACATGTAATCCATGGCACAATTCAAACAGGATCAAAAATGTATTTCTTTCTCGCCATTCACTACTGTACAGGTTTTCTGAAAGTTCCATGGTGGTCCAACAGAAATGGCATGACTTCACCTCTCTATAATCCTATAATATTTCAATGATCATTCAGTAGCATCTGTGCTGCTGAAAATAGCACTCCAGGCTGAGCCACCTCTGTAACAAAGCATTTTAGGGGGGGACATCTACAGATATAAAGTAGTTTTTACCAGAGTTTGGGCAATCCAAATTACACCTCAGTCACCTACTGCTTATGGGGTCTCTAGTAGGTTCCCTGTTTAGAGCCCAAACAGATGGACAGGTTTTCTCCATCCACTCAGAGAGACTTCTGTGAACACATGCATCCTTTGGGTCTTGCAGAATACGATGGTGCAATGAACAATCCAGACTGGACTTTTGGGAAAGTAGTTGGCGTGCAATGCTTGTGACACCTTAAATGAGCCTGTAGGTGTCAAAAGCCTTGAGAGTGGGCAGCCCCCTTCAGGCCTAGAAGCTGCACGACTTCCTGCATACCACCTCTAAAACATTTGTCTAACTGGGTTATGACAGCCTGACAGAGAGGCATAATCAAGCTTCTCTCCAGGTGCAGGACCTGTTCGCTCAGATGGGAAGTGCTCTTCTTCCAAATGCTAATTCACGTTAGTTTTAGTGAAGTAGTGACAGCAGTATTAAGATTGTATGGATATTTTCTTCCTTCGCATACACACTTTTTTCTACAAGAGAACAAGTTTGAATAGAAACAGACATCTTCAGCTACAATACATCCCACTAAGCAGATAATTGCATGAAACAATCTGCCTGCCTAACTGCTGGAAATAGATGAGCTCTAATTTTGTCAGCACATCTTAGGCAATAGTTCAGCAGCGGCAAAATTAAGCCATCGTCTTTGTTAAGATATGTTTCTCAAAGAGAAAGAGAAATGTATCAGCTTAATGACAGCACTTCAGTTGAGAGCTGCACAAACTATGAGTTTATGTTTTAAAAAATGGAAGGCACTGAGGAGCCAGAATGGGAAAGACAAAGAGAATGATAATGTGGGAAGAGGTATTCAGGCTTTCTGAGCCACGAACCAGGACATCTTATTCTTCCCCTTTATCCCTTGTTGTATTGTTCCATTTCTATTTCTGAAACAATGCATGTCTGATGAGCTATAGCTTCCCTACATATAGCAGCTGGAAAGTAAACCTAACTTGATATTCTGCTTGTTACATTTTTGGAAGATTTGAAGAATGAAACTTATAGATCTATCTGGGATACGATTTTTAGAGCTTTAAAGCTTTAGTGATTAATTAACCATGAATATTCAAAGCTTCCAAGGGGGGTGGTGTCACGATGCATGATTAGAGCAGACAAAGTAGACCCAAATGCAGGAGACGGCATGCACGAAGTTCAAGGGATCAAGTTATATTCAGGATCAACTGCACCTCGAGGAACAGATGAACTCTACAGATGACTCGACAAAGACTTAGCTAAAGACTGGACTTAAATACAAACCAAACTAACGAGGCGCTGGAAACACAGAGGGAACAGGGCTGAGCTAATTAGACAGATGCAAGACAGGTGTAGAGGGAAAATCAGGCTGGTGAGGAACACAAAAGAATACAGGAGGGAAACAGAAAACTGGAAACAGGGCGAAAGACACCACTAAATATCTAGAAAAAACACAAAACACATAAAATGGAACTGAAATGACAGGACCATGACAGGTTAGGAGATAACGCAAGCTGTCATAGACGTACTTTCCTTAAAGTTGTGGTCATTATTTATGCTATCAGCCCATGGAAATGATGTGTCTGATAAGAGACAAGGACAGGAAGAGAGACATCAACCTCTGTCTATTTCATCAGTGCCTCCAAAGTCTCAAAAGTTAACAGAAGAACAGAACAGAAGAAAGTGAGTGTTGGGCAGCTGTGAGGTTTGGCGTGCCCTCGTTCTTGCAGATACAGTTCTGTGCACTTGTATCACGTTCATGTCTCTGGTTTTGAGACTAAATATACTCCATAGTGGACCTCCATTTCTAGTTCTCAGTCCTTTGTCTTTATTTTTTCGGTGGGGCAGACGCACCTTCTCCTCTCTTCCTTTGCAGTTTTTGAATACTGATTCTATTTGATTGTATATTTTAAACACAGTATAATATTGCAAATATAGCTACATCTAAAAGTTACGCTAACAAAACACTTTTGCTTAACTGTTTAGCACCACACTCCTATAGCTCCAGGTAATGGTATGTTCATCTAGTCCTTATAGTATGGACTGCCTCACTCGGCTGCTCTTTTCATATTCGTACATCCATATCCCGGTAATTCACCCTATATCTTCTCACCATGGTCTCCACCCTGCACCCAGGTAACTGCTCTACACCCTGGCTGGGAGCTACTCTCTATCCTGACTTGTTAATTTTGTATTACCAATTCAGCTTATAGCCTTTTTTATTTTTATCAACAGTGTTTTTCCTTCTTGTCCTATCTATCGTGTGTATATCTGTTGATGTGGGTGGTGAGCTACTGCACGCTGCAGCGTATAATGGCCATTGTAGAGATATAATGGTTTAACTCTTACTCTCTAAACCTGAAGTGCTCTGAAGTGTTATTATGAAACACTCTGAAGTACTGCATATGACTTATTACCTGAGTCCATGATCCATGATAACAAGCCTTGAAGAAGCTATTTTAACCCCAAAAATCTTACCATTCATGTTTAGTTAATAAGAAAATCCAAAGTATTCGTATCTTAGAGCTTCAAAGTTAGTCCGATTCATTTTTTCTACTTAGCCAGATCCCTGTGCTTGCACTTGTTCTCTTTCCTTACAGTGTCGTAGTATATAAAATTCTCTTCCAGAAAAGTACCCTTGAGGTAAAGTAAACACAGATCCAAAGCAGCGAGCAGCAGTTCACCATCCTGTCCACAGAAAGGTGCAGATCAAAGGCAGCGGTTCTTCCTCAGCGCCTGGGAACACATGCTTTGATCCTTTATTGGCCTGACCTCCATTCGACCTCGTGATTTCAAACAAAGGCCTTTGTTCTCATTCTCAGACCTCAGGAAGGAGCCAGATGAGTACAAACTCCGAAGTTTGAAGACGAGGGAGGATGGGAAGAAAGAAGGATGAGAGACATTATGTCAGGCGCGGAACAAGAACACGGGCCCGAGGAGAAAACACTCAACAATGCTGTAGAAAGTCTTGAAAATACGTATCGGAACGAATAATGTTTTGAATTTGTATTTTTAAGTCTCGCCAGTTCCCCTGAATCCACAGTGTTGTGCTAAAAGGATTTTTGCACCACTCATCTACTTTAAGCACACTTCACATGCATAATTGTTTTTGCAGCAGAAGTACGTGTCTGTTCTCTAATTAATTTTAATTTCAGTTGGTTTCAGTGGTATGTGCCAAGCACTAACCCTTTATCTGATTAGTTCACTAAGAATTTGATTAGGCTGCAGGCAAATCAGATCTGTCGCTCAAGTCAGATCTGATCAGAAGACAGACTGTCCGCACTGTTATTGACAAGTGATCAGATCCGATTTGTGTGTCCAGACATCACTAACCCCCATCAGAAAAACAACAATAAAGGTCAAAAATGCAAGCAGTGATTACGACCCATATTAAATTTTTTTTGTTAGGCGGCGACCTCTAGTGGCTGTAGTAATTATTACAGCTTCAAAGGAGGAAGTGAGTGAAAGATTGATGTTCGGGTTAAACAAACACAGGATATTTGTTCAGGAGACTGCTGTTCGTGTCCAGTGTGAAACCAGAAGTCAACGTGAGTTCTTTTAACATACTTATATATTGAAGTAACATCAGGCAGATGATGTAACGAAAGATACTTGATGTAGGTATGTTTGTAATGAAAGTTACAGAAGTAACTCAGTGATTTTAACTCGAACCACAATTTTTTTCCTGAACTTAACCAAGTAGTTTCCTTGCCTAAACCTAACCAAACAGCGACCGTACGATAAAGGTCCAGTACACGTGTCGCTTTAATGCTGTAGTGGCCATGTTGTTTTGGGAATGGTGATATATGTCATTTTGTTGATGAGGCTAATGCAGAACCATCAGAAATGGAGAAGAAGCCTCTGCCCAATGATTCTGACCATTGTTCTGCATTGTGCTACATACAACTTTGCTAGTAGCAGAATTGATTTGCTCAGCCTCCAGGCTGAAGTTTAAAGTGATAGTTTGAATCTTGTGGTTTTGAATGAGGTACTTATCCCTAGTGAGTGTCCTGTGTGGAGAAGCACCTTAAAAATATATATCTGTTTAAGTGTACACTATGTTCTGAACATTTTTGGTGCTTTACATTGTTGTCAAACAGCCTTTTCCTTTGGCACAACCTTCCGCTTGTGCCTCGGAATACCGACATTGTAATGTGAATAAAACATAGTCATGTGGGTTGTCCTCCAGCAGCAGGCGGTCCTCTTACCCTTTGTAATGTTCCTTATGTGTCAGGTCGCGTTTCCTTCAGGGGCAAAATCACATTTTCGTATCTGCTACTGGCATTCTAGAAATGTCTTTTACATTGTGTTCCGTGTTTGGTGCACCAGGTCTTGCAGAACTCCCACAATAAAGCTTTAAAAATGGTCACAACAATCTAAAATATAGTAGATTATCACTGTATGATGTCCCAGCGACGTTGTGATGTAATGAAATTCTGCATCACAAGTTTCTCCCCTTTTTTATTGATTTCTTTAGCTGTATGGTATCGCAGTCGGCTATTGTATAGATTATTCCACACTCCACTGACATATACATACTGCATATAGGAGTCCTTACAAAAAGCACATTCCTTAGGGAAGTGAAAGCCTGACATGGCAGCTGATACGTTCAGTGAAAAATGCAATTGACAGGACACTATAGTTGAATAGGGTCAACATTTTAACTAATACATATCACCAACAATTTATAGCAGTTTATATGTATTAATCACTTTTTTATTGGCCATCTGTGAGCAGAGTGTAACATGACATGAAAAAAGAGACCTTCCCCGTCTGTCTCGATTGCCTACTATACAAGCCTGTAGATGATTTGTTTAACTTTAGTAAAGGGGCAATACGTAAGAATTTTAGTTGAAAGTTAAAAATATAAACAGGATGTAAATAAATACCAGTTTTGAGTGTATTGTGTGCATGCTGACCAGCTAGTCCTGGCCGTCTCAGTCCAAAGCTCCTGTGCTAGCGGTGTGAACATTAACACTCCCCTGGTCCCAAAGCTCCCAATTCTGAGCCGCTAGCCGAGCTAACTAGCTAAGCGCAGCTACAGCAAGCAGCAGTTTGCGGTTACTCTGGTGATATGCTGCCCCCTATTTATTTGGAGAATGAATTCTCCAGATGGGCAATTCTTACATATTGCACCCTTAAAACAAATATTTCTTTTTATTATAAGTTTTCCGAAATGTTTAAATATGCAAACAAGACATGAAATATATTTAAACAGTTGTAGCACAGGTGCCTCATCTTGGTACAGCACAATTTGTTCCACTAGTGCAATGCTGTCATGCCACAAAGCCGTTGTGAGTCCCGTGCATACTGTAGCAACAACAACCTCTCAACACACTCACTCTGTGTGCGATCATTTCACAGGCCTAATATGAGACCTAGTCTACAACTGTGCTTCACCCTGTATCCCATTACATCGACAATCATCATTTTCCCCATATGTCAAACTGTGTCGGGGACTCTGTGGAAGACTTTGGCCTTGTGTCACCCTCCTGCAGTCAGAATGGAAGAGAAATATTTATACCTGCCAGACAGATAGACTGATGTTTAATTCATCAGTTTAAGACTGTGGCCCTGCTGACCGTGGACTCTGGGAGATGGAGGCTTTTCAGGGTTTATGACCCCTCATTAACACTCAGTGGGGACACACTGCTTGAATGGCTTTGCTTGTGCGCATGTGTTTGTATGAGCAAGATTGTGAAGGTGTGCTATTTATGAATGTATTCCATAAAATGTGTTGTTATTTTTATTCGCCCAGCTGCTTCATATGTCTGCATATTTACTGTACGTGTGTGCCTCACATAACAAATAGCCGCCGAGGCAGCATTTCTTTGCCCCCTGACCCAGCTGTAGGCCTGCCTGTCAGCCAGTACACACCACATTACTCCCAAGGTCCTGCTTCGATACAACCCTCACCATCAAAGCACATTAAGTCATTGCTATGCAGGTAAAAGAGACGTGGAGAATGCTTGCAATGAAATGATGATTTGTATAATGAGAGTGAGATGAATGGAGGGTAAATGAGTGGGACGGAGGGAGGAAAGGTGAAAGAGTTTGGATGAGTGATGACACTTCTGAGGGTTGAGAGGGCACTCCCACCCCTCCCTCTCTGCTGCTGTCGTATTCTCAGTATTCTTGACCTCACCACAACTTTTGAGCCCTCTGTCTCGAGAACTACAGGCAAAGCTGAATCATGAACCGAGAAGTTATATTAGCTTTTTAATAAAACTTGTCAAATGTATATGTCATTTACATGTCAGCACAAAATATCAGGCAAGCCCTAACGACTTCTTTACAGAGATCAAAATATGCTGTGAACATTTATGAATGACTTTCTGACTGCCTGCAAGTCGACATCCAGAGAAGAGATATCCAAGATGACATCACGAACAACCAGGGAGCATGAAAGCACATTTGAGATGCCTAGAAGTAACAAAAAAGGGATGTGAAAATACAGAAACATCTCGACACTCTGTTGAGAGTCTGTTATCCAAAGTAAGCAGGAGAAAACAGATGGGGGAGCTAAATTGGTATTCAGTCAGTCTTGGTGTTGTGTACCATCTGTTGAGAATAATATGGCACCTTCAGATTGCAGAGGATAGATGAGAGGGCTACTCGCTCGCTGCAATCATCCTGCCGAAGCAACAGCTTCCTGGGCTTTACAGTTGTTAGAGCGGAGAGCTATTTTCATTAAGTGGCACATAAGTAGAGCTGTGATGACGACTAGCTTCCTTTCTGTGCTGGAATGTGTGAAACTCCATGCATGATGGCATACTGTAAGTGTTTTGAGTAGTAAGTACTGAAGCAGACCGCAAACCCATGTCAGTTTGGTAGAATAGTAATAAAAATAAAAACTTCAGTTGTCAGTGCTCACTGGTGGAAATTTCCCTCTTGGATGCTTCTATGGTAGATAAACATGATAGTAGATAAGTTCTGCGTGCAGGTGCCCCGTCACATACAGCTGATGACTCTTCTACTTTGCGAAAATGCATAGCATAATTATCCTGTGTACCCTGCAGTAGCTTTTTGATTATGATCCATGAGTTGTTTCAGTTTCAGGTTGCCAATTTTTTTAACCATTACTATATTGATTATTCCAAAAAGCTGATGACATGAATATATTTAGAAAGCGAAAGGGTTTCAAAGTTAGTAGGCGTTCCATCTGGATGTCGTCATGTTGTGTCAGTTTCATCGGGGTTGTAAGAAAAGTAAGAAGTAAAAATAAATAGAAATTAAACTGTAGATCATGATTTATTAAGCATAAGCATTTGTTCACACAATTTATGTAATTAGGGCCAAGCAGAAACCGTGTGAATGCCCTATTGAAATTCAAGACATTATTATTATTATTAGGGCCCTAATATAATGTCTGTGTAAATGGTCCAATCTTTCCAAAATTTGATCAAAAACGTTTGATCAGTCCCGCCCATAACACTTTTACATGCAAAAATAAGTAAAAATCTACACTTTTACATGCAAATTAGCAGGTAGAGTCATTGCGCCACCTACTGGCAACAGAAAATAAACAGTGTCTGACAATCATTATTTCATTTACATAAAAATGTTTATGGCGTGGTCTATCCTTGACATCGTTAAACCTAACGTGCAATAACTTAGTGTTCTCTAGTTGTACATAGTTGATGCATAAAGTTACATTGACCTCCTTCATGCAGTGTCCAAAACACATGGAGGCGTGTCAAACAGTCAAAGTCCGGCAGTCATGTTAATATATATAAAAACAGCTTAATTACGTGGGGATGAGAAGGCCTGCTCATCACTGCTTGTAGTTTTAATTTAAGCTGATTTTCTGAAATAGTGTCATTGAAGCAGGTGAGAATATATTCAACCAAAGTATCTGTGCAAATTTTCTAAAATGGCTTAAGTGCAAAACCACACTGCAACAGTCAAGAAAATCTGTTGTCCCAAAAGCTAAAATACAAGGTCTGAGAGCAGGTGCATCGAACACACGGTAACATCGTTGTTGATATATGAGCAAATAATTAATACCAGACAATTTTTGACCATTATATAGCCTGCCAGTGGATCATCTGTGTTCTGATATTCCCATATGCATGTATGAGTGTGTGTGTGTGTGTGTGTGTGTGTGTGTGTGTGTGTGTGTGTGTGTGTGTGCGTGTGCGTGTGATCAAGCGAGATTTGTACACCACTTTGGCAAGACGAGCATAGTGTGTGTACTGTGTCATGCAGTGTGCCGGTTGCATTGCTTGAGATCGTGCCGATGCATACATCCTATTGTATGTGTGTACAATGTGTTTGTGAATGCCATGTCATTGTGTAAACCAGAGGTCCCATGCCAAATTCCTCTGCTGAATGCTGCTGGTGGTATGAAAAACTGCTGCAGACACAAAGCTGTCAGGAAAGACATATGAGTGGCATGTCCAATCAAACACACACACACACATAGGGTTTATACATGGTCCCACCACGTCATGCCAGGCGAAGCAATGATGGCACGTTTCCACTAAAGCTTCACAGCAGGTGGTAGCCACACCTCTGTGGTCCTGCTAGATAACAGAGCCAACCACAGCCAACAAACAGGTGACAGGCATTTAGTGTGGTTTGTGACTACCACACCTGCAACACAAACAACCCATGCTGTGCAGTGGGAAAAAGACTTGGTCCGTGCCAGTGCGGCTCCCCTGCTCCCAGCTGTTCATGGCATGTCTTTGGATGACCAACCCCCTGACAATGGAAAAACCTTAACAAACACACAACTGTCAGATTACTATGACACGTCGCTCTTTTGTTCCCTCAAAATATCTTCCATTTGTCATCTACTGATTTTGATGGTTTCTGAGCTGACAATGCAAACACACTTAAAGAACACAAACACATTTTAACTGTTTAAGCTTTAAGCAAATAAATGGCAGTTATTAATAGCAACCGTACACATTTACTCAAACTTCAGTGCAATGACACACAAGTGCACGGACACACATATGCACACAGAAGGGCTGTTGTAATTGGTACTGTGAGCAGGGCAGATGTGAATTCAGCAAGACAGATGCAGGGGTTCAACTCTGGTACCACTGCCTGATTTGCATGAGCTGCTGCTTGCTTGTCAGTCATTAGGACAGGCTCAAACTCTCAGTACTCTGGCAGCTGAAACAGTCTCCCGACAAGGGAACGCAGGCGTGCTTGTGTATAGGAAGAAGAATGCGAGTGCAGCCTGTGTGCCATGGCTTGATTTATACATAAGGCTGTATTGCACCATGATAAGGCTGGAACAGTCTTGTCATGGTGCAATACAAGACAAAACAAGACACCACGGCTTGTACAGCCACAAAATTCACTCAAGTGGATATTTTAATTTTCACTTGTTTATGAGAAATACTTAATATACGAGCTCATTCATGCTAAGGGTAAGGCACTAATTTGTGCACATAATACAGGCATCCTGAAGCTTAATGGAATGGCTCAGGCATCACTTTACATTTATCTCTGCACATTCCCGACTCATTTCCATAACAGTTTACTGCCTTTTGCATGGGTAAGCATTGACGATAAGAGCTGGAAAAATAACACGACACAAGAAAGAATCTAATTCCAGTCTCATTAATTAAATGAAAAAGAGTATAGTTTTCAAAATATGCAGCTGTACAGCATGCTGCAGAGGGGATAAAGGACGAACTTACAAATTGCCATACACATCTACTCTTAGTGTGCATGTGCTGTTGCAAAGCTGCTCATGCGTTTGGTTTAGTGTCTGAGTTAATTATTGCTCATTTGGGCATTAATGTCAGGGCTGGTAGAAGTAATGGTTTGTTCATATTATCAGAGTGAGGATAATAGGCCTATAAAACTATGGGCTCTCTGTAGTTATCACATACACATGGGCAGATACAGGGGCGAGGCCACAGGGCCGTCGTCCCCAGCTGAATTCTGATTGGCCCCAGAAGTGCCCCCTTGCTTCAGAGCACTTCCTTTGCAGAATTTTGAATGAAAACTTTCTACCACAGTGTGCACTTGCGGTTGCCAGTAGCTCCTTCAAACATTGCCACATTTTTATTTCCTTTGTAATTTTTTTGTCTTTATTGCTGAAGCATTTAGTGCTGAACTTTGATTCAGTTCAGTGGACCTTGGGATGATCACTGCCCCTGGCATCTTTCAACCAGCCAGCTGGGCACTATAAATTAAGGAAGATACTTTAAAGGTCCCATTTTTAAGAACGTTTATTTTTCAGTCTCATTCCCAACTCGTCAAATACTGATGCCTTGGGTTTCCCAACTCATCAAATAATAATGCTTTGTGATTGTAGGTCAGGTTGGCCACCATCCCAAAGCGTCAGTGTTTGACAAGTCGGAATGAGACACAAAAATCAACTTTTCTTACAAGTTGGACCTTTGAGTAATCATTCCAACATTCTTTGTGCCAGATTTTGGAGCCAAGGGCCTCATTTATAAAACAGACTTAGTCAGGTTAGTCAGAAAACTATGTATAAGTGGTTATTTATAAGATCTTTGATGATGAAGACATGATCTCGTCTCTAAGAAAAGTCTAGACTTGACATAAGTGATTTTCCTCAGAGTTATGTTGGGGTTTTGCAGTTTGGGACACATATGCATCCTGTGGGAAAGTCTGTGGTAAACTTAGTAAAGTTTTTTTTAACAATGTGTAGCAGCGACATGCTGCCAAGCTGTGTGTTTGGCTTAGTTTGTTCGCCCACTATACTATAGTTCACTGACTAATACTGAACATGTTGCCTGGCTTCCCTCTACCATCTCTGTGATCTTGTCTTCCAAAAAAGTTTCTCTTTTTGTCCATGGCTGTTCCTTAATAAACCCTTGTTTAAAACCTTTTTAAACAAGGTTTTTTCAGCCTCTCTAATGAATCAAACATAAACACAGATGAAGTTCAAGTACAAATCTAAAAACATTCTTGTAATTTAGGCCCCAGTTATATTGTGGTCTATATGTGGATGAGCAGACTAAAACCTGACATGTCTGCGTCATATGACCTTTGATGGAGAAACTCCTCTACTAAATGAAAAACACACTTCAGAGAATAGACTAATGTTTTTTTTTTGTTTTTTTTTTCCAAATGGACACACCACTTTATTTGCTGTTGGTCTCCGAAGAGTATCCAAACATGATTAGGCATACTTTATGGGGCTTAAGGCAACTCAAATTAAAAAGCTCACCAGGGTGAAAAGGTTGCAAGTGAAGTGAGGAAGAAGACTCTTTATTGGTCACAATCATACTGAGTACAATATTGTGACAATTGTTCTCTGCATTGAACCCTTCCCTGAGGAGCAGTGGTTTGCCTTCGTATGGCACCAAGGGACCGACTCCAGTTCTTTGTTTATGTGCATTGCCAGAATAAACGTTACTGTAGCTAAGCACATCTCTGCAAAACCACAGATAAGTTTAAGCCTGGCAGATCCGCTCATGCGCATGCATGAAAACAGCCTTTAAAACACCACATGGCATGCATACATTTATAGTAATATACATACAGTACCCAGACAAAAAAACAAAAGCGAGACAAATATATAAGGAAATGACAGAAGTCTGTTAATTCATCTTTCAGAGGCTCATAGCAGATCACTCAGGTTGTGTGCATGTGTGTGTGAGAGATGCCTGCTGATCATTGTTGTAGCAGTTACCTGACCTATTAGTGCCTCTCTACTGGGAACGGAAGCGTTTGATATTAATAGCGTGTTGAGTCCGACCTTGTGGAGGTTTCCTTACGCTCTCTCGCTGTATTTTTGCCTCCAGGATTTAGCGGTTCCCCTTGTTTAGTGGACAACCTTCTGAGGGGGAATCGATAACTTTGAACTTGGTGAGTAAAATGACTGCAGATCAATAACACTGTTGCCTGAATTCAACCAGCATGATCGCCTCTCCTGTGGAGGGACGAAATACAAGTAGATGGAT